>NC_034191.2:40554994-40896244 GCF_002021735.2 Oncorhynchus kisutch
CTCAACCAGCTTCACCTGAAATGCTTTTCCAACAGTCTTGAAGGAGTTCCCACATATGCTGAGCACTTAAAGCGACAAGTGTTCAATGACTATGTACAGTGCCTTCATAAAGTATTTACAACCCCTGGATTTGGTTGTGTTACAGCCTGAAATTAAAATCAAATACATGTATCTTTTTTTTCCACTGGCCTACACACAATACCCCATAATGTCATTTAAAAAAAATAATTATAAAAAATGAAAAGCTGAAATGTCTTGAGTCAATACTCATTAAACACCCTTCGTTATGGCAAGCCTAAATAAATTCAGGAGTAAAAATGTGCTTAATGAGTCACATAATAAATTGCAATAATAGGGTTTAACATGGTTTTTGAAGGACTACCTCATCCTTGTACCCCACACATACAATTATCTAAAAAATAAAAAATATTGAATATGCCTTTGAGCATGGTGGAGTTATTATTTACACTCTGGATGGTGAATCAATACACCCAGTCCCTACAAAGATACAGGCGTTCTTTCGAACTGATTTGCCGGAGAGGAAGGAAACCTCTCATAGATTACACCATGAGGCCAATGGTGACTTTAAAACAGTTACAGAGTTTAATGTTTGTGATAAGAGAAAACTGAGGATGGATCAACAACATTGTAGTTACTCCACAATACCAGTAGTTTAAAGTACTTAAGTAAAAATAATTGAAAATACTACTTACTACTAATTTAATATTTATATTTTGGACAACTTTTACTTTTACTTCACTACATTCCTAAATGTCACGTGTGCTCCCTCTCCGGCCTCTAGGTCACCAGGCTGCTCGTTTATGGCGCAAACCTGTCACCAGCGCCACGTTCATTTGCGCATAATGACACTCACCTGGACTCCATCACCTCATTGATTACCTGCCCTTTATATGTCACTCCATTTGGTTTCTTCCCCAGTCGTCATTGTTTCTGTTCCTGTTCCATGCCGGTGCGCTGTTTGTGTAGTTGGACAATAAAATGGTCTAATTCACACACTTATCAAAAGAACATCCCTGGTCATCCCTACAACCAATTATTTAGCGAACTCACTAAACACATGCTTCGTTTGTAAATTATGTCTGAGTGTTGGAGCATGCCCATGGCTATCCATAAATAAATAAAAACAAGAAGATGATGCCGCCTGGTTTGCTTAGTATGAGGACTTTTAAATGATTTATACTTTTACTTTTACTTTATTTGATACTTAAGTATATAATACTTTTAGACTTTTACTCAAGTAGTATTTTACTGGGTGACTTTCACTTTTACTTGAGTCATTTTCCATTAAGGTATCTTTACTTTTACTCAAGTATGGCAATTGGCTACTTTTTCCGCCACTGCACAATACTAACCTAATTGACAGAGTGAAACGGAGGAAGCTTGTACAGAGTAAAAATATTCTAAAACATGCATCCTGTATGCAACAAAGCACTAAAGTAATACTGCAAAAAAATGTGGCAAAGCAAATACAACGTGTTATGTTTGGGGCAAATCCAATACAACACATTACTGAGTACCACTCTCCATATTTGTATTAATAGTGGTGGCTGCATCATGTTATGGGTAAGCTTGTAATTGTTAAGAACTGGGGAGTTTTTCAGGATAAAAAAGAAACAGAATTGAGCTAAGCACAGGCAAAATCCTAGATGAAAACCTGGTTCAGTCTGCTTTCCACCAGACACTGGAAGAGTCATTTACCTTTCAGCAGGACAATAACACAAGGCCAAAGAGTGGAAGAGTTACAGTTTTGACTTAAATCTGCTTGAAAATATATGGCAAGACCTGAAAATGGTTGTCTAGCAAAGACGAACAACCAATTTGACAGAGCTTGAATCATTTTGAAACAAATAAGGATGAGACATAACTTTTTCTCTAAAAATAGCATTCTGTGGTATTTAACTAATTCCCAGAAAGCAGATGAACTCACTTACTCTGTCTCGCAACCATTTCACCTCAATAAAGCACTAAACACGGATGACAATGCAAGGTCTGAAAACATCCTAGAAGGAATAAAAAATGATGATACCGATTTGAATAACCAATATTTGATTAATGAGCTTGTCCTCTAATTATATGGGGCTGTATTTATTTCTTGGGATGCATATGGTTTAATATCCACATGTTCAAAATGTGTAATTGAAAGAGGAAATATAAACAGTTCCTAAGTTGTTACCAGAGTGTGCTCTGCAAATGTGTCACATCTGAAGCCAAGTACATGGGAGGGAGGTGGCTGAGTCAAAATGAAAGACATACAACAGTGGTATTTGTATACCCTGTAGGTCTAGGACACAACCCTTAGGAACTGTAGCAAGTCAATTCAAATGCTGTCTTGCCCCTTATCGCTCGCCTAAATTCACTTTAGTGTGGATTTTCAGTTTCAGTTGGAACCAAGTGGTTCACAAATGCCTGTTGAATAACGGCAGAAGCCTATATCACAGCGTTATCCATGTGTTCTCCATCGTATACATACAGTTTCGTATAGGCTATGCCATTGTTTGTGGTGTGTGGAGGATCCATTGCTCTCCTCTTTCAGCACAAGGTCCTGAGTCATTCAACCACACACACCCCTAGTCTATTCCCCTCAGTGAGGCAGGGTAGAGAGGTGTGTGGGAAGTAGAGAAAAGGAGGAGTATGTAGAGGGGGAGGGAAGCTACAGCAGGGTGATAAAGATAGGCTGCAATGGGAAAGAATGCCATGTGTCTGTGGAGGACAGACAGAGAGCGAGGGAGAGTAAGGGGAGGAGGGAGCAGAGGGAGGGGGCAGAGGGAGGGATGGGAATAGGATCTGAGTGGAGAGTGGAAGCAGCGTGGCTGGCCGGGGCTGACTGCTGAATGAAAGGGCCTGTTGCTCTCCACCACCGTTCGTTTTTTTGTCCCACAAAAGAGCACATGTCCAGAGCAAACATAGGAAGGCTCTCCAACAGTCAAGCACCAGGGGGAAGGGACAGAATCACCACTATACACAGACCTTTTGGAATTCTGCATCACTCCATTACTTAGCCCTACAGGTGGCAGGGTGAACTACCATTGCTATGAGCGGGGTAAGTGTAAAGGGAGTTGAGCTGATGTCCCGGTGGCTGTTGGTCCTACTGGTCCTACTCGCACCCCGACATGGGAACACACACCCCCAGTGCTTGGATTACAAGCCCCCCTTCCAGCCACGGGAGCCTCTGGTCTTCTGTAAGGAGTATGCCAAGTTTGGTTGCTGTGACCTAGAGAAAGATGACAAGATCTCCCAGAACTTCTACAAGATCATGGACTACTTTGACTACTTGGGTTACGTGACCTGTGCGAAATACATACGCACCATCCTCTGTCAGGTAAATTGAAATCTGTCAGTAGTCAGATGTTAGCTAATAACTCCTTCTCTAAAACAGTCCACAAAATTGCAGGATTTTTGTAGAATGGATTATCTTCTTGCACGGATTTAAAACCTTTTCACTTGTTATAAAATTCTAATTCATCACAGGACATGAAAAATGTATACAGATTAAGCTATCACATTTCATGAAACTATATTTCATTCAGATTTGTACACCCCTGCGCTAGTGAAATGTATGTGGACATCATGATAATAACATACCCCAGGCCTTTCCAAATGTGCACGCTGTAGATTGGAACAAATTATAGTTGGAGGTATTATGTAAGACCTTGACTTGACTGTTCGAGCATGAGAAACGACAGCACTGTTAACAATGGTGGATTTAGGGTCCTGAACCACAGTACCACAACATCACTACTGTAAACAGATTACTTGTTTCTCCTCTCCAATGATGAGAATCACAGCCCCTCACAGGAGGTCGGTGGCACCTTAGCTGGGGATGACGGGATCGTGGGAATGGCTGGAATTAGTGGAATGGTATCAAATACATGGTTTCCATGTGTTTGACGACATTCCATGTACTCCGTTCCAGCCATTATTATGAGCCATCCTCCCCTCAGCAGCCTCCATTGGTGGAAGTGAGCTGTTGTGCTTGGCTCTCAGCTCTCCTATCAGCCATGCTGAGATACAGGCAGTGTGGTCAGTGGCTGGAGACCCAATGCCTACGGCCACTTAGCCAGGGTAAACTCTGCTCAATGATGCCCTTTGTCCGAACAGTTATCATAGATACAGGGGGCTGCTTGTGATCTGTCAAGAGGTCCACTGACCACCAGCGAAACATTGATTTCCTGTCTGGCCACTGAACAGGATATACAGTATCATATTTTCACTGGAGGGAGGGAGGGAGGGCAGGAGGGAGATGCAGGTGAGGAGTTGAATCCAGCTGAAGTAGTTGAAGGAACTACAATTTCTACTTGTGGTGGGATTAAGGCTGACTATTGGGATACAAAACAATTAGTAACATTGACGTCAACCATTTAACTCAATATAGCCTATGCTATACCTCCTTCCCAACGTTGGAAGCTGAGAAGTCTCACATTTACCGTGATCGTGGCAACGTGGAACTCTGAAGGTTTGTCCTATACGATGTGGCACATGTGCACTCTCTCATTACCGCCCACCTCTTTTGGAAGGAGGACCTTTTTAGAGTGTTCTTTGAGTGTATTTATGTTGACATTTGGTGACTTATGGAGGAAAGAAAACCAACACACACAGCTTTAACCCTACCAGCTCACCCTGCACTGTGTAGTTAAACTTCTTTACAATCACAGTGTTTGTGGGTGTGCTTATCTAGGGGTTTTTTCCATGCTAAACTGTACAAATTCTAATGCCACATCTGGTTGTCATCTCTGTGAACAAAAGGCACGTGGATTTAAGTTTGACGGATTGCTGTTGTCAGAACTCCCTATCCCATCCAACGCCGGCCTAATTTACAGTATTTCCGAAGGATTTAAACAGAACGTTATAATTGGCAAAATTACTGCATTATCAGGGCTGCCTACAGTAGAGGCCAGAGGAGTCAACACCCATTTGATGAAACGAGATGAAACAGGGCAAAGAACAATGACCAGGGTGCAGTTCTTCAAAAGTTATCTATCTGGATTAGGATTACATGCATAGAAATAGAATGGACTAGAACTGTCAAATCATTGACTTGAATGTGGACTCTAGTTCTGCTCATTCTATTTTATATGCATAGATTGTTTTTATATGCATTTAACATTTAAAAAAAACTTGGCCCTGTTGATTTTGGGGTGAATTACACAATAAATTATATGGTTAAGGGTAGCGCTGGTATGTTTATTACAGAGAGTCTTAGAAGGATAATTGCCACCTAGAGGTTTGTGTCTACAGTGCCTTGCAAAAGTATTCATCCCTGTTGGTGTTTTTCCTATTTTGTTGCATTACAATCTGTAATTTAAATTGATTTTTATTTGGATTTTATGTAATGGACATACACAAAATAGTCTCTGGATAGTTCCAAAACATGTACAAAGGAAATGGGACTCACCATGGCCGGGTTTGTTTGTAAAGACATGAAAGGGATTGCACCCTGCTGGGAGATAGCTGGGAAACTATTTCAGATCTGCAGAAACAAATGAACCCCTCAACAAGAGACAAATCTAGATATTTTAAGATCTAACAGATATGATGTAAGTAAAAAAAAAAACATTTACCACAAGGTGCTATGATGTGATATATCATACATTTTGTATATAATCAAGGCATTTCATGCATGCTTTTATGTTCTTTTTAGTGGCTATATGCCCACATTTGTCAGCTCTTACCTACTAGTTTTTACTGTACCCCCAACTCAAACACACAGTGTGGCTGTGCATAACACATACCACCTCCAGATTGCCCCCTTTTGTTTACGTCACTGCCTGACATCATGTGACTGCATAATCCACCTAACAATTTATGGTCAGCTACAGATTTCAGCCCAGAGTTGGCCAGTGCTGTTGATTTCAAAAGCTTTGATATTGAGTTTTTGAGCAGTGGTTTGATGGTACCTTTGAGAGAGCATATCCCAAGATTTAAATATAAAGAAGTAAATAAATACTCAGCAGAACTCCAGAACACATTATGCCCACTTTGCCTTAGACTTGGAATCATATGATATATCATTCATCAGAGTCTTTGTAACAGAACTGTCTTTTTCAGTACCAGTCTTTAAGGTGGTTTATATGTTTTGCATAATTGTCCCAACGGTTTACCAGTGTCAAAATGAGTGTAATTTTGTGTCTTTGACTTAATAAGGGATTGGACGTTCCAAGATGCATTTAAACAGGCCTTATTTATTTCTAGAATAGTTATTACTAGCTGATCTGGTTAGTACTGGGATGAGAAGAGGACATGCTGAATTACAAATGTTTTCAAGCTTAGGGAGAGTACATCATGAAAATAGCATGGCAAATGGCATAGTATTAACCTGTGGACTATACTTTTGAAGATTATATATGACATTACACAAATCAAGTGGCTATATACTACAGCTTAAGTGGTAGCTCATTATGAAAGTTATCAGCCGATAAGGTAGGTCTACTGATCATGAAGTTTTGCTCAAAAGCGTGTGTCGTCCAAGCCACAAAAGCTCTGCCACTTTTCAAACAAGGTTTCCTTATCCTTGCAGGAGTGCTCTCCCTACTCTGCCCACCTGTATGATGCTGAGGATGCCAACACGCCCATGAGGGAGCTGCCAGGCCTGTGCGGAGACTACTGCTCTGAGTTCTGGCACCAGTGCCGCTACACCATTAGCCTGCTCACCGATAACAACGCCACGGTGGGCATAGAGGAGGACCGCAATAAGTTCTGTAACTTCCTGGAACTCAAAGACAGGGAGTACTGCTACCCTAACGTGCTCTCTGACGACAAGCTCAATGCCAACCTGGGAGATGTTCGGGCGGACCCCGAGGGCTGTCTGCAGCTGTGTCTGCAGGAGGTGGCCAACGGCCTGAGGAACCCAGTGGCAATGGTCCATGCCGACGACGGGACCCACCGCTTCTTTGTGGCCGAGCAGCTGGGCTACGTGTGGGCGTACCTGGCCAACGGCTCCCGTATTGACCGGCCCTTCCTCAACCTGACCAAGGCAGTGCTGACCTCGCCCTGGGCGGGGGATGAGAGAGGCTTCCTCTGCATGGCCCTCCACCCGCGCTTCACGGTGGTGCGGAAGGCCTATGTCTACTACTCAGTGTCTGTGAAGAAGGAGGAGAGGATCCGCATTAGTGAGTTTACACTGTCCGCTGATGATATGAACCAACTAGACCACTCCTCAGAGAGGTAAGAGAAGTATCACCAAATGGCATGGACTGAATCAGAACCTGTGGTGTCATCGGCTCCATTCACATGAATGCATTTGACATTTTGAAACAAATCTGAACGAACCAGCAGATTTGAAATAGAGATCTGCAACTACACTCATCCTATCAGATTTCTAATTTAGTGATGTTTAGTCATGAGTGGTTTTCTTTGTAGAACTATTTTGGAAGTGGTGGAACCTGCCTCGAACCACAACGGGGGCCAACTTCTCTTCGGGCACGATGGCTACCTCTATATCTTCATCGGTGATGGCGGAAGAGCAGGGGACCCCTTTGGCAAGTTTGGGAACTCTCAGAATAAGTGAGTCACTGTGCTCTATACATTTCAAACACATTCAGGGGAAACAAATTAGTGGATGACATTTAGTAATTTAGTGTATTTCTAGCCTTCACCCCATGTTGATGTTTTTGGAAGGTCAGAATGATATGTTTGCTTCAGAGACATACATTTGTCAAGTGTTGAAGATACAGTTATCATTCAACTAAGGATACCTAAACAGTAATGTTGGAGTATTAGAGATAGTAGTGGATGGAAACGCTTAATGTGATGTGCTGGCTCTTTAAAGTATACTTATTTACAGACAAGAAATTACGGGAAAAATAAGGGTTCAAAACATTCAACCTATAGCGTGACATATTTTTTTTATGCCAGGAGAGTTCTAAAGCTACAGTAAAGGGACCATAGGGCACAGTTAGTATTTTAGTGTGTTTGTAAACTGTAGTACTCAACTCTCACACTATGTGACCTTCTCATATGATACTACAGTGATACATGATTCTATAATTAGGGTGAAACTGGAGGACGGCGCAATTCAAATAAGTAATCATAAAAATTATGGATACTAAACATTTAGGTACATACAAGTTTCTTATATCGGTTTACGTCTTGAATTCTTGTTAATCTAACTGCACTGTCTGATTTACAGTAGCTATTACAGCGAAAGCATGCCATGCGATTGTTTGAGGATGGCGCCCCACATCAAAACATTTTTCCACAGGCACAGGTTTCATAAATTCACAAATAGCGATGAAATATTCACTTACTTTTTGAAAATCTTCCTCTGATTTGTCATCCAAAGGGTCCCAGCTATAACATGTAGTGTAGTTTTGTTAGATTAAATCCTTCTTTATATCCCAAAAAGTCAGTTTAGTTGGCGCCATCGATTTGAGTAATCCACTCGTTCAACCTGCAGAGAAAGGAATCCGAAAATCTACCACTGAACTTTGTTTCAACAAGTCAAAATACATTTCTATTTACTCCTAGGATACTCTAAAATGTAATCAAACTATAATATTTCTTATGGAAAGAAGTATGTTCAATAGGAAATCAATTTTAGCAGGTGTGTCTTGTCTTCATGGCGCGCCCAAACACGAATTTCCAGGATTGTGTCCCTGTACTAAAACTGATATTTCTTATTCGTTTTGGAAGTTACAAGCCTGAAACCTTGAACATAGACTGCTGACATCCTGTGGAAGCAAGAGGAATTGCATAACGGGAGCTAGACTTCAGTATGCCCCTACACTTTCCATTGTAAGAGCATGGTCTCTCAAAAAAAAAGGATTCCTGGTTGGTTTTTCTTTGGATTTTCTCCTACCGTATCTATTGTGTTATATTCTCCTACATTATTTTAACATTTCTACAAACTTCGAAGTGTTTTCTTTCCAATGGTACCAATTATATGCATATCCTGGCTTCGGGGCCTGAGCAACAGGCAGTTTACTTTGGACACGTCATTCAGACAGGAAGTGGAGAAAAAAGGGGCCTAGCCCAAATAAGTTTTTTAAAGAATGGAAAATCCTGTTGCCATGGTAAATGTCTAGTAATTATTATATTTATGGTTGACTAATACACATCATAGATTAACTTTATGTCTGAGTTGTCACAAGTTTGATATTACAGAATATTAATTGACTCCAGAGGGTAGAAGAATATTTTACTAGAAACTTTGACTAGACATTTCTCTAGGCCTTGAGGGAGTGACACATTTATGGGTTTAAGCTCAACGTTTTCCAATTAAATTTATACAGGACCTTCAGCAATGCCACTCAGCAGCTATTCATGAAAGTGCGATTTTATGACCGTACTTGTCAGTGGTGGCAAAATTGGGAGAGAATCGCCATGGATGACCTCAACCCCCGAGCATTTGACATGACAAACATTCAGCTCAACGTTATGTGTGCATTTATGCAGACAGAGACTGTACAGTTGTTCAAAATATTAGCCTTGTAGGTTTAGCTTTCTCCTGACAGGGGCAGGGGTTGGCAGTGCCCAGAGTCTACAGAGTGTCGCAGGGCCATTCAGAAATGACTCAAAGCCTCTATAGTTATAACGCAATGGCAGAATTGTACACACAGTGATATTATGAAAAAAACATCACTGAGCTTTGGACGGTGTCCTAGAATGCATTTTTATTTTGAACCATGGGCAAGGACAGGGCATAACATTGCCAGTCAGGTTCTAAGTGAGTGCCACCCCCACAGAGTATTGGTCAATGGCCAGTGTCTGGACCTGCAGTGCCAGGCCAAAAGTAATACTTATGGGGAATGTTGTCAGACGATGTCTGGCCTTTTCGTACCATGTGATAATCACTACAGTCTTGTGTAGTTGTGCTTTAAAAGGGAAGTTTACCTCTCCTTTTAAAGACCTGAGTGGAGGTAAAATATCTGCTGCTCTGTTAAGAATATTACACTGTAGATGTAAATGTGGTGCAGAGGAGGCTGGTGAGAGGAGCTATATGAGGACAGGCTCATTGTAATGGCTGGAATGGAATAAATGGAACAGTATCAAACAAATCACAAAAATCCAGCCATAACAATGAGCTCATCCTCCTATCTTCAACAGCAGCAAGACGTACAGTAAGAGCAGGTGCTCTAAATCAAAACTGGTTATGTGTTATTCTCAGAAGAGGGTTATGTCTAGTTTATAGTTGTGTAGCTCTAGTGTATAGCAGAATGCATGCATGCGGAAATAAGGGGATCTTTACATCACAGCTTTACCACGGGGGGCGGTACTTACGGTAAAGGCATTCTATTGAGTTCCATTGGGTGGAAACATCCCTTTCAGTTCATCGCAGGAGAAGAAAGATGAGCAGAGGGTTTCTTGACAGCCAATGAATAGGAGGCCAGGGATATGAGGGTTGTGGAACCTGCCAAGGCTAATATTTACACAAGACGCGACGCTGTGGGCTGCATAATAGTATGTGTGTATGAGAGAGAGAGACAGAGACAGAGAGAGAGAGAGAGAGAGAGAGAGAGAGAGAGAGAAACATTGTTACAACACTGTATATATACATAATATGATATTTGTAATATCTTTATTATTTTGGAACTTCTGTGAGTGCAATGTTTTCTGTTCATTTTGATTGTTTATTTCCCTTTTGTATATTATTTACTTCACATATGTTTCCCATGCCAATAAAGCCCCTTGAATTGAATTTGAATTGAATTGAGAGAGAAATTCCACTATTTATTTGGACAGTGAAGCTAAAATGATTAATTTGGTTCTATACTCCAGAATTTTGGATTTGAGATGAAATGTTTTATATGAGGTGACAGTACAGAATGTCGACTTTTATTTGAGAGTATTTTCATATATATCTGTTTTATCGTTTAGAAATGCAAGCACTTTATGTATTTAGTCATAAGTATTTGGATACATCCACTTATAGTGTTAAATATAGTCAAAAGTTAAAAATTAGGTCCCATTTTCCTAGCACACAATGACTACATCAAACTTGTCTACTCTACAACCTTGTTGGATGCATTTGCAGTTTGTTTTGGTTGTGTTTCAGGTGATGTTGTGGTCAATAGAAATGAATGGTAAATAATACAAAAATAATTATTGTAAATAAGAATAGAATATGTTTCTGGATACTTCTACATCAATGTTGATGTTACCATGATTACGGATAATCATGAAGGAATTGTGAATAATGATGAGTGAGAAAGTCACGGAGGCATAAATATCATTCCCCCAAAAATGCTTTAGGGTCATGACCTTTGTGCATCTATAACGTACTCACTCATCATTACACTAGCCTGGTCTCGTAGACTAGACGCAACATAGTAAACAGAAATCCGAGACACTCAAATTAGCATGATACGTTACGTTTCGTATGGTTACATAAGACAGATGGTTACTTAAAGCAAGAATGAAAGTATGGCAGTATGTATGATGCGAAAGTCTAGCAACAAAGGTTGTGAGTTTGAATCTCATCATGGACAACTTAAGCGTTTTTGCTAATTAGCAACTTTTCAACTACTTACTACCTTTTCAGCTACTTTGCAACTACTTAGCATGTTAGCTAACCCTTTCACTAACCTTAACCTTAAACCTTTTAACTAACCCTTCCCCTGACACTAACCTTAATCCTTGTCCGTAATGAATTTGAATCTCATCCTGGATAACTTCAGCATTTTAGCTAATTAGCAAATTTTCAAATACTTACAACATTTCTTTCTACTTTGCAACTACTTAGCATGTTAGCTAACCCTAACCCTTTAACCTAACTCCTTAAACTTAACCCTAACCCATAGCCTAGCTAATGTTAGCCAGCTAGCTAGAATTCATTATATCATACATTTAGCAAATTCGTAACATATTGTACATTTAGCAAATTCACAACATATTGTACGTTTTGCAAATTCATAACATATAATGCAAATTGTAAATTGTGACATACCATACGAAATGAGTGATTTACAAATTAATACATGTCATACAAAATGTAACATACAGTGCCTTGAAAAAGTATTCACCCCCTAGGCATTTTTCCTATTTTGTTGCATTACAACCTGTAGATTAAATTGATTTTTATTTGGATTTCATGTAATGGACAAACACAAAATAGTCCAAATTGGTGAAATTGTAAAAAAAAAAAAATGTATGTATTCACCCCCTTTACTATGAAGCCCATAAATAAGACCCGGTGCAACCAATTACCTTCACAAGTCACATAATTAGTTAAATAAAGTCCACCTGTGTGCACTCTAAGTGTCACATGATCTGTCACATGATCTCATTATGGATACACCTGTTCTGAAAGGCCCCAGAGTCTGCAACACAAGTAAGAAAGGAGCATCACCAAGCGAGCAGCACCTTGAAGACCAATGAGCTCTCCAAACACGTCAGGGACAAAGTTGTGGAGAAGTACAGATCAGGGTTGGGTTATAAAAAAATATTAGAGACTTTGAACATCCCACGGAGCACCATTAAATCCATTATTAAAAAATGGAAAGAATATAGCACCACAACAAACCTTTTAGCTCACCAGAACTCACGGATCAGTCAAGGAGGGCATTAATCAGAGCTCCACAGCGGAGATTGGAGTGTCTGTCCATAGGACCACTTTAAGCCATACACTCCACAGAGCTGGGCTTTATGAAAGAGTGTCCAGACAAAAGCCATTGCTTAAAGACAAAAATAAGCAAACACGTTGATGTTCGCCCAAAGGCATTTGGAAGACTCCCCAAACACATGGAAGAAGGTATTCTGGTCAGATGAGACTAAAATGTAGCTTTTTGACCATCAAGGAAAACGCTATGTCTGGAGCAAACCCAACACCTCTCATCACCCCAAGAATATCATCCCCACAGTGAAGCATGGTGGTGGCAGCATCATGCTGTGGGTATGTTTTTCATCGGCAGGGACTGGGAAATTGGTCAGAATTGAAGGACTGATGGATGGCACTAATTACAGGGAAATTCTTGAGGGAAACCTGTTTGTCTTCAAGAGTTTTGAGACTGGGACGGAAGTTCATCTTCCAGCGGGACAATGAACCTAAGCATACTTCTAAAGCAACACTCGAGTGGTTTGAGGAGAAACATTTAAATGTCTTGCAATGGCCTAGTCAAAGCCCAGACCTCATTCCAATTGAGAATCTGTGGTATGACTTAAAGATTGCTGTACACCAGCGGAATGTTGTGTAAATCAAATGATACAAACCCCTCAAATCTATTTTAATTCCAGGTTGTAAGGCAACAAAATAGGAAAAATGACAAGGGGTGCGAATACTTTTGCAAGCCACTGTATCATACTAGAGTGTCTCAGATTTACAAAATGGTCTGAGACCAGGTTGGATACACAAACACAAATGAAAAACAACGACAGAAGCACACACAACAATGACAGAAGCACACACTAAAACGCTCGTACATTTTCCTATGAATAAACTCCACCCCATGTGTGCGTAGGTCCACTCTGTTGGGCAAGGTGCTGCGTCTCGATGTGGACAACAACGATGACATGGACCCCTACAGTATCCCGTCGGACAATCCTTTCCTGGGGGAGAAGAACTCGCTGCCTGAGATCTATGCCTACGGGGTGCGTAACATGTGGCGCTGCTCCATCGACCGGGGCGACCCCATCACCGGGCAGGGTCGTGGCCGACTGTTCTGCGGGGACGTGGGGCAGAACAAGTTTGAAGAGGTGGACCTCATCGTCAAGGGTGGCAACTACGGCTGGAGAGCCAAGGAGGGCTTCTCCTGCTATGACAACAGGCTGTGTCGCAACTCCTCTCTTGGTAAGTAGGCTACTCCTCCTACAGGCTTGGTAGAAGTGACAGGCTGATTCTCTATCAAGCATCAGCTCATTTTAAGTTCAGATATCTATTAAATCCCTTAAGCGGTGAAAACATTCTTGCAGCGTGTTTCCAAAGTGAGATGTGTTGTTGTATTAACATTTTTTCTCCTCAGATGACATTCTACCTATTTTCGCTTACCCCCACAAACTGGGGAAGTCGGTCACTGGAGGCTACATATACCGAGGCTGCCAGATGCCTAATCTCAATGGCCTCTACATATTCGGGGATTTTATGAGTGGGTGTGTGTTTATACAACAACCTACATTTATCCAATGTTATACCTATTAATATGCTGAAAATGTTCCATAGATTGTCATGCCTCGAAAAGAAGTTGATAGACAAATGTTCTTAACATTGAAAGATCATTTCCAAATGTTTGTTTCAAATGCATACAAACAATAGCATTACAATAGTTTTTTTGCCCTAAAACTCACTTGACACATGCACAATCTGAGTGACTACTTGTCTGCCTAGGCGCCTAATGTCACTGAAGGAGAACCAAAGCACTGGGAAGTGGGAGTACAAGGAGATCTGTATGGGAAAAGGCCAGACGTGCCGATTCCCCAAACTCATCAACAGCTATTACAAATACATAATCTCCTTTGCTGAAGATGAGGCAGGTAACCTTGACAACTAGCTTTGCATGTTTTTGTGTCTCTTTGTGTTTTGTTCGTACTGATCCGTACATGAAAAGGCCATTAGGGGATGCATGCTGCTTGTGAATTCACTCACCCAAGGCAACCATGACAAATTGCTTCTCTGAGTTATTTCATGATGAGCGTCTGCTGCTTTTGAACAGCAATAAAGAAATAAAACACCCAGTTCAAACTCAGTGGTGCACCACTTAGTGCATGCTCTTTAACTCCAGATAAGTTTCAAAAAGCAATTTTGTTCAGAATTCCTGACTTCAAAGCTGATTAGAGTGGGAAGAGGTTCAAAAGAAACGGTCTGTCTTCATTTCACTTTGAAAGTGTTGCATATCTTTGTGCTGGGTCTTAGATCCTTTTCCCCTCTTGTTTCTAGGGGAGCTGTACTTCCTGGCAACTGGAGCTCCCAGTGCGTCTGCCAGAGCGGGGGTGATCTATAAGATAGTAGATCCATCCAGGTATTAAACTAGGGTCCCAATGTCCCAACAGCCAGGGGGCTCTGGGAATTAATCTTGAATTAATGAAAGATTCCCAAAACAGACATACCTTTGCCAGATATACTAATGTCTATTGTCCATCCAATTATTGATGTGGTCTTCAATCCCCCTGTGTTTGTTTAGTACATATCTTACTTTAACTATGTAATCACAAATGTAATCGCTCTGTGTCACGCTAAGGGAATATCTGCTAAATCCTTTACCCTGAAATGCAATTTACTGAATATAATGTGCTTATCTATGATATAATTGTTTTTTTCATGTGGTTATGATAACGAATGATTAAAATCACACAATACTGTATTATTAGGAGATAGAGTTATCATGAGCAGCTTTGGAATCAATGGATTTCTCTCACCATCTAGGAGAGCACCTCCAGGCAAGTGCAGCTTCAAGCCCACTCTTGTCAAGATTAAGGGCAAGCTGATTCACTTCCACCCGACGGAGGGTAAGTGACACCACAAACAAACACGAGTTGATCTGTGTTTGCGGGCTATCATGAGTCATAGCGCAACACATCTCGGTCAGTTGGAGTGCTCTAAAGGGCTGTTTCTCTCGCTTGACTTCCTCTCTACAGAGTTTGTCATTGACAAGAAGCCGATGACCACCGCTGTGCCCACTACTACGGCTAGAACAACAGCTACTACCACTCTCCGTACTCCTCCGACCACCATGCGTTCTACGAAGACAAGACCTACCTACAGACCGCCAACTGCAACCCTGAAGGCTACCGCTAAACCTGCAACGACGCGGGCTACAATGAAACCTTCAACGATGAGGGCTACTATTAAACCTGCAACGACGCGGGCTTCAGTTAAACCTTCAACGATGAGGGCTACTATTAAACCTCTGACGACGCGGGTTACAGTGAAACCTTCAACGATGAGGGCTACAGTTAAACCTTCAACGATGAGGGCTACTATTAAACCTCTGACGACGCGGGCTACTGTTAAACCTGCAGCAACACCTTCCAACCCCACCTCAATGCAGCAGAGGCCTACTGGTACCGCTACACCTGCCCTGACCACCTCATGGAGGCAGGTAGTGACGGCCAGACCAGGTCATGCCACCACTCTTTCCCGGCAGAGAATGTCGTTGTCCTACACCAGGCCTACTGTTACCCCGAAGCCCCGACCACGGTTGACAACTGGAGCCAGAAGGCCCTCTCCACCAACAGCACGACCCTTGACCCGACCACAACCACACGACACGGTCAGACCCCCACCACTAGGGGATACGACCAACCGGCCCCAGACCACACCAAGGCCCATGTACTGTACAGCTTCAACAAAGCCCACCACCCAGAGGCCTAACTTCACCCTCTCAAAGGTCCAGGACAAGCTCCTGAAAGGCCAGAGTGACAAGATAGACCGTTCCACAAGGAACCGGTTCAACAAGAAGGACCGGGGCTCCCAACCTGGGAAGCAGCGGCGCCGGAAGCACCGGGCTGGGTCTGTGAGGCTGATCAGTGCAGAGCAGCTATCGGACCGTGGGAGGGTGGAGATTTACATACGGGGGGAGTGGGGTACAGTGTGTGATGACTTGTTTAGTAGTAAAGCGGCCATGGTGGTGTGCCAGCAACTAGGATTCCCTGTAGCCCTGCGTGTGGCTAAACGGGCAGAGTTGGGGGGCGGGAGTGGCAGTATCCTGCTAGATGATGTGGAGTGTGAAGGCACAGAGAGGACTTTACTGGACTGCAAACGGGCAATGGTGGGCAAGCACAACTGTGCACACGATGAGGATGTGGGGGTGGTGTGTGGCTACCACCACGACGAGGATAAATAATGAGCCAAAAGACGTCTGACTGGGGGATCATTGCTACTCTCCTGTGCATGAACAGAATCTTCCTCTATGTACTGTACTTCAGGGCACAAACTGTGGTCAGACACATCTCACCCTTCTACTCCCCCGCACATACTCACACACACTGCGAATTCAAGATGATTAACAACAATTGTTGATTGTAGACTAGACATCCTGATACTTTACTTCAGAGGCAGAATCCCTTTCCTTCCTTGCCTCTCTTCCAGAAAAAAGTGTATCACTTTACAATACTGTCCTCTGCTGGAAGAAATGGCATATATTTATAATTATAATGTTTTACATTGTATGAATATGTGTGTTTTCTTTTTCATAAAACAAAATTCTACATGTGAAGAAGTGATGTCAAAATAATAATTATAATGATAATGAAAAGGAAAATGCTGGACATTGTGTGCTTTATTATTGTAAAATTTGACTGATTATATACCGTATGTAAACTGTTTAAGGCCATTGAGACGAATAAATAGAGATTTCAATTGAATTCTTGCTCCTCATTTCTACTATTTCTAAGCAAGCATACTGCATCACCCATGGACAACCCGATAAAACAATACTGTTATTCAGAGGACTAATGGCTGCGTTCACATGCTAGTCGGAACTAGGAAACTCGACTTGCTAATAGGTTGTAGTTATACATGTTTCCGACTAGCACTTGAACGAGGCATAATGCTGGACGAGAAGGGTGGTTTCATGTGCTCATGGTAAATGGAAAACTGGAAGTCTAAATCCAACATGAAAGCACCATTTTCTTGTTTTTATTTTAGAATAGCCAGGGGCACACTCCAACACTCAAACATCATTTACAAATGAAGCATTTGTGTTTAGTGAGTCGGCAAGATCAAAAGCAGTAGGGATGACCAGGGATGTTCTCTTGATAAGTGCTTGAATTTGACAATTGTTCTGTCCTGCTAAGCATTCAAAATGTAAAGAGTACTTTTGGGTGTCAGGACAAATGTATGGAGTAAAATGTACAGTGTTTTCTTTAGGAATGTAGTTATGTAAAAGTTTACATAATGGTCCCTATCAAGTGCACCTATTGGCTAGTGTGGTCTCAACCAAATTATCCATAGCCTATAAACTATAGGCTACGAAATGCATGCCTGGAGAAGCACAGAGCAAAGTTATATTTCTAAGATGGCTGCTGGGATTGTGTAAATAAAACTGGGCTGCATTACACACTGCAATGGATATTCCAACACTGAGCCCAATGTCTGCTCTGCTCTTGCTGATCAAAATGTTGTGTTTTGCCTAACCAATGGCTGTCCTGTGTATGCATATAGTGGCAGTCCAGGAGAGTCAAAGGCTTTCAAAGAAATTAGGCCTAGTCCATCTTGCGCATGGACAAGCCTATAGCCTATGTTCTGTTCAGTTTGAGAAAGAGAGCAGGAAGATGAGGACCTGAGATCAACTTTGATAGCTTGCTTCTACTATAATTGATTTCAGTAAAAGCAATATGTTTCTTGCCCATGTCAGCCTATTTACCAGAGTTATTGAACTCACAATAAGCCATATTTGAGTAATTTACATTGTGGTGCTGAAACCTGAAGCAGAAGCCACGTCACAATCAGTCAGAAATGGACAGCTCATGATGCTGAAAGTAGGCAACTGAGTGGGCATAATTCATTTAATCCATCTTCATTTTAATTAGATTTTACTAACAAGATTTTATTAGTTTAAGATTTTGAAGAAAATAAAATGAATGAGATTAATTAAATAAAGTGATATGTAACATCGCTTTGGTCCGATGCTTTATATATAGGAACAAGCTGTAAAATACCCATGAAAGACATGAATCCGATACATATGGCGATATCATTGTTCCGTTTCTTGGATATTCAGAGGCTGAGCTACAACCTTCCATAGCCGAGGAGACAATACATTTACTTTGCTTGAGAATTAATCCAATTCTGTCACTATCAATTGAGTAAACTGTTTAAACCAAGACAGCTGGGTTTACTTGTGACCTCTCATTGGGTTAAGCTATGGAAGAAGAGTAGCCCGCAATTAAAGCTTATATTTGTTCTGCGTTGGTATGCCTACTTGGTCTGTGGTGGAAAGGTAGGCCTAACTTTTGAAAGTACAGTACCATGCTCAGATTGTATTATTTGCAAACAGGGACAGTTTCGTTGCAAACAAGACACACTGATTTGGCGTTGGAGAAATATGATAAAATGAACAGATGCCTAACCTCTCTGTCCATTCTTATCTTGTAATTTCAGGTAATGTGTGGTATTAAAAAAAGTTTCCGGTATTATATAACATAAAGTAGAATTGCATGAAATGTTTATAAAAGGCTATTATTCATGTTACTATATAGGAGATCTTTCCACCCCTACTCTTGTCTATGGTAGTCTGCAAACCCACAACGGTTTGGCCCGCAGCCCCGTGCGCTATCAAAATGGCCATGTAATGTTTACAGGACAAATAAGTTTCCAAAACTGCATATCTAAACCTCTGGTCTGTCCAAGAAGTGATGGTAAATGGTAGACGTTCACTCCTATGCACATGTTTTAAAAATTATTTTGAGTATAGGGGAGGGTCATTTTTTTTCAAGCATTCAGGGAGGGTCATTTTTTTTCAAGCATTCAGGGAGGGTTTAGGTAAAATATATATTTTATTAATATGATTAACGTTACCTCCCTTAAGTATATTTTAGCAAATACATTTACTTTGTATATTAAAAAATATACTTTTACTCAAGTAGTATTTTACTGGGTGACTTTAATCTCTACTTGAGTCATTTTCTATTTTATGTATCTTTACGTTTACTCAAGTATGACAAGTAGATACTTTTTCAACCACTGCTTGCAATTCCTATTTGGGGGATCGTTTAAGTGAAATGTCCCACTGGGAACTAGGAGCTTCCGATAACTCGGATGGCAGATGAACGCGGAAAGAGACTAGAACACCATTCGTCATGAGAAACCGATTAACTTTCCCACTCTATATCAGAACCTGATGGGATCTAAATATCCGTGCTAAGGGTGCAATACAGGTACATATTACTGTGCAAGAGATGCAGTGTGTCAAAAAATATAGGTGAAAATCAGTGGTGTAAAGTACTTAAGTAAAAATACTGTTATGTACTGTAATTAACGACCGATTACTATGACATTTAAAAACGTTTCCGCTATTATACAACAAAGTAGAATTGCATGAAACGTTTATAAAATATAATTTTTCATGTTACTATATAGGAGATCTTTCCACCCCTACTCTTGTCTATGGTAGTCTGCAAACCCACAACGGTTTGGCCCGCAGCCCTGTGCGCTATCAAAATGGCCATGTAATGTTTACAGGACAAATACGTTTCTAAAACTGAATATCTAAGACTATGTATGGTCTGTCCAAGAAGTGATGGTAAATGGTAGATGTAGAAATAAATGAATTATAGTGGATTATTTCGATTGGTCCACATTTTTCCTGGAACAACTTCGTCTTGTCTTTTAGGATTCTATCATTGGCCAGTTGACACATGGGTGTGGCTGTGTACAAATTTTGTAGGAAGCATATTGAATGGTTTCATATCAGCGTTTTTATAGACGATATCCGAAACTACCTGTAATAATTGATGGACATGGATTACACCGCAACCCAAAGTGTGTCCAGACAGCGTAAGTTAACGTACGTTGATCAAACTATTGGTAAAATGTCTGAACTTTTTGGCCTAGAAATGTATCTAACCGGCATGCTAATACTAATAGCTAACTACCAAGCTAACCCACTCGATGGCTGCTCTTCAAGCCAAAGCTAAACTAACTACCTGGAAAATGTTGCTAGCTAACTTGCTTTTTGTGTGTCATATGCGGTGTGTTATCAATCATGACAGCTCATTTCTTACTAATATGGCTAGCTAACGCCATATTGCACAAGACTGAGTTAGCTAGCTGGCTGTTAGCCACGTCATTAGAAACTATCTGGTGACGTTGTCATATTCCATGTAGTCTGATCAGTTTCGGGCCACATTATTCAGGTGTAGGTTAGAAGGTCGCGCTATTCGCTCTCAAGAGTTACGATTTCAAGCCTTCACGTATTACCTTGCTTCTAAATTGGGACATGGGACTGTGCCTCTTGTTTTGTTAGCTTCTTGTTGGTCTCCGCCCAGTGTTCAATCAGAACTTGTTCCCAATACACAGTATTCTATTTACGTCATTTAGCACCCCTTGCTTGTTCCATATTTTGTTGTGTTACATCCTGAATTCAAAATGGATTCAATATTTCTTTCCCACCCATCTACACACAATACTCCATAATGACAAAATTAATACATGTTTCAAATAAGCACCTTTGGCGGTGATTACAGCAGTGTGTTTTGGGGTAAGTCTCTAAGAGCTTTGCACACCTGGATTGTACAATATTTGCCATTTATTAATTGTTACATTCTTCAAGCTCTGTCAAGTAGATTGTTGCTAGACAGACATTCAAGTCAAATTGTATTAGTCACATGCACCAAATACAACCGGTGTAGACCGTCCTTACAGTGAAATGCTTACTTACGAGCCCCTAACCAACAATGCAGTTAAAAAAAAAGTTAAATAAAATAAAAGTGCCAAGTAATTAAAGAGCAGCAGTAAAATAACAATAGCGAGACTATACACATGGGGGTACCGGTACAGAGTCGATGTGTGGGTGTACCGTTAGTTGCGGTAATGCACATGTAGGTAGAGTTATTAAAGTGACTATGCATAGATAATAACGGAGAGTAGCAGCAGTGTTCTAGAGGGGGGAGGGGCTTCCTTTTAGGGCCTTCCTCTGACACTGCCTGGTATAGAGGTCCTGGGTGGCAGGGAGCTTGGCCCCAGTGATGTACTGGCCGTACGCACAACACTCTGTAGTGCCTTGCGGTCGGAGGCTGAGCAGTTGCCATACCAGGCAGTGATGCAACCAGTCAAGATGCTCTCGATGGTGCAGCTGTAGAACCTTTTGAGGATCTGAGGACCCATGCCAAATCTTTTCAGTCTCCTGAGGGGGAATAGGTTTTGTTGTGCACTCTTCATGACTTTCTTAGCTACAAACGTGAGTGCTACGGGTCGGTAGTCATTTAGGCAGGTTACCTTAGTGTTCTTGGGCACAGGGACCATGGGGGTCTGCTTTAAACATGTTGGTATTACAGACTCTGAGAGGTTCAAAATGTCAGTGAAGACACTTGCCAGTTGGTCAGCACATGCTCTCAGTACACGTCCTGGTAATCCGTCTGAACCTACGGCCTTGTGAATGTTGACCTGTTTAAAGGTCTTACTCACATCGGCTGTGGAGAGCGGGATCACACAGTCTTCCGGAACAGTTGGTGCTCTCATGCATGTTTCAGTGTTATTTGCCTTGAAGCGAGCATAGAAGTAGTTTAGCTCATCTGGTAGGCTCGTGTCACTGGGCAGCTCTCGGCTGTGTTTCCCTTTGTAGTCTGTAATGGTTTGCAAGCCCTGACACAACCGATGAGCATCAGAGTCAGTGTAGTACGATTCGATCTTAGTCCTGTATTGACGCTTTGCCTGTTTGATGGTTTGCCAGAGGGCACAGCGGAATTTCTTATAAGCTTCTGGGTTAGAGTACCGCTCCCTGAAAGTGGCAGCTCTAGCCTTTAGCTCTGTGCGGATGTTGCCTGTAATCCATGGCTTCTGGTTGGGGTATGTATGTACGTACGGTAACTGTGGGGATGACATCATCGATGCACTTATTGAAAGAAGCCAATGACTGATGTGGTGAACTCCTCAATCAAATCAAATCAAATGTATTTATATAGCCCTTCTTACATCAGCTGATATCTCAAAGTGCTGTACAGAAACCCAGCCTAAAACCCCAAACAGCAAGCAATGCAGGTGTAGAAGCACGGTGGCTAGGAAAAACTCCCCAGAAAGGCCAAAACCTAGGAAGAAACCTAGAGAGGAACCAGGCTATGAGGGGTGGCCAGTCCTCTTCTGGCTGTGCCGGGTGGAGATTATAACAGAACATGGCCAAGATGTTCAAATGTTCATAAATGATCAGCATGGTCAAATAATAACAATAATCACAGTACTTGTCCAGGGTGCAACAAGTCAGCACCTTAGGAGTAAATGTCAGTTGGCTTTTCATAGCCGATCATTAGGAGTATCTCTACCACTCCTGTTGTCTCTAGAGAGTTGAAAACAGCAGGTCTGGGACAGGTAGCACGTCCGGTGAACAGGTCAGGGTTCCATAGCCGCAGGCAGAACAGTTGAAACTGGAGCAGCAGCCGGGCCAGGTGGACTGGGGACAGCAAGGAGTCATCATGCCAGGTAGTCCTGAGGCATGGTCCTAGGGCTCAGGTCCTCAGAGAGAGAGAGAGAAAGAAAGAGAGAGAGAAAGAGAATTAGAGAGAGCATACTTAAATTCACACAGGACACCGGATAAGACAGTAGAGGTACTCCAGATATAACAAACTGACCCTTGCCCCCCGACACATAAACTACTGCAGCATAAATACTGGAGGCTGAGACAGGAGGGGATGAGAGACACTGTGGCCCCATCCGATGATACCCCCGGACAGGGCCAAACGGACGCAGACAAAAAAATGCAAATTGTATCTGTAAAGTTCATAGAAACATGTCAAACAATGTTTATATTCAATCTTCAGGTTGTTTTTAGCCTAGATTATCGATAATATTTCAACCGGACAATAACGTTGTCAATATAAAAGGTAAACAAGAAAGGCACTCTCTCTGGTCGCGCGCATGAAAAAGCTCTTTGACACGGCAGGGTCCACTCATTCAGACTGCTCTTACTCCCTCATTTTTCAGAATACAAGCCTGAAACAATTTCTAAAGACTGTTGACATCTAGTGGAAGGCATAGGAACTGCAATTTGAGTCCTAAGTCAATGGGTACTGTAATGGCATTGAATGGAAAACGGCAAAAAAAAATCCTGCTTCCTGAATGGATTTTTCTCAGGTTTTCGCCGACCAAATCAGTTCTGTTATACTCACAGACATTATTTTAACAGTTTTGGAAACTTTAGAGTGCATACGCTATCTTCTGGGCCTGAGTAGAAGGAAGTTTAATTTGGGCATGCTTTATATCCAAAATTCCAAATTCTGCCCCCTACCCTAGAGAAGTTAAATCCATTATTAAAAAATGGAAAGAATATGGCACCACAACAAACCTGCAAAGAGAGGGCCGCCCACCAAAACTCACGGACTAGGCAAGGAGGGCATTAATCAGAGAGACAACAAAGTGACCGAAGGTAACTCTGAAGGAGCTGCAAAGCTCCACAGCGGAGATTGGAGTATCTGTCCATAGGACCACTTTAAGCCGTACATTCCACAGAGCTGGGCTTTACGGAAAAGTGGCCAGAAAAAAAGCCATTGCTTAACCTCTTTGGAATAGGGGGTAGCATTTTCACTTTTGGATAAATAGCGTGCCCAATTTCAACTTCCTGCTACTCATGCCAGGAATATATGATATGCATATGATTAGTAGGTGTGGATAGAAAACACAGGCAAAACCTGCTACATAAAGCGTCAGAGCTATGGGCCATTTCACTCACAAGGCAAAATGGGACATGGATTGGCTCCACTGTAATGGAATGGAATTGTAGTCATGAACGGCTAAGAGTACCATGGTAAACTTACTGATTTGGTAAAGGATATGAAACATTAGGGCTACCCATTTCAATAGGTCAGAAATAGAGAATCAGAGATGTGCTTCTAATGAATAACAAACATTGTATTTCATTATTTAGGCCTATAGGCTTTTTTGAGACAGACTAGAGCTGGACGATATGGACAAACATCTATATCGCGATAAATTGGCACGCTAATGAGAAATTGAATAACTTTAAAACAGTGTGCACCAGTTCATTTTGTTATATGACGCTTAACTACTACTGCTACTTGTAATATTGTACCATTTGTCCAGTTAGTAATACCCCATATTAGCAGACTTATTTCATTTCAAACTTCACATTCCTCTACTTAAAGTTATTGATATCTGTCAAATCCTCGGTTTGGTTGGTACCGATCATTTTTGGGTTATCGTCCCGGCTCTACAGTAGACCACGAGTGGAGATCCATAAGTGTGTCCGTTTTTGAAGTTTAATTTTGAAATAGAGCCTACTTGTCCTGGTTGACCTCTCTCTCTCTTTGAGAAAGAGGTTCCTAATCTCAATTGATCTCGTTGTTAAGTATTAATAATGAGATTAGTCTACGGTGCAGGCCAATGGATGTCTGTGGAAGGACAAAGTATACATTGATAGGAAGCGGCTGAGGTGACATAAGGATATCCATCTGCTTAGTGGGCGATGTGATTCTGCACTCAGGATAAAACACACCCAGAATTGATGACTGAGAACAGGGTTTATCTTACACATGGAGTGAAGAGACCCCGTTATAGGCACTGTCTGCTTAGGCTAGGCTATTTGTTGAATTGTGTCAATGTGCACTGCATAGCTCCTCCTTTTGCAGCTACATTTTGGGTTGTCCTTCAAAATGTATTGGACGTTTGCCACCTTACAGCTTCACGTAACATCACAGGTATTAACGATGCATGCTTGTGTTGCACAGTACTTGCAGCCTGTATTCCCCACTCCGCTGACCAGAATGTGCTTTCATCCACCTCTGGTGTGACAGATCCCGAAACGAGGAGCACGTCAATGGACGGGACAGACCCCAGTCAGCTGTTTGATGACACCAGTGTAGCGCCGGGGGGGCAGCCCACTGGGTTCCAGGGCCAGGGTGTTGGGACGATGGGCCACCCCGGCCGGACCCTCCTCTCAGACCCCATGTCCAACTTGGCCATGGCTTACGGGAGCAGCCTGGCCAGCCAGGGCAAAGACTTGGTGGACAAAAATGTAAGACTCATGGTAGTGACGGTACATAGTTGTGGTACCAGTTAACAAGTAGCAACATGATGTGTCATTAAGTGGGCCTAAATTGTCTTGGTTTTGCTCCGTTTCATCTACAGTTGGATCGTTTCCTCCCCATCTCTAAGCTGAAATATTACTTTGCCGTGGACACAGTTTACGTGGGCAAGAAACTCGGCCTGCTCGTCTTCCCCTACATGCACCAGGTACTGATGCCATGTCACCCTGTGTTACTATGGTCACCATCTGTTGGTATTGCTTGTGTCCATGTCCAGACTCAGAGCTACCAAGCTGATACTGAACTTATGCCCTAGGATGACTCTCATTGAATGGGTGACTGAAGAAGGTGTATGTTTTTGTTTTGCTTTTGATTAGAACTGGGAAGTGAGCTACCAACAGGACACCCCAGTGGCTCCACGCTTTGATATCAACGCTCCTGACTTGTACATTCCAGGTAAAGGAGATTTGGTCAGGTCTACCACCCTGACTGAAACTAAACAAATAAAACCTGCAACTAGCCTATTATTGTTTTAACATCGCTTTATATTATTTTGCAGCAATGGGTTTTATCACATACATCCTGGTGGCTGGGTTAGCGCTCGGAACACAGAACAGGTAAACTGGTCCACTTTGCACCTTTCTTCCCAGTTTTCTGTATAAAGAGTATCCTGAAACGTGTATCTACCCTAATCTCCCCTCTAGGTTTACCCCTGAGATCCTGGGCATGCAGGCCAGCTCAGCCCTGGTGTGGCTCATCATGGAGGTGCTGGTTGTCCTCCTCAGTCTCTACCTGGTCACAGTCAACACAGACCTCACCACTATCGATCTTGTGGCCTTCTCCGGATACAAATATGTGGGGTACGGCTGGTCTCTCTCTCTCTCTCTCTCTTGCTATCTCTGACATGATTAGTATGACATTGCGGTTTGTGTTTCTGGATTTCCCTGTCTTTCAACATGGAAGTTGTCTCAAGTATATATTAAAGTTGTAAAGACATGATGACACATCAACTACTCAGATGAATTGTGAAAGATTCCCTTGTGTGTGCAGGATGATTGTAGGGGTCGTGGCAGGGTTACTATTTGGTCGAACGGGATATTACCTAACGCTGCTGTGGTGCTGTATATCCATCTTCGTCTTCATGGTGAGTAGCAGGAAGAGCGGACGATAGAATCGGATTTACTCCACCCAATGTCCCTTGACAACTGTACGTAGGTTCACAAGCGTGATTTTGGCTCCCTCTGTCTTGGTCCTCTCTTCAGATCCGCACGTTGAGACTAAAGCTCCTGTCTGAGGCAGCAGCCCAAGGCGTGTTGGTTCACGGGGCCAGGAACCAGCTGAGGATGTACCTGACCATGTCCATCGCAGCCGCCCAGCCCATTTTTATGTACTGGTTGACCTATCACCTGGTCAGGTAAGACCACGAGCTGACCAGGAGTGTTTCATCTGACAAGACACTACCTCTCTATGGAAAAATAAGACTGTTCACTGACCATCACTTCTCCCCACCATTTGCTGCAGAGGTGTGGGACACATGCACGGATAAATAAAACCACACAAATGGCATTGTAGAATTAGCATTGCGAAGTCTCACAGTACAAGTGTAACAGTAGTGTTGACCTGTCTTTTGTATTGTTTTTTTAAAACGTAATTGTCTAAGAAGGATAATTGACTGGCTCGTCATGTTTTGTATACTGTAATTAGTTATGTTTTCTAAGTATTTGTGAACATATGGTTGTATATTAGCAATCCAGCTTGGGTCCTCAATCGCAAAAGCTTTGACTGAGCCAAGGATGGAAGCACAGTTAAGGCAAATTCATAGCCTACGTAAGTAGGCAACGCAAGAACGAAGTTAGCTCCATAAAATGGCTGTCCTGCGGCATTGCATTGCAGAATTTGCAGCCCACAATTTGTAATGTGTCACAACTACGCAGGGAAACCATTTCATGAGGCTTATTGTGTTCTTGCGTTACATACTTACATTGACTCAAAGGCTTTAGCATAATTTGCCTGCGCCGTCCAGTGAACACACACAAAAAGCGCTCTTAATGTCCTTAATCACAGGATGATGTCTGTAAACAGATTTGTGGATGTGTGTTTGTAAATACGAAAAATGCTTTTTGTACATGTCTTGGTGCCACAAACTGAAGCCCAAACAAAAGACTTTCAATGATGTAACAAAGTCATTAAGTCATCTTAAATTACAGCTGATGCTTTTTTAAACAAGCTTGACAAAATTACATGAGCATATGACACTGTAATTGATTTTCAGGCTTCAAACATTAAAAGTGGAAAAAATATTTAATGGTTTAAGATCAAATACTAGCCTCCATTTCAAATGTAGGCCTAATTACTAGAGATATCACGCTAAAATGGTGTTGCTTGCCATGCCTCAGTTGCTTTTATGAATATTTGATATACAGAGGCGGAATAACATGGATCCTCTAATGCTCTCTTTAACTTGATAAATAAACTGAAACTGGAGTACAAATTTGATATGGCTTTTTTAAATTGAACTGTTATGAAGCTGAATATGTCTTGTCCGGTATCACTAACATACACTCAAACTTTGCTTCCTATTGCTACAATTTTTTTCCAACAGGAAATAAGCTTTAATGGACAATGGCTACATTGTATCTATGTAAGATTAACACCTTAGCCCTTTTCCCTCTCTGCCCCAGGTTAGGATGATATGGTAATCAATAAGGAAAGCCGGTGTGTATGATAAAGCCTGCTTACCTTGACATTAGCAGATGTATGTCAGATATTCCTGTCAATCTTGATCCAACACTCCTGCTCTGTCCCCACTGTCACATGGCACAATCAGGTAACAGAAGTTGTGGTTTACACCTTGGATTAACATGTGGTTGTCATCCGTTCTTGATCGGATCACTATCTAATCGAAATGTGTTGCGTTACACATGGTAATAAAATGTGTCTTATCCACCGCTGCTTCCACATTTTGCCCAGATGCCATGGTCCCTCCCTGTATGTAAATGAATTCAACCTGTCTTGGACCTCCCATTATTAAACAAGCTGTATAAATTGAAAGGAAATGGCACGTTTTGTTTAATACTCATCATTACAGACTGCTTTTTTTATCCAATGATTTAAGACTGGCCATAATAGCCTACTGTCCCAATTAACCTTGACCTGTCCACGGCCGTACAAATAAATATTCTGAGAATCATCTGAGAACCATCCCTAAAAAAGTCACCACGCAAACGAGCTGAGTATCTGGATGTGTGTACAAAATATATTGAACAGTATAAATAGAAATGACACATAGGCCCTAATGCCCACAGTAAAAACCAAAACAAGTTGAAGTAGGCTACAAAGTGCATCTCAGAGTGGCGTAAAGCATTATCCAAACAGGTTTGGACAGGGTTGTTCTTTACTCATGGATGTTGTCTTTATATTATTGTAATCTTGTATTGAAAAGAACCCCTATATAGGCCTAAAAAGCACCAAATGTTTTAAAAAGCGACAGGCTGGGAGTACAACTGTGGTTTAGTTTCCTCCAAATAATTGATCAGTGATAAATCGCTAACGGAACCTGAATATAATAACCTATAGCGAGACGTGGTCAAATTATGATAATGCTTGGATAAAAGCTGCAATTGATATATTGGACAGTGGCCTTGTTCATGCTTACAGAAAGCTATGTGACTTATAAATAATACAATCAAAAAAGATTGGATTGTAATACCAGTAATACCAATGTATTATTTTCATATCTGAGAGGCCAATAGCAACTGGAATGGACTTCACTACCCGCTAACCTTTCATTCTGGCTAGATTTAAATGTACAGGTGGGAAAATTTGGCCTACACATTACACTTTGCCATATACAGTACTTGTCAAGCACTGAGCTTTTCTGCTGCGACCCAAAGATTGTAGTTGAATTATTGTTTTGCATATATTGTATCTTTTAACATTGTTATTTAAACTGTGCTACTTTTAGGATTTTACTGTTTGTTAATAATTTAGGATTAAATTGTAAATAAATGTTCAGTCTTTGAATGCGAGAAACCAATAAAATCTACTTGCACTACTACATGGGTTTCTGACGATGTTCTGAGAAAGACCAATCTACATATTTCAGGTGATCTCTGTATAAAACTATTATTTGGTATTATGTTCACAATTCAACGTGTAAAATGAGATCAGTTATGTCTCTCCATGAAGATGGCTGTCCGTAGTCTGATTGGGTACCGACAATATAGAAGAAAGACACAGGTGTGGTTTTACTTCGCAGACAAATATTATTCTCTATATGCCTGTCCACAGAAACTCTCCATAGACGACCACAAATAATTTATCCATCTGGTTTGATTGAAGTTTTTTCCTTTTGAGTTGTCAAAGAAAATAGACAAGTGGTGCCAAGTATTGCAAGACAGTGTATTTCCAGATTCATAGCTATGTTCAAACAGTAAGTACTCAGACCCCTTCACTTTTTCCACATTTTGTTATAGCCTTATTCTAACATGCATTTAAAAACTAATCTACACATTACACCATAATAACAAAGCGAAAACAGGTTCAGAAATGTTTGCAAATACCTTATTTTTAAAAATATTTTTTTTAACCTTTATTTTACTAGGCAAGTCAGTTAAGAACAAATTCTTATTTTCAATGATAACCTACTGTTCCTAGGACAACTGCCTGTTCAGGGGCAGAACGACAGATTTGTACCTTGTCAGCTTGGGGATTTGAACTTGCAACCTTTCGGTTACTAGTCCAACGCTCTAACCACTAGGCTACCCTGTCGTTATTGACATAACGATTCAGACGCTTTGCTAGGAGACTCGAAATTGAGCTCAGATGCATCCTGTTTCCCAATGATCATCCTTTAATAAACTTTATTGGAGCCACCTGAGAAATTTGACTGATTGGACATGACCTGTCTAATATAAAGGTCCCACAGTTGACAGTGCATGTCAGAGCAAAAACCAAGCTGAGGTCGAAGTAATTCTCCGTAGAGTTCCGAGACAGGATTGTGACGAGCCACAGAACTGGGGAAGGGTACCAAAAAGATTACGCAGCATTGTAGGTCCCTCAAGAACACAGTGGCCTTGATCATTCTTAAATGGAAGTTTAGAACCACCAAGACTCTTCTAGAGCTGGCCTCCCTGCTAAACTGAGCAATTAGGGGAGAAGGGCCTCCGGGAGGTGACCAATAACCAGATGGTCACTCTGATAGCACTCCAGAGTTCCTCTGTGGAGATGGGAGAACCTTCTAGAAGGACAACCATCTATGCAGCACTCTACCTATCAAGCCTATATGGTAGAGTGACCAGACGGAAGCCACTCCTCAGTAAAAGGCACATGACAGCCCGCTTGGAGTTTGCCAAAAGGCACCTAAGACCATGAGAAACAAGACTCTAGTCTGATGAAACCAAGATTGAACTCTTTGGCCTCAATGCCAAGCATCACATCTGGAGGAAACCAGGCACCGCTCATCACCTGGCCAAAACCATCCCTATGGTGAAGCATGGTGGTGGCAGCATCATGCTGTGGGGATGTTTTTCAGTGGCGTGAACTGGGAGACTAGTCAGGATCGAGGTTAAGATGAACGGTGCAAAGTACAGAGATCCTTGGTGAAGACCTGCTCCAGAGCGCTCAGGACCTCCGACTTTGGTGAAGGTTCACCTTCCAACGGGACAACAACCCTAAGCACACAGCCAAGACAATGCAGGAGGTGCTTGTAACGTCATACCCAAGACTTGATGCTGTAATCGCTGCCAAAGTCCCTTCAACAAAGTACTGAATACTTATGTAAATGTGATAGTTTTTGTTATTTATAATACATTTGCAAAAATTCTAAACCTGCTTTTGCTTTGTCATTATGGGGTACTGTGTGTAGTTTGAGGGGGGGGGGGACTATTTAATTTCAGAATAAGGCTGTAACGTAACAAATTGTGGAAAAAGTCAAGGGGTCTGAATACTTTCCGGAAGGCACTGTTTGTAGTATGCCATGGGGACACTTATGGCAAGGATACATTTTGGACAGTATACATTGTGTACAAAACATCAAGAACATCTTCCTAATATCCTACTTTCAGTTGAAAGTTAGTGTTTTCAGGTCATTTCAATGACTTGAACAAAGTAATTTCAATGTAGTTTCATTCAAATGGAAACAGTATCACAGTATCAAATGAGTCAATGAACAATTGTATTAATAATCACACATCAATTCAGTAAGTACACAGTATTAAGAACATTCAAGTGCTAATTGTCATTATTCCACTACTAAAGAAGCATGACCTGCTCATATTTTAAACATCCAGTGTGAGAAAAGACATGTATTATTCTATGCCTCACCATTAAGTGAATTATTGCCAATACATATTAAACATAGGGGTTTTCATTCGGTTTAAATATTTCTTAATTACATTTCATGTAACATTTAGTCATTATTTATGCAACCAACAATTTATTTGTACAATTATATTGTTTACAAACAATGGAGTAAAACAAGCTTATATTTTGGGGTGGACATTGCATTCTATTCTTAGTCAATGAAAATAAGAATTTGTTCTTAACTGACTTGCCTAGTAAAATAAAGATAAAAAATAAAAAAATGGCATCAACATATTCAAAAACCAACTGACCCATCAACCAACTCTTGCAAAACCAATTAACAAATATGTGAAAAAGCAACACATCTTAGTATGAAAAACAGTATAAATTCAGTATAAATTCAGTATGTATCATCCACATTGTCAAAACTGTGCATGGTATGTACACTAAGTGTACAAAACGTTGTGGACACCACGACAGACTGACCAGGTGAACGCTATGATCCCTTATTGATGTTATATCCTTGAGACATGGATTGTGTATGTGTGCCATTCAGAGGGTGAATGGCCAAGGCAAAAGATTAAAGTGCCTTTGAACGGGGTATGGTAGTAGGTGCCAGGCACACCGGTTTGTGTCAAGAACTGCAATGCTGCAGTCTTTTAAGCACTAATATTTATTTTCAAGGATCATCAATTTGTAATAGTTCCTATTATGCAAATGTTTTTCGTCGCCACCAGATTGCAGTATATCAACCACATGAAAAAACCACCATCACTACCTTACAAGTTCTACTCAATAATACATTTCACTACTTATTTTTACTACACAAGAGTGGTAAGTCAGTACTGATGATGTTGACTGATTTTCTCATATGAACTAACCCAGTATAATATTAGAAATTTTTGCATGTTGCATTTATATTTTTGTTCAGTTTACATGATAATATTTAAATTGTCTTCATAAGTCAACATGTTGGGTCCCACAAGCTGTCCCAACACAATGACGAATTCTGACTGTGTAAAATGCCCTTCATTTAGTTGACTAAAATGTTGCATTCTATACCCATTTGAAGAGATACAAGTTATTAATGTGTTTAATAAGATTAAGAACTCTCAGGGGACCTATTTAAAAATGTTGGGGACCCCAAGTTTGGGTACAACTGTAATACTGTCCTCCGTCCCTGCTTGCTTCAACGCTTTCTCTTTGGATCTTCCTTTGCCTCCTTCATTGCAGCCTGACTTACCGCTCCCTGTCTCACTACCCTCTGTAAATAAAATGTATTTTGTTAAGAGAAATTGTATAAGCCATCTTAATTTCAGTCAACTGCTCCTGCTGAGGTTAGAACTCTGATCAACAATCCTTCTGAGCGTTGATCAATGCTGGGAACGTAATAATAAGTGGGTAAACAATAATACAAAAATACATTTAAAAAGGTGAGTAAACGCTATTTCACAAGTAAAAACGTGCGTAAATGGCGTTCACGCTCCACTACATCCCTGGTTGTCTGGCAAAACCCATTCATTAACATCAGTATCCTGCCAGGAATACATCTACATTTGCCCGGCCTTTTAGCTATCGATGTGATGTTTGTCAGCGCTTAATCAATCAATTCTGTACCTGCCTGGCTGAGTGCCATTGTGGTGAAAGGAAAACTAGTAAGGAAATAACATATTTGATCATGTTCTGTTCTGCTCATTTTAATTCAAGTACCCTGCACTCAACGGTTTCCTGTGTGTATCAAGAAAGATCCATCACCAAAAGGCCAGCCAAACAACTTGACAACTGTGGGAAGCATTGGAGTCAACATGGGCCAGCATCCCTGTGGAACACTTTCAACACCTTGCAGAGTCCAATGTTTCATTTAATCCATTTTAGAATAAGGCTATAACGAAATGGGGAAGGGGTCTGAATACTTTCCGAATGTACTGTTTTTACTGTATCTTACTCTCCAAGACTGTCTCAGGGGTAGCAAGGTGGCTAATCTCATCTCCTGGTCAGTAGGGGGTGAGCGAATCATCACTGGTTCATACAAACACAGGACAGGGACATAGAGCCTAGTTAATACAACACTACTGTAGAGAGAAATAAAAATGGCATCTTTTTGTAGGCACTAACTCCACCATGGTTCGTTGGACAAGGTTATGGGGAAATTAATGGCGTTTTTGGATAAACACCGAAAATAAGGTCTGTGGTAAACACAGGCTTAGGAGATCGTATATGTTCTCCTCAATGAAATAATCTTCATCAATTAATCTAAATTTGTGATTTTTGAAGCATTTATGTTTTTTAGGACTACAAGTTGGTGAGCTCCATACCATGCCTTAACTGCCCGTGGGAAGATTCATTAAGTTGTAATGATTTGAATTAAATATACAACTTCAGTCTCATAGACAACATTATGTTAATAAATGTAGTGTATAACAAGAGTCTGGGTCAGCTCCTGATTTCTGGGCCACTGAAGCAGCCTGTGATGGCTTTGACCTCGAGGACGAGCCAATCTGTCATCAAGTGGCTCCGTTTCTTCATCAGAAAGTGGAGTCATCAGTGAGAGCAGCTCCTTGGTCTCCTCATCCTGAGGGAAAGAAACACTGAACACACACCCTTCCCTGTGTCCTACACATTAATCATAATAAGGCAGGCAAAGCTTATTGTAGAGGTGCACTTCAATAGTCTACAGTGGCTTCCTCGATCTCCTTTCATTTGCACTGATCTGAACAGCAGATAGGTGAAAGCATTATGGTATTTGTATTCACCCATCCAGTTCATTCAGAGCAGTATAAGCAGAGAACAGAATATAAGCCACTTCAGGTGCCATACTATAGTATACCTCGAGTTTGAGCTTGGCTCTGTTGATGTCCATGCAGGAGCGGAGACACCCCCCAACCACCATGCCCCTCACATGCACTACGCTGCTATCCAGGTGGCTCTGTATCCCGCCCAGCATGACCTGCAGTAACTCTGACATGGGAAAAGACATTAGGGTTGTGATCATTAGGCACAAAACAGAAGAAAACAGACTTCAACAAGGTGGGACTACATGGACACTTCCCATAACAAAATGTTTATCGTCGTTTTCCTAGGAAAAATGAATATATAACTCAAGAGGCAGACAGGTCAGAAAGTAGTATGAACAGCTCTGACCGTGTGACAATACTGTGCCGTAATATTAGGGGTGTTACCTGAGCGTAGCTACTGTAGCTCTGCATCACTCAGTCACACACAGCAGCAGAGCCCGGCTCACATAGAGCTGCTGCTCCAGAGGGGGTTGGCTCAGGCCTGGCACAGCAACCGCAGCACCTGGACACACGCAGTCAAGTTGAGAACAAGTTCTCATTTACAATTGCGACCTGGTCAAGATAAAGCAAAGTAGTTCGACACATACAACGACACAGAGTTACACATGGAGGAAAACAAACATACAGTCAATAATACAGTAGAAAAATAAGTTTATATACGATGTGAGCAAATGAGGTGAGATACGGGAGGTAAAGGCAAACAAAAGGCCATGGTGGCGAGGTAAATACAATATAGCAATGTATAAGAATGTGCAAAGTAGAAATAAAAATAATGGGGTGCAAAATAAATAATACAGTAGGGGAAGAGGTAGTTGTTTGGGCTAAATTATAGATGGGCTATGTACAGGTTCAGTAATCTGTGAGCTGCTCTGACAGCTGGTGCTTAAAGCTAGTGAGGGAGATAAGTGTTTCCAGTTTCAGAGATTTTTGTAGTTCGTTCCAGTCATTGGCAGCAGAGAACTGGAAGGAGAGGCGGCCAAAGGAAGAATTGGTTTTGGGGGTCTGTCCCAAATACAATGCTTTTAGTAAAAAAAATAATAAAAATAAATAAATAAAAAAAAATAAAAAAAAAATAAAAAAAAAAAATATATATATATATATATATATATATAGGACTTTTTTTTTTTTTGTATTCTTCCAAAAAAATATTCAAACATAAAATCAATTTGCAGTGAAGCCACAACATTTACATTACATTCAGTCATCTAACAGACTCCCATCCAGAGTGACCAATAGAAGCAACCAGGATAATCATCCTGTCCAAGGGCACGTTGACAGGTCTCCCAACAGGTCAAAACAGGGACCCGAACCAGCCACCTATCGGCCACCGGGCACAAGCTCCCAACCGCCGGGCCACCAACCCTCCAAGATCCCCCCACAGTTCCCTGAGAGCTGCCACTCAACAATTTACTTCAATACAAAACCTAGGAGGCTCATGGTTCTCACCCCCTTCCATAGACTTACACAGTAATTACAACAACTTCCGGAGGACGTCCTCCAACATATCAGAGCTCTTGCAGCATGAATTGACATGTTGTTCATCCAATCAAATGATCAGAGAATGAATCTAGTACTGAAAGCATAAGCTACAGCTAGCTAGCACTGCAGTGTATACAGTGTGGTGAGTAGTTGACTCAAGAGAAAGAAAATAGTTGAACAAATTAATTTCTTCCAAAATAAAGAAGAAAGAGAGAGCGAGAGTGTCGTTTCTTTTTGCTTTCAGTTTCACCTACTTAGCTAGCAAATGCAGCTAGCTAGTTTAGCCTACTGAAAGACCCTGCTCAAACAGCCAGCTAGCTATGTTAGCTAGCTGGTAATGACTATCCAACACAACACTGGAACTCTTCCAAGTATAAGGTGAGCTTTTGGTTTTACAAATGTATTGCCACCGGTGCAACTGCTTGCTGATGGACACTAACGTTACCGCATGATTTAGCGGGTTTACTAACGTGTTAGTTTTATTAGCTATGCTGATTATGATGTTAATTTTGCTAATATGGTGATAATGATGTAGGCTGTGTGTAACTTAGAAAGGATTTTTCACCTTGTCACATACAGCTGATGTATGAAGTCCACAAGCGAAGGGAAGCGGTGAAAGTAGAAGAGCGCATAACGTAGATGTGAGAAGGAATACATCGTGGCAGCTATGAAACTGAACTGTGTTTACGTATGATCAGTGGTATATTCAATCTGCCCATTCTGTTGAAAAACATTTCTTAAACAGAAGCCAACTGAACAAAACGGGGATAAACATACCTGAATTTGTCCAGGTATAGAAACTTTTGTTTGCAACTGTTGGACTAACATTATCAGCTAGATGCAGGCAAGAGTGTGCAAGGCGGTATTGAATGTCACTGTCTGTCCATGTGTCACTGTCTATCACATCAAATATGTCTCTCAACCTGTGTGCACATTGTAAACGTTCATTCATAGGCTAGGTTGAAGCAACTTTATGATGGGTATAGGGAAAATCGTTGTTACATTTAACTGGGTGAATGGAATATGAATGACAGTCAACCAATGTGCTGTAAAACGCTAACGTTACTTTGCTCCATGTCAACTTTAAGGTTTTTACTTTCAAAATGTTTAATAACTGTTTTATATTTTAATTTTTCCCCCTCGTACAACTTTTTTCATTCAACTTTTTCACCTCGGATGCTTTATCTGGACATGGTTCTACAGGACCTCCACCAGCCGAAGCTAAGTAGTAACATTAACATTATGCCATCTAATTGCAGTCGCTGCATTCATAATATACAGGAGAACTATCGCCTTATGGTGACAATAACCGTGCTCCAAGCCCACCTTCAGACGCAATCGTTAGGCAAGGGTGTAGGAAATTTAATTTAAGTGTAGGAAAGGATGAAACAGCATCTGTGCCACCAATAAGTACAGATAGTAGTACATTTTCTCATGGCTTCTGGAAGGAAATGCTGTCGGAATGCTCAACTGGTGTCGCTCATTCAGCCGACAGAAACTTTCAACCGGTTCTCCCCATTAAACAACGAGTCTGAGTCAGAGGCTGAGCATTCTCACGTCTCTCCTCCACCCGTTACGGGGTTTGAGCCGCCAAATCCTCCCACCATTAGCTCTGACAAATTGAAAACCCTAGTCATTGGCAACTCCATTACCCGCAGTATTAGACTTAAAACGAATCATCCAGCGATCATACACTGTTTACCAGGGGGCAGGGCTACTGACGTAAAGGCTAATCTGAAGACGGTGCTGGCTAAGGCTAAAACTGTAGAGTGTAGAGAGTATAGGGATATTGTTATCCATGTCGGCTCCAACGATGTTAGAATGAAACAGTCAGAGGTCACCAAGCGCAATATAGCTTCAGTGTGTAAATCAAATTGAACAATGTGTCGGCATTGAGTAATTATCTCTAGCCCCTCCCAGTGAAGAGCTCAAAAGCCGAGTCTCAACTCAATTGCTGGTTGAAAATGGTTTTCTGCCACTCCAAAAAGACAGAATTTGGAGATAATTGGCCCTCTTTCTTGAACTCACCCACAAACAGGAAAAAGCCTGGCCTGCTGAGGAGTGATGGACTCCATCCTAGCTGGAGGGGTGCTCTCACTCCTCTAGCTCCACAATGAGATAGGGTGCAGCTTAGTGGAGTCTGCCACTAGCACAGTCAGTGTAGTCAGCTCAGCTATCCCCATTGAGACCGTGTCTGTGCCTCGATCTAGCTTGAGCAAAACATGGCGGTATTCGCTTTAGCAATCTCATTGGAATAAAGATCTCCTCCAGTCCTGTCATTATTGAAAGAGGTTGTGATCTCACATCTCAAAATAGGGTTACTTAATGTTAGATCCCTCACTTCCCAAGGCAGTCATAGTCAATGAACTAATCACTGACCATAATCTTGATGTGATTGGCCTGACTGAAACATGACTCAAGCCTGATGAATTTACTGTGTTAAATGAGGCTTCTCCCCATGGTTACACTAATGTCCATATCCCTGTGCATCCCTCAAAAGGCAGAGGTGTTGCTAACATTTCCGACAGCAATTTCATTTTTATTACCGCGTTTTTGTCTTTTTAGCTTCTAGTCATGAAATCTATGCAGCCAACTCAATCACTTTTATAGCTACTGTTTTCAGGCCTCCTGGGCCGTATACAGTGCTCCTCACAGAGTTCCCTGAATTCTTATCAGACCTTGTAGTCATGGCAGATAATATTTACATTTTTTATGACTTTAATATTCCCATAGAACAGTCCACAGACCCACTCCATCATTGACTCAGTGTGTTTTGTCCAAGGGTAGCCTAGTGGTTAGAGCGTTGGACTAGTAACCGAAAGGTTGCAAGTTCAAATTTGTTCTTAACTGACTTGCCTAGTTAAATAAAAAGGTTAAAAAAATGTCTCTGGACCAACTCATTGCCACTGTCACACCCTTGATCTAGTTTTGTCCCGTGGAATAAATATTGTGGAGTTAAATGTTTTTCCTCAATCCTAGACTATCAAACCACCATCTTATAACGTTTGCAACCACAACAAATCATCTGCTCAAACCCCAACCAAGGATCATCAAAAACTGTGCTATAAATTCTTGGACAACCCAAAGATTCCTAGATGACTTCCAGACTCCCTCCACCTACCCAAGGACGTCGGAGTACAAAAATCAGTTAACCACCTAACTGAGGATGTCAATTTAACCTTGAATATTACCCTAGCGACAGTTGTCACAAGACATTTGGTCCCTGGTACACAGAAAATACCAGAGCGAGCTTCCAGAAAATTGGGATGGATATGGCGCTCTACCAAACTGGAAGTCTTCCAACTACCTTGGAAGCCTGTGTTTCAGACATAGGGAAGTGGATGGCGGCAAATGGTTTTACTTTTAAACTCTGACAAAACAGAGATGCTAGTTCTACTGTAGTTCCCAAGAAACAAAGAGATATGCTGTTGGATCTTACAATTAATCTTGATGGTTGTACAGTCATCTCAAATAAAACTGAAGGACCTCGGCGTTACTCTGGACCCTGATCTCTCTTCTGACTAAAACAAATCGGAAACTTTTTGTCCTAAAATGATACAGAAAAGCTAATCCATGCTTTTGTCACTTCTAGATTAGACTACTGCAATGCTCTACCCGGATAAAGCACTAAATAAACTTCAGTTAGTGCCAAACACTGCTGCTAGAATCTTGACTAGAAATTAATCATATTACTCCAGTGCTAGCCTCTCTACACTGGCTTCTTGTTAAGGCTAGGGCTGATTTTCAGGTTTTACTGCTAACCTACAAACATTACATGGGCTTGCTCCTAACTATCTCTCCGATTTGGTCCTGCTGTACATACCTACACATACGCTACGGTCACAAGACGCAAGCCTCCGTATTGTCCCTCGGTTTCAACCTTTAAGCCTTTACTGAAGACTCATCTCTTCAGTAAGGTCCTATGATTGAGTATAGTATTACCCAGGGGTGCAAAGTTGAACGGCAAAGAACTGGCACGATGAACCGCCCTTGCAGTCTCTACCTGGCCCTCTCTCCACTGGGATTCTCTGCCTCTGACCCTATTACGAGTCTGAGTCACTGGCTTACTAGTGCTCTTCCATGCCGTCCCTAGGAGGGGTAGTTCACTTGAGTGGGTTGAGTCACAGACTTGATCTTCCTGTCCGGTTTTGAGTCCCCTCCGGCTCGTGCGGTGGAGGAGATCTTCGTGGGCTATACTCAGCCTTGTCTCAGGGTAGTAAGTTGGTGGTCTGTTGATATCCCTCTAGTGGTGTGGGGGCTGTGCTTTGGCAAAGTGTGTGGGATTATATCCAGCTTGGTTGGCCCTGTCCGGGGGTATCGTTGGACGGGGCAACAGTGCAACAGTGCCCCCCCCCCCCCCAAGTCTCAGCCTCCAGTATCTATGCTGCAATAGTCTATGTGCAAGGGGCTAGGGCCAGTCTGTTAAATCTGGTGTAATTCTCCTGTCTTATCCCGTCCTGTGTGAATTATCTATGCACTGAACATCTTGAAGAATAATCTGGCCTTAATGGCTATGTACCATCTCCACCCGGCACAGCCAGAAGAGGACTGGCCACCCCTCAGAGCCTGGTTCCTCTCTAGGTTTCTTCCTAGGATCCTACCTTCCTAGACAGTTTTTCCTAGCCACCGTGCTTCTACATCTGCATTGCTTGCTGTTTGGTGTTTTAGGCTGGGTTTCTGTATAGCACATTGACTGATGTAAAAAAGGGCTTTGGAAATACATTTGATTGAATTGAAGTGGTAGGGTCTAGGAACTAGTTTGGAAATAAGCCCTAAACCCTGGTGCTGAGAGCACAGCAATCAGATTTAGCCTTCTGCCAGAAAATGCGAGTTTGAACTATTTTTAAATTAGTGGACAGTGCAACAGCCCGATAAGGGCATATGCCAAAACAGTGACAGTGTAAATTAATGTTTGAGTTGACAAGATTTAAATGTGTTGTTTGTAAACAGAGTATAAAGCCTACTTACATGCTTCATTACCATCAACCTGCTCTTCACTCTCTGGGTTGCTGGATCTAAATTGGGACTTGTCAAGAAACACCGTGGAGCCACTAGAACTGCAGTGATAGTCATCAGTTAATGCATCACGGATGCTGTCGATCGGTCCAGATCCAAACTCAAGGCGCCTTGCCTTCTCTTCTCTTCTCTTCTCCCATTCAGGTGTATGGCCCTTGATCTTCTTTCCAAGTGTAGCAGCCTTGGGCTTTCTGCCCTTGGTCTTTTGAGGGGTCCGCACATTCTGTAATCGCTTCATCAGTAGTCTGGAGACAGTTTCCTGTTAGGACACATATGTAATGTCTCCCTTTAAAGGGATACTTTGGGATTTTGGCAATGAGGCTCTTAATCTACTTCCCCAGAGTCAAATGAACTTGTGGATAATATAATCGTATCCAATAGTTAATCTAACTCAGGGGAAGTAGATAAAGGGCCTCATTGCCAAAATTCCAAAGTATCCCTTTAAATGCACATGACACAACAATGCAGAGATTACCACTGTTAATTACTGCATAGCAAAAGCCACAATGGTTAGACTAAAAGGAAGTGAACAAGATGATCACTCACCCATTCATATTTATAATGCACCGAATTGTCCCGCAGCATATGGTAATATTCTACCAGTCGTTTGGCAATAGAATTTACTTCACGCTTCAATGGATACTTTAAGTCCTCCGTTGTGGCTCGCGTTATGGATCTCTTGTTGGTCATCATGTTATGGAGTAGTCGACAGCGAAGTCCTTTTGAGAGTGTGTAATCTTGCTCTTACCCAACGAGCTGCTTTTTAAAATAATATATTCTGGCTTGTTCTAACTCGCTTTCTGTGAAGATGACATAATACAGTGGGGCAAAAAAGTATTTAGTCAGCCACCAATTGTGCAAGTTCTCCAACTTAAAAAGATGAGAGAGGCCTGTAATTTGCATCATAGGTACACTTCAACTATGACAGACAAAATGAGAAAAAAAACAGAAAATCACATTGTAGGATTTTTAATGAATTTATTTGCAAATTATGGTGGAAAATAAGTATTTGGTCAATAATAAAAAAGTTTCTCAATACTTTGTTATATACCCTTTGTTGGCAATGACAGAGGTCAAACGTTTTCTGTAAGTCTTCACAAGGTTTCCACACACTGTCGCTGGTATTTTGGCCCATTTCTCCATCTCCTCTAGAGCAGTGATGTTTTGGGGCTGTTGCTGGGCAACACGGACTTTCAACTCCCTCCAAAGATTTTCTATGGGGTCGAGATCTGGAGACTGGCTAGGTCACTCCAGGACCTTGAAATGCTTCTTACGAAGCCACTCCTTCGTTGCCCGGGCGGTGTGTTTGGGATCATTGTCATGCTGAAAGACCCAGCCACGTTTCATCTTCAATGCCCTTGCTGATGGAAGGTTTTCACTCAAAATCTCACGATACATGGCCCCATTCATTCTTTCCTTTACATGGATCAGTCTTCCTGGTCCCTTTGCAGAAAAACAGCCCCAAAGCATGATGTTTCCACCCCCATGCTTTACAGTAGGTATGGTGTTCTTTGGATGCAAGACAGGCCTGGACATGTACTGGCTTAAGCAGGGGGACACGTCTGGCACTGCAGGACTTGAGTCCCTGGCGGCGTAGTGTGTTACTGATGGTAGGCTTTGTTAATTTGGTCCCAGCTCTCTACAGGTCATTCACTAGGTCCCCCCGTGTGGTTCTGGGATTTTTGCTCACCGTTCTTGTGATCATTTTGACCCCCCGGGGTGAGATCTTGCGTGGAGCCCCAGATCGAGGGAGATTATCAGTGGTCTTGTATGTCTTCCATTTCCTAATAATTGCTCCCACAGTTGATTTCTTCAAACCAAGCTGCTTACCGATTGCAGATTCAGTCTTCCCAGCCTGGTGCAGGTCTACAATTTTGTTTCTGGTGTCCTTTGACAGCTCTTTGGTCTTGGCCATAGTGGAGTTTGTAGTGTGACTGTTTGAGGTTCTGGACAGGTGTCTTTTATACTGATAAGTTCAAACAGGTGCCATTAATACAGGTAATGAGTGGAGGACAGAGGAGCCTCTTAAATAAGAAGTTACAGGTCTGTGAGAGCCAGAAATCTTGCTTGTTTGTAGGTGACCAAATACTTATTTTCCACCATAATTTGCAAATAAATTAATAAAAGAATCCTACAATGTGATTTTCTGGATTTTTCTCTCTCATTTTTTCTGTCATAGTTGAAGTGTACCTATGATGAAAATTACAGGCCTCTCTCCTTTTTAAGTGGGAGAACTTGCACAATTGGTGGCTGACTAAATACTTTTTTGCCCCACTGTATGTCCTGGCAACTTCATGATTTTGGAGGGACTCCTTTCGTGATCACTGAGCCTGGATGCAAAACAGAACCTGGGCTTGGAGACACTCGGGTTCCAGCCATTTGCTCTGGTGAAGGTATTTGGGTTACTGGATCAGGGACTACTGGGGTCACTGCCATTAGTTCTGTAGGTGCTGGGATTATTGGACCGGAGAGTGCTGGGGTCACAGGATCTGGTACTGGAGGTGCCTACCTTGTGCACAAGGTCTCAAATTTAGCTGATCTGAATCTTGTTCCTGTAAACACATGCATCAGATAGACATTGCTTTCTAGGCAATAAATGCCCATTTCTACTTTGTTCGCAATTTGAAAAATATCAAATTAAGAGCTGCAAACATTTACACCAATATTACGTGTACTAGCTAGTGTAAACTGAAATCCTACCTCATGATCCTGATGAGCAACTTGCCATATAGCTTTACTCCTTATGAAATGTTCTAGACCCAGTAAGAGATCCCTGATATCAAAGGAGAAGCTAAGACTGGGCAAAAGACATGCAGGGTGAAAGGTAGTGGCCTTACCATCAAAGACATATCCTTTGATTACATATCTTTAGTGAAAAGGTTGGCACAGTTAGTGTCACCCGAAAATACTAGCCAAGATTGAAGATGGACCTCAGAAATGCACATATGGACTCTTAAATGACATTGTAGATGGGGACCTTATAAGATCACATCCATTGTTTTCATGAAATCCACTGCTTTACAGATTTTATATACACAGACTAAATTTAGCTGTGTAATCCTTTAGGCTCCCATGCCCCAAAGAACAAATTACTCATGGTTTATTATGTTTGTCTGCTATCCAACTTGTTGCTATAGCAACGTCACGTGACCTTTCTCAGTGTGGGGTTGATGCGATATTGAAAGACATCAAGAGGACCTGGTACAATAGAGTTCAAATTCAAACTTCCAATGGGGAGAGAGAAATATATTGTGCATTGGTTTCTCTCCGCTGAGACACTTTAGCCCAACATGAGCTGTGGGGATTTAAAGAGAGGGTGGGGTTTAACAAATGTAGACAATGTGAATGTACTTTGACATTGATTGAGATGGTTCATATTATCCTGTTATTACTCAAACTGTATCAGATTTTAAATGTCTTATTGAGCAGTATTTGAAGTATGTGAAAAAGCTTTTCCCTGAAAACAATATTACATCAAAGCAACATTATTTGATTCATGTTCCATCTCAGATTAAATTATTGGTTCCAATGGTCAAAATACGGTGCATTCGGAAAGTATTCAGACCCCTTCACTTTTTCCACATTTTGTTACGTTACAGACTTTCTAAAATGGCTAAAATTATATATTTTTTTTACATACAATATCCTATTATGACAAAGTGAAAACAGGTTTTTAGAATATATATATTTTTTACAAATAAAGAACAGAAGTATTACATAAGTATTCAGACCCTTTGCTATGAGACTTGAAATTGAGCTCAGGTGCATCCTGTTTCCATTTATCATCCTTGAGATGTTTCCACAACTTGATTGGAGTCCACCTGTGGTAAATTATTTGGAAAGCCCCACACCTGTCTATATAAGGTCCCACAGTTGACAGTGCATGTCAGAGCAAAAACCAAGCCATGAGGTCGAAGGAATTGACCGTAGCACTCCGAGACAGGCTTGTTTCAGCAGCTTTGAAGGTCCCCAAGAACACAGTGGCCTCCGTCATTCTTACATGGAAGAAGTTTGGAAGTACCAAGACTCTTCCTAGAGCTGTCCGCCCGGCCAAACTGAGCAATTGGGGGAGAAGGGAGGTCACCAAGAACCTAATGGTCACTTTGACAGAGCTCCAGAGTTCCTCTGGGGAAATGGGAGAACCTTCCAGAAAGACAACCATCTCTGCAGCACTCCACCAATCAGTGCTTTATGGTAAAATGGCCAGAGGGAAGCCACTCCTCAGTAAAAGGCACATGACAGCCCGTTAGGAGTATGCCCAAAGCCACCTGAAGGACCCTCATACCATGAGAAGCAAGATTCTCTGGTCTGATGAAACCAAGATTGAACTTTTTGGCCTGAATGCCAAGCATCACGTCTGGAGGAAACCTGGCACCATCCCAACGTGAAGCATGATGTTGGCAGCATCATGCTGTGGGGATGTTTTTCAGCAGCAGGGACTGGGAGACTAGTCAGGATTGGGGGAAAGATTAACTGAGCAAAGTACAAAGAGATCCTTCATGAAAACCTGCTCAGGACCCCAGACTGGGGCGAAGGTTTGTCCTTCCAACAAGACAAAAAAAACTGTTTTTGCTTTGTCATTATGGGGTATTCTGTGTTGATTGATAAGGGGAAGAAAACGATTTAATAAATTTTAGAATAAGGCTGTAACATAAAATGTGGAAAAAGTGAAGGCGTCTGAATACTTTCCAAATGCACTGTTTGTGTATGACGGTCCTCAATGCTGAATTTCAGAAATGTATGAAAGTCTTTGATAAAACATAATCAAATGTTTGAATGTTGTCAGAATGCTAGACGGGTCACAATACCCTATTTTTTTCCAATGAGCGGGAGTTGGGACCAATGTCAGAGGTGAAGAATATGCAATATCTGCAAGCAAAAGTGAGGGATTTCCTTGGGTCTGGTTCTTAAAAAACAAGAGAAATAATCCTGATTTAAATATCATCAAAATTGATGGCATTACATGATAACTTGTTGATTGCCTAGCTGTGCTAGTTTCACATAAAGTACCTAGAATTAGATCTAATATCTAAATTAGACAACTCAAGACCAATTTTCTTAAAACAAGCTGAATAATCTAACACATACAGTGCTTGGTAAAATTACTTACAATATCTTATTGGGGGGGGGGGGGGGGGGGGGGTTTGATTTATTGCCTTAATGCAAGATTTATTTACTTCCTAGGATTTCATTTCTTGCAGTACATACGAGATTATCATCAAGTCAGACTAAGCATCACTTGAAAAATGTTCAGTAAGGTAAGTCACAGCAGGTGTCTGAACATTTTCCATTCAACAACATCAAATAATTCAGCACCTCTGACGAATGTGGCGTCTGTAAATCTCTATTGTGCAGATTCATAACTGGATTAGACAATTTTCCTTTTCTCACAACAGCATTATATTTATTTCCTGATAAGAGGCACAACCAATGACGGTACTTTGGTCTATGGTGAATGGGATATCTTAAGAAAAGTCTAATTGCTGCCAGTCACGTTGCACAGTGAGGTTTGGGCTATTTAGCAATCAAATATCATGCAATGAATCAGCTTTAAACACCTAAATGAAGAACTGAAGAGAAACCATGATTAGATGTAGAGACACTAGACGAGAGCGTTTACTGTTTCTGGGAGGGCAGGTTAATTTTTCTGAGGGAGTGTGCTACCTTTCTGATCATTTGTGGGGCGAACCTCAACAGTCCCTCATCCCTGACAAAGTCTCTGCTTTTCAGCTTGGCGTTCTTCCGCCGGCGGATATGATATAGCCTGCCGAGATGGGAAGACACTTCTACTGTCCGGCTGTTCTGCCTCTTCACGCCATGCACTGAGATCTCAAACACAGTCCTGGGGTTGATGATCAGCTTCCCCGTTTTGTAGTGGGATTTGAGAATGGGTTCTCGCAGGACATGCAGAAGGAAGTTAATGCCAGGAATGGTGGCCCACTCTGACAAGTTGAATCTGCTGCTTTCGTCAGTCTTCTCGATTGGGAAAACATTGTTTTCAAAGTAGAAGTTGGCCTTGTTGCCGTATTTGATCTCCAGAGTGCTCAGGAGCTCCCCCCAGGTGTTGTTGTCCACAGGGAGGATGATCTCATCAGGGTCATGGAGGAGGAGATACTTAGTCTGGTACATGTTCCTGTACAGACAGTCGTTGAGCGCAGGGATCTGGCCATAGTAGTGCAGGTCACCGGGTGACTTGGTGGCAAGCCAGCTGGAGGACACCTTGATGTGGGTGTCAATTGGCCAGGGAACTACTTCCACCAGACCAACTTCGTCTTTATAGTAATGCAGTACCTCCTCCATGTCACGGCTGCAGTTGGTCTTATAGACCACCACCCTCTGGGCCCCCAGCAGGCGATACATCTCCATGGCCTGCACAAACTGCAGCACGTTGTTGTACCCCCCGAACATGGTAGAGAGGCACACAGTGAAGTTGACAGGAAAGCTGGACTCCCTTGGTACCCTGTTCAAGATTGGGACAAAGGTGACGTGCTCAGGATCAAAGTCCTCAGACACCAAGCCAGCGTGTGTGGGCTCACAGTCGTCCGGGATGTCACACAGGAAGTCCCCCGTGCCGTAAGGGAACCCGAAGTGGGAATTGTGGATAGTCCGCTTGGCCAAAGAGGTGAACAGACGGTCTTGGCAGCATAGTAAGCAGTGATGGATGGTCTTTTCTGGTCGCCACACGATGGAGATGAGACGAAGGCTCATGTTATGGGTCCGGTGCTCAAAGAAAGCATTCAGCACAAATGTTTTGGACCCTTGGATCGGGATGAAGGGGTCAGTGCTCAAATTTGGAAAGCAGGTGTGCATTTCCCAGTCCTTCCTCCTAAACAATTGCTCTACAGACCATTTCTGAGTAATAAAAATGATACATCCCATGGTGAACAGAGTCAAACCAAGAAATATCTTCATCAAATTCTTCTTTGTCATGGTTATGAGGGGCTGATGGGGGTCTCTCTGAAGAAAGCTGCAGAACACAAATAGCAATACCATCTTTCAGTTTTCCTGTACAATAAACACAAATATAAATATTTTGATGTCAAGGGTCAGAAAGCAGTGTGCAAACAAAAAAATATTTAAAGACCCAATCTGAGATTGGTACATCCATTTTTGACATTGAAATGAATTATATATAACTCAGCAAAAAAAGAAACATCCTTTTTTAGGACCCTGTCTTTCAACGATATTAGGATTTTTACTAATTAACTTCACAGATCTTCATTGTAAAGGGTTTAAACACCCATGCTTCTTCAATGACCCATAAACATTGGGGCGGCAGGGTAGCCTAGTGGTTAGAGCGTTGGTCTAGTAACCGGAAAGTTCCAAGTTCAAACCCCCGAGCTGACAAGGTACAAATCTGTCGTTCTGCCCCTGAACAGGCAAGTTGACGGCCTAGGAACAGTGGGTTATTGAAAATAAGAATTTGTTCTTAACTGACTTGCCTAGTTAAAAAAAGGTTAAATAAAGGTAAAATAAAGAACAATGAAGGCCAGAGTTATGAAAACTTAGGACACTAAAGAGGCCTGTCTATGGACTCTGAAAAACACCAAAAGAAAGATGCCCAGGGTCCCTGCTCATCTGTGTGAACGTGCCTTAGGCATGAGGACTGGAGATGTGGCCAGGTCAATAAATTGCCATGTCTGTACTGAGACGCCTAAGACAGAGCTACAGGGAGACAGGACGGACAGCTGATCGTCCTCGCAGTGGCAAACCACGTGTAACAACACCTGAACAGGATCGGTACAACCGAACATGGCAACAACAACTGCCGAGTTACACCAGGAACACACAATCCCTCCATCAGTGCTCAGACTGTCCGCAATAGGCTGAGAGAGGCTGGACCTGGGGCTTGTAGGCCTATTGTAAGGCAGGTCCTCACCAGACATCACAGAGCACAAACCCACCGTCGCTGGACCAGACAGGACTGGCAAAAAGTGGTCTTCACTGACGAGTCGCAGTTTTCACATTTATCATCGAAGGAATGAGCGTTACTAGGCCTGTACTCTGGAGCATGATTGATTTGGAGGTGGAGGGTCCGTCACGGTCTGGGGCGGTGTGTCACAGCATCATCGGACTGAGCTCATTGTCATTGCAGGCAATCTCAACGCTATGCGTTACAGGGAAGACATCCTCCTCCCTCATGTGGTACCCTTCCTGCAGGCTCATCCTGACATGACCCTCCAGTATGACAAAGCCACCAGCCATACTGCTCATTCTGTGCGTGATTTCCTGCAAGACAGGAATGTCAGTGTTCTGCCATGGCCAGCGAAGAGCCCGGATCTCAATCCCATTGAGCACGCTTGAGACCTGTTATATTGGAGGGTGAGGGCTAGGGCCATTCCCCCCAGAAATGTCCGGGAACTTGCAGGTGCCTTGGTGGAAGAGTGGGGTAACATCTCACAGCAAGAACTGGCTAATTTGGTGCAGTCCATGAGGAGGACATGCACTGCAGTACTTAATGCAGCTGGTGGCCACACCAGATACTGACAGTTACTTTTGATTTTGACCGCCCTTTGTTCAGGGACACATTATTTAATTTCTGTTAGTCACATGTCTGTGGAAGTTGTTCAGTTTATGTCTCAGTTGTTGAATCTTGTAATGTTCATTCAAATATTTACACATGTTAAGTTCGTTGAAAATAAACGCAGTTGACAGTGAGGACGTTTCTTTTTTTGCTGAGTTTATATATTAGTCGTTTTTTAATTTCAAGTGGAACTGACAGCATTTTATCAACATAAAATCTTATTCAAATCTGTACACACACCCAGGAAGAATGACACCTTTTTTTCTAACAAGTGAGCACTTCACATTTTTATACTTTCATACGAATGTTTGGGAATGAAATAGAGCAAGGTTTACCAAACTAGGACCTCAGTACCCCAAGAGCTGCACATTTAGATATTTGGCCTAACACTACACAGCTGATTCAAATTACCAAAGCTTGATGATTAGTCGATTATTTGAATCAGCCATGTAGTGCCAGGGCAAAAAACTAAAATGTGCACAGAGTTTGGGAAACCGTTAGTAAGGCATTTGTGAAAAATCTATGTGGGAAAATGTCTGTGCAAATGGACAACAAATAGACACTGCAGGAAATAAGACATCTCAGGCTTGTCTAGGACCAGACTTTACACAGACCCATGTACCATTAGAGGCCTAAGTTACATCCAAATAAGACATTTTATACATGGACCTTCCATCCTTGACTTTGAACTGGACTGTGTTTTTGCAGGCATATATCAACAGAGGGACTTGAGATCATTAGAAAGCATTTGCCAAAAGCCATAAAATACCCCTGAATGGAATTCAGCATATTTGCATATAGAGCGAGTGACGTCACCGATTGAAACGCTATTAGCGCGCACCCCGCTAACTAGCTAGCCATTTCACATCGGTTACACCAGCCTAATCTCGGGAGCTGATAGGCTTGAAGTCATAAACAGCTCAATGCTTGAAGCATTGCGAAGAGCTGCTGGCAAAATGCATGAAAGTGCTGTTTGAATGAATGCGTACGAGCCTGCTGCTGCCTACCATCGCTCAGTCAGACTGCTCTATCAAATATCAAATCATAGACTTAATTATGACATAATAACACACAGAAATACGAGCCTTTGGTCATTCATATGGTCGCATCCGGAAACTATCATTTCGAAAACAAAACTTTATTCTTTCAGTGAAATACGGAACCGTTCCATATTTTATCTAACGGGTGGCATCCCTAAGTCTAAATATTGCTGTTACATTGTACAACCTTCAATGTTATGTCATAATTATGTACAATTCTGGCAAATTAATTATGGCCTTTGTTATGAAAAATTGGACTTCACCCAGTTCGCAACGAGCCAGGCGGCCCAAACTGCTGCATATACCCTGACTACTTGCACGGAACGCAAGAGAATTGACACAATTTCCCTAATTATAAGAAATTCATGTTAGCAGGCAATATTAACTAAATATGCAGGTTTAAAAATACAGTGCCTTGCGAAAGTATTCGGCCCCCTTGAACTTTGCGACCTTTTGCCACATTTCAGGCTTCAAACATAAAGATACATCAAAAATAAACATATCCAGGTGTTAGAATGGCCAAGTCAAAGTCCAGACCTGAATCCAATCGAGAATCTGTGGAAAGAACTGAAAACTGCTGTTCACAAATGCTCTCCATCCAACCTCACTGAGCTCAAGCTGTTTTGCAAGGAGGAATGGGAAAGAATGTCAGTCTCTCGATGTGCAAAACTGATAGAGACATACCCCAAGCGACTTACAGCTGTAATCGCAGCAAAAGGTGGCGCTACAAAGTATTAACTTAAGGGGGCTGAATAATTTTGCACACCCAATTTTTCAGTTTTTGATTTGTTAAAAAAGTTTGAAATATTCAATAAATGTCGTTCCACTTCATGATTGTGTCCCACTTGTTGTTGATTCTTCACAAAAAAATACAGTTTTATATCTTTATGTTTGAAGCCTGAAATGTGTCAAAAGGTCGCAAAGTTCAAGGGGGCCGAATACTTTCGCAAGGCACTGTATATACTTGATAATTGTTTTTAAAGAAAGGCATTGATATTTATGGTTAGGTTTGGTGCAACGACAGTGCTAAATCATCACCTGTTTGGCAAAGTAGGCTGTGATTCGATGAGAAATTAACAGGCACCGCATCGATTATATGCAACGCAGGAAACGCTAGATAAACTAGTAATATCATCAACCATGTGTAGTTAACTACTGATTATGTGAAGATTGATTGTTTTTTATAAGTTTAATGCTAGCTAGCAACTTACCATGGCTTCTTGCTACCCTCGCGTAACAGGTAGTCAGCCTGCCACGCAGGCTCCTCGTAGAGTGCAATGTAAGGCAGGTGGATAGAGCATTGGACTAGTAACCCGAAGGTTGCAAAAACGAATCCCCGAGCTGACAAGGTAAAAATCTGTCATCTGCCCCTGAACAAGTCCGTTAACCCACCGTTCCTAGGCCGTCATTGAAAATAAGAATGTGTTCTTAACTGACTTGTCTAGTTAAATAAAGGTGTAAAAAATATATAATATATATATATATATTTTTTTTTTTTTATTACCGATTTCCGTAGCTGTTTACATACCATCACAGTCAGAGGCTGGCACTAAGAACGCATTGAATGAGCTGTAATCCGCCATAAGCAAACAAGAAAACGCTCACCCAGAGGCGGCTCCTAGTACCCGGGGACTTTAATGCAGGGAAACATATCCATTTTACCAAATTTCTATCAGCATGTTAAATGTGCAACTAGAAGAGAAAAAAAACTCTGGATCACCTTTACTCCATAACACAGAGACGCCTACAAAGCTGTCCCTCGCCCTCCATTTGGCAAATCTGACCATAATTCTATCCTCCTGATTCCTGCTTCCAAGCAAAAATTAAAGCAGGAAGCACCAGTGACGAGATCAATAAAAAAGTGGTCAGACGAAGCAGATGCTAAACTACAGGACTGTTTTACTAGCACAGACTGGAATATGTTCCGGGATTCATCCGATGGCATTGAGGAGAACACCACATCAGTCTTTGGCTTCATCAAAAAGTGCATTGATGACGTCGTCCCCACAGTGACCGTATACCCCAACCAGAAGCCATGGATTACAGGCAACATCCGCACTGAGCTAAAGGCTAGAGCTGCCGCTTTCAAGGAGCGGGACTCTATCCCGCAAGCTTATAAGACATCCCACTATGCCCTCCGACGAACCATCAAACAGGCAAAGCATCAATACAGGACTAAGATCGAATCGTACTACACCGGTTCTGACGCTCTTCAGATGTGGCAGGACTTGCAAACCATTACAGACTACAAAGGGAAGAACAGCTGAGAGCTGCCCAGTGACACGAGTCTACCGGACAAGCTGAACTGTTTAGAGGCAAATGGCACTGACACATGCACGAGAGCGCCAGCTGTTCCGGAATACCTTTAAACAGGTCAACATTTATTTACAAGGCCGCAGTGCCAGACGGATTACCAGGACGTGTACTGTGAGCATGCGCTGACCAACTGGCAAGTGTCTTCACTGACATTTTCAACCTCTCCCTGTCCAAGTCTGTAATACCAACATGTTTTAAGCAGACCACCATAGTGCCTGTGTCCAAGAACACAAAGGTAACCTGCCTAAATGACTACCGACCCGTAGCACTCACGTCTGCAGGCATGAAGTGTTTTGAAAGGCTGGTCATGGCTCACATCAACACCATTGTCCCAGAAACCCTAGACCTACTCCAATTTGCATACAGCCACAACAGATCGACAGATGATGCAATCTCGATTGCACTCCACACTGCCCATTCCCACCTGAACAAAAGGAACACCTATGTGAGAATGCTATTAATTGATGACAGCTCAGCATTCAACACCATATTGCCCTCAAAGCTCATCAATAAGCTAAGGACCCTGGGACTAAACACCTCCCTCTGCAACTGAGCCCTGGACTTCCTGACAGGCTGCCCCCAGGTGGTAAGTGTAGGTAACAACATATCCACCACACGCACCCTCAGGGGTGCACGGCCAGGCACGACTCCAACACCATCATTAAGTTTGCCGATGACACAACAGTCGTAGGCCTGATCACCGACAACGACGAGACAGCCTATAGGGAGGAGGTCAGAGACGTGGCCATGTGGTGCCAGGACAACAACCTCTCCCTCAACGTGATCAAGAAAAAGGAGATGATTGTGGACTACTGGAAAGAGGACCGAGCACACCCCCATTCTCATCGAAGGGGCTGCAGTGGAGCAGGTTGAGAGCTTCAAGTTCCTTGGTGTCCACATCACCAACAAACAAACAAACATGGTCCAAGAACACCAAGACAGTCATGAAGAGGGCACGACAAAACCTATTCCCCCTCAGTAGACTGAAAATATTTGGCATGTGTCCTCAGATCCTCAAAAGGTTCTACAGCTGCACCTTCGAGAGCTTCCTGACTGGTTGCATCACTGCCTGGTATGTCAACTGCTCTGCCTCTGACCGCAAGGCACTACAGAGGGTAGTGCGAACGGCCCAGTACATCACTAGGGCCAAGCTCCCTGCCATCCAGGACCTCTATACCAGGCGGTGTCAGGCCCTAAAATGTGTCAAAGACTCCGCCACCCTAGTCATAGACTGTTCTCTCTGCTACCGCATGGCAAGAGGTACCGGAGCGCCAAGTCTAGGTCCAAGAGGCTTCTAAACAGCTTCTACCCCCAAGCCATAAGACTCCTGAACACCTAATTGCTACCCAGACTATTTGCATTGCCCCCCCCCCCTTTTACACTGCTGCTACTCTCTGTTATCATTTATGCATTATCACTTTAATGACTCTACCTTCATGTACATATTACCTCAACTAACCGGTGCCACCGCACATTGATCCTTTACCGGTACCCCCCTGTATATAGTCTCGCTATTGTTATTTTACTGCTGCTTTTTAATTAACTTGTTCCTTTAATTTCTTATTCCTATCTGTATCTTTTAAAACTGCATTGTTGGTTAGGGGCTCGTAAGTAAGCATTTCACTGTACTGTTTGTATTTGGCGCATGTGACTAATACAATTTGAATTCCACTAATGGTCTGTATGAAGCCAAACGTAGCAGCTGCTCATCAATTATTTCAGCAAAAGGAATAAATGGTTAAAAAAAGTAAGGCCCGCATCCATAGAGACACATACCACCTCTACTGGTAGTACTGCTACTACCAGCAGTACTACACCCGCATCTGTCGATGACACAAGTTGTTCTGCTTCCACAAGCACATCCAATGCTAGCATCAGTAATTCTACATTTGTTGTTAGTCCAGCTAGCATGGACACTGACAGTTGGACAGTCTGATGCAGCCGAAGAGCTACTGCCCCCTTACCTGGGAAAATACCTTAAAACAGACAGGGACGTTGGACCATCGAAGAGGCGTAAATATGATAAGAACTACATTGATTTGGGGTTCACATATTTTGGGAGTAGTGCCTTTCCTCAGCCACAGTGTGTTATATGTGCAAAAGTATCTCACAACTCTATGAAACCTTCACTCTTGCGAAGACATTTCAAAACAAAACATGGCAATTTGATAAATAAGCAAAGGGAGTTTTTGAGCGAGAATTTAGACGACTTTCGAGTAGTAAGACATGTATAAAAGCAACAGATACCATTAATAAGAAGGAGCTAGAAGCGTCTTATATGGTGAGCTACAGAGTGGCTTGGACAAGCCCATACTATTGTGTAGGACTTAATTCTGCCGCAGATATGGCTAGGACAATGCTGGGGGAAAAGGCCCCAAAAACTATACAGACAATGCCTTCAAACAACACTGTTTCACAACGCATCAGTGACATGGCAGGAGATGTTTTGAAACAATTACTGCTTTGCAAACAAGCCAGTGAATTCTATGCATTACAGTTGGATGAGTCAACAGACGTGTCGGGCCTGGCACAGCTCCTGGTATATGTCCTTTATGTTTATGGGGGGGGGGGGGGGGTCAATTAAGGAAGACATCATCTTCTGCAAACCAGGACAACAGGAGAGGATATTTTCAAGTACAGGATAGCTTTGTGACATCAAATGGACTTTGGCAGTCAAGGTGTTTTGGTATCTGCACTGATGAGGCAAAAGTGGAGTGGTAACACGCGTGCAAGCAGTTGCTCCCGACACAACTTGGGTACACTGCAGCATCCACCGAGAGGCTCTTGCTGCCTAAGGAAGGCCTGACAGCTTGAAAGACGTTGTGGACACTGCACTACAGTTGTTAAAGAAAAGCCCCTGAACTTGTGTATTTTCTGCACTATGCAATAATATGGGCAGCGACCATGTAACGCTTTAACAACATACAGAAATGCGCTGGTTATCAAGGGGCAAAGTACTGACACATTTTCTTTACTGACCATCATTTTCACTTGTCTGATCGCTTGCATGATGACTAGTTTCTCACACGACTGGCCTACCTGAATGATCTGAATTTAGGACTATAGGGACCCCCGCAGCTATATTCAATGTGCGGGACAAAATTGAGGCTATGATTAAGAAGTTGGAGCTCTACTCTGTCTGCATTAACAAAAACAACACACAGGTCTTTCCATCATTGTATAATTTTTTTGTGTGCAAATGAACTGAAGCTTACGGACAATGTCAAATGTGATATAGCGAAGCACCTGAGTGAGTTGGGTGCGCAAATACGCAGGTACTTTCCCGAAAAGGATGACACAAACAACTGGATTCGTTATGCCTTTCATGCCCTGCCTCCAGTCCACTGACTGATATCTTAACAAGAGAGCCTCATCGAAATTGCAACAAGCGGTTCTGTGAAAATTGAATTTAATCAGAAGCCACTGACAGATTTCTGGATTGGGCTGCACACAGAGTATCCTGCCTTGGTAAATCCACTGTTAAGACACTGATGCCCTTTGCAACCACATACCTATGTGAGAGTGGATTCTTGGCCCTCACTAGCATGAAAACTAAATACAGGCACAGACTGTGTGGAAAATTATTTATAACAGACTCTCTCCAATACAACCCAACATTGCAGAGTTAGGTGCATCCTTTCAAGCACACCCTTCTCATTAACCTATGGCGAGTCATTCATAATTTTCAATTAACAAATAAAGTTGTATATGTAAGATGGCTAAATTAAGAGCAACATCATTGATTATTATTATTTTTGCCCTGGTCGTATAAGAGCTTTGTCACTTCCCACAAGCTGGGTTGTGACAAACTCACACTCATTCTTATGTTTAATAAATGTATCTATTGTGTGTGTGTGGCAGGCTGACAATGATGGCAAAAAAACGACATTTGAGAGTGCGCTGACCCTGGTGCTAGAGGGGGTAAGCAGCTGGAGGTTGAATGTTTGAGGTGGTACGGGTCTATAAAACATTTGGGAATCACTGAGCTAGAGCAAGATAAGCTAAAACTCAAACGAGGGAACAGCTTGTAGTTGGCCGTCAAAATTGCACTAATAGATAATGACATCTGAATGGGAACTTGCCTGCTCGCCAATTTGACAAATAAGACATGCAAACAAGACAGTCGTTCAAGTTCAGCATAGCTAACTAGCTAGCAAAGAGATTCACATGTCTTCCTAGCTAACCAAATGATAAGGTACAGTAATGAACCATGGTAGTTTGAGATTCGACAGACATTCAGACCTTCCAACTTCAATAGCTCACGAACGATTTGTGCTACATACCTTAAATTAGGCTCTTTATGGCGGTAAAAACGTGTACAACGTTACACAGGTCATATTTTTCCGATTCCAACCCGTTTCATAATTACATGGTAACTTAAAGGCAGCCTGATGCAGTCAACGTAACTAGTTAGGGATCATCAACAAACTGCATAATCACAATATTCAAATTTAAAATGTGACTTAGCAACCTCATTTCAACGGTCCATTATTCCTGACACAGAGAGGCAAGTTGAATTTATAAATAATTTAAAGTTCAATAGCTCTTTGACCATGTGACCTAAACACCTCAAACCAACTTTGGAATATTATTATATATACTTTTTGATTAACCTTTATTTAACAAGGCAAGCCAGTTAAGAACAAATTCTTATTTTACAATGAAGGCCAAACCCGGACGATGCTGGGTCAATTGTGCGCTACCCTATGGGACTCCCAATCAAGGCCGGATGTGATGCAGCCAATTCACAGGGTAGGGACACACATCACACACCCTTTGGTTTGCTGAGAAATGGTTTAATGGCTTTTTATCTTTCTTCATTAGTTATATTTTGTACTTAGAATTTTAATAAATCTTTGATCACATGACCTAGGCACCTTAAGCCAACTTTTTTTGTTCAAAGGTTACGGACACACATTGCACACCCTTTGGTTTTCCCATAAAGCAGTTACACGATTAATATAAATATATGAAACTTTAAAATATAATTATCTCTTCAACCATGTAACTTAGCACTCTCATTTCAACTGTCCATTATTCCTTATATATCTATGTGTGTGTGTGTGTGTGTGTGTGTGTGTGTGTGTGTGTGTGTATATACACTGCACACAAAAATAAAGGGAACACTAAAATAACACATCCTAGATCTGAATGAATGAAATATTCTTATTAAATACTTTATACTTTACATAGTTGAATGTGCTGACAACAAAATCAAACAAAAATTATCAATGGAATTCAAATTTATCAACCCATGGAGGTCTGGATTTGGAGTCACACTCAAAATTAAAGTGGAAAACCACACTACAGGCTGATCCAACTTTGATGTAATGTCCTTAAAACAAGTCAAAATGAGGCTCAGTAGTGTGTGTGGCCTCCACGTGCCTGTATGACCTCCCTACAACGCCTGGGCATGCTCCTGATGAGGTGGCGGATGGTCTCCTGAGGGATCTCCTCCCAGACCTGGACTAAAGCATCCGCCAACTCCTGGACAGTCTGTGGTGCAACGTGGCGTTGGTGGATGGAGCGAGACATGATGTCCCAGATGTGCTCAATTGGATTCAGGTCTGGGGAACAGGCGGGCCAGTCCATAAAATCAATGCCTTCCTCTTGCAGGAACTGCTGACACACTCCAGCCACATAAGGTCTAGCATTGTCTTGCATTAGGAGGAACCCAGGGGCAACCACACCAGCATATGATCTCACAAGGGGTCTGAGGATCTCATCTTGGTACCTAATGGCAGTCAGGCTACCTCTGGCGAGCACATGGAGGGCTGTGCCACCCCACCTCACACCATGACTGACCCACCACCAAACCGGTCATGCTAGAGGATGTTGCAGGCAGCAGAACGTTCTCCACGGCGTCCTCAGACTCAGTGTGAACCTGCTTTCATCTGTGAAGAGCACAGGGCACCAGTGGCAAATTTGCCAATCTTGGTGTTCTCTGGCAAATACCAAACGTCCTGCACGGTGTTGGGCTGTAAGCACAACCCCCACCTGTGGACGTCGGGCCCTCATACCACCCTCATGGAGTCTGTTTCTGACCGTTTGAGCAGACACATGCACATTTGTGGCCTGCTGGAGGTCATTTGTCAGGGCTCTGGCAGTGCTCCTCCTGCTCCTCCTTGCACAAAGGTGGAGGTAGCGGTCCTGCTGCTGGGTTTTTGCCCTCCTACGGCCTCCTCCACGTCTCCTGATGTACTGGCCTGTCTCCTGGTAGCGCCTCCATGCTCTGGACACTACGCTGACAGACACAGCAAACCTTCTTGCCACAGCTCGCATTGATGTGTCATCCTGGATGAGCTGCACTACCTGAGCCACTTGTGAGGGTTGTAGACTCCGTCTCATGCTACCACTAGAGTGAAAGCACCGCCAGCATTCAAAAGTGAACAAAACATCAGCCAGGAAGCATAGGAACTGAGAAGTGGTCTGTGGTCACCACCTGCAGAACCACTCCTTTATTGGGGGTGCCTTGCTAATTGCCTATCATTTCCACCTGTTGTCTATTCCATTTGCACAACAGCATGTAAAATTTACTGCCAATCAGTGTTGCTTCCTAAGTGGACAGTTTGATTTCACAGAAGTGTGATTGACTTCTTGAGTTACTTCTTGAGTTACATTGTGTTGTTTAAGTGTTCCCTTTATTTTTTGGAGCAGTATATATATATATACACAGTTCCAGTTCACAGTTCCAACATAATGTCGAAGTGGAATTATATATATATATATATATATATATATATATATATGCTAATTAATTAAAAAAATAAAATGAATATTTACAAAGTTTTCAACCCCTTTGTTGTGGCAAGCCTAAATAAGTTCAGGAGTAAAGATTTGCTTAATAACTCACAATAAGTTGCTTGGACACACTGTGCAATAACCGTGTTGAACATGATTTTTGAAGGACTACCTCATCTCTGTACCCCACACAAACAATTATCTGTAAGGTCCCTCAGTCGAGCAGGGAATTTCAAACAGAGATTCAATCACAAAGACAATGGAGTTTTTCCAATGCCTCACAAAGAATGGCACCTATTGGAAGATAGATGATAAAAAAATACATTGAATATCCCTTTGAGCAAGTTATTAATAACACTTTGGATGGTGTATCAATACACCCTTTCACAACAAAGATACAGGAGTTCTTCCTAACCCAGTTGCCGGAGAGGAAGGAAACCACTCAGGGATTTTACCATGAGGCCAATGGCGACTTTAAAACAGTTGCAGAGTTTAATTGCTGTGATAGGAGAAAACTGAGGATGGATCAACGATATTGTAGTTATTCCACAATACTAACCTAAATAACAGAATAAAAATATTACTAAACATGCATCCTAAAGTAATACTGCAAAAAATGTGTCAAAACAATTACATTTTTGTCCTGAATAAAAATAGTTATGCTTGGGGCAAATCCAATACGACACATTACTGAGTACTACTCTCCATATTTTCAGGCATAGTGGTTGCTGCATCATGTTATGGGTATGCTTAGGGAGTAGGGAGTTTTTCAGGATAAAAAAGAAATGTAATGGAGCTAAGCATAGGAAAAATCCTAGAGGAAAACCTTCTTTGGTCAGCTTTCCAGCAGACACTGGGAGATGAATTCACCTAAAACAATAACCTAAAACATAAGGCCAAATCTACACTGGAGTTGCTTACCAAGACAACTGTGAATGTTCCTGAATGGCATAGTTACAATTTTGACTTAAATCTACTTGTAAAATGTTTTATTTTTATTTAACCTTTATTTTACTAGGCAAGTCAGTTAAGAACAAATTCTTATTCACAGTGACGGCCTACCCCATCCCTATGGGACTCCAAAGCACGGCCAGGTGTGATACAGCCTGGATTCAATCTCTTGCACTGAGATGCAGTGCCTTTGACCGCAACGCCATTCAGGAGCCCAGTCTACATAAACTTTGGCAAGACCTGAAAACGGATGTCTAGCAATGAACAAACAACCAAATTGAAAGAGCTTGAAGAATTAAAAAAAGAATAATGGACAAATGTTGCACAATCTACTCTTACCCAGAAAGATTCACAGCTGTAATCGCTGCTTCTACAAAGTATTCACCCAGGGGTGTGAATACTTATGTAAATGAGATATTTCTGTATTTCATTTTCAAGAAAGAAAATGGGTGAGAAAGATGGGTGAGAAAAAAAATATTAAATACATTTTTAATTCAGGCTCTAACAAGAAATGTTGAATAACTCAAGGGGTATGAATACTTTCTGAAGGCACTGTAGCTAGAGATTGAAGCTATATTTGGAAACTAGTAGTAGACATGGTAAATGGGTGATCATCAGCATAGTGTCTGGAAACATAGAATAAAGTAAGAAATAAAGATGCATGACAAATTGGTAATAAACGCGTAATAGACATGTAATAACAAATAGCTTCCATTAAAGAGTTATACATAATTCACATAAGACACAAAAAATACATTATGAAACATTGCAAATCCCTGTGTGGAGAAAGTAAAGGAGGTCCTCCGTGACTTCATAAAAAAAGTATGTTTTCATTACCACAGCTGATCCTCAATTGTGAACAGGTAGAAGTTCAGCAGTTTCAATTACTTAGGTACTATTACAGGTAGAAGCCTCAACTTTACTGAAAACACAGTACATTTTACACTTACCTGCTATGGAGACTGAGGCGTTTCAACGTAGTTCCCTCAATCCTGCGGAGCTACAGTGCCTTGCAAAAGTATTCATCACCCTTGGTGTTTTTCCTATTTTGTTGCATTACAACCTATGATTTAAATGAATTTTTATGTGGATTTCATGTAATAGACATACACACAACAAAAAAAATCTACATTTTTCAAAACAATTAAAAAGATTACCAGCGGAAAAGTGATGCGTGCATATTATTCACCCCTTTGCTATGAAGCTCCTAAATAAGATCTGGTGCAACCAATTACTTTCATAAGTCACATAATTAGTTAAATAAAGTCCACCTGTGTGCAATCTAAATGTCACATGATCTGTCACATGATCTCAGGATATATACACCTGTTCTGAAAGGCCTGAGAGTCTGCAACACTACTAAGCATGGAGGGCCACCAAGCAAGTGGCACCATGAAGACCAAGGAGCTCTCCAAAGAGGTCAGGGATCAAGTTGTGGAGAAGTACAAAACAGAGATACTCGTTCGGACAAAACAGAGATGCTTGTTCTAGATCCCAAGAAACAAAGAGTTGTACAGTCGTCTCAAATAAAACTGTGAAGGACCTCGGCGTTACTCTGGACCCTGATCTCTCTTTTGACGAACATATCAAGACTGTTTCAAGGACAGCTTTCTTCCATCTACGTAACATTGCAAAAATCTGAATCTTTCACAAACTACTGCAGCATAAATACTGGAGGCTGAGACAGCAGGGGTCGGGAGACACTGTGGCCCCGTCTGACAATATCCCCAGACAGGGCCAAACAGGCAGGATATAACCCCACCCATTTTGCTAAAGCACAATCCCCACACCACTAGAGGGATATCTTCAACCACCAACTTACCATCCTGAGACAAGGCCGAGTATAGCCCACAAAGATCTCCCCCATGGCACAAACCCAAGGGGGGTCGTCAACCAGGACAGGAAGATCACGTCAGTGACTCAACCCACTCAATTGACGCACCCCTCCTAGGGAAGGCATGGAAGAGCACCAGTAAGCCAGTGACCCAGCCCCTGTAACAGGGTTTGAGGCAGAGAATCCCAGTGGCGAGAGGGGACAGGCAGAGACAGCAAGACCACTCTGGGAGTGGAACACACAAAGCGAGAAAATATAATTATTTGGGCTATACTGTTGCATGATGAGCGAGGAAGAGGGCTGGTTAGCCTAATACATGGAAAATAAGAAACTGCACTGGGCTGGCAGTGGAAGTTGCAGAGAGAAAGATGGACTTTGGATAATTAACGAGACAAGAACATGAGGCTTAAAGCTGAAGACGAATATCTCATTAACTAGGCTTGCGTGTGGACTTCCATTTACAATTACAAGATGACAGACTGAATTGGCTTGACTAAGTGAAGTTTAGGAAATGTGTGGGTGTTGTGACAATCCTTCTCCAAGTTCCTGACCAAAAAAATATATGGCGAAAGTATGTAGGAAATGTGCATTAGCAACTTAGTTGTTATAGTTGTTTAAGGTTGCTTTAGATGTGATTTATTTTGATGACTGTTTTGTAAGGGAGATGTTCTGCTTGAAAAGCATTTCCTGCCGTTTTATATAAGATTCATGGAAAGTTATACTTTTTTTTCGAATTGTCTTGAAATTATAGGTTTGAAGACAATTAGAAAATGAGCGTCGAACTATATGAAATTTGTTTCAGGCGAATTCATTTGGTATAGGAATCAATACGAGTACTGTTGTAACTCAGTTTGACTCATTTAGACCTTCCTAAATTTGATAAGGTCTACAATTGCAAAATTATAACTAAGCTACTGATTGAAGGAGTTATGACTGATTTCCAACAACACCATTTCCTGTCCGCCTGCTAGTTGTAACAGTATTGTAACCTCTAACCTTTGCTTTCACAGCACTACCAGTGAAGACTTTAGAGGTCAATGTTTTAACAGTTAATGCTTTGAGCCGTGTGTAGAGAAGGTCTGTGTACACAATTTGAAAAGGTGCTCTTGATGTAAGTTGACACGTGTAGTAAGAATACCTGAACTCTCGGGAACTGAATTTAAGGAGTGAGAATTGAGTTGACTGATCTTTGGAATTTAATTTAAAATAGGCCGGGAATTAGTTAACTGATTGATCTAAGAGTTGACTGCTGTTAAGACATGTAGATACCGTTAAAGAACTGAACAAATAAAGAGGGGGACACCATGAATTACGGTGTGGACGCACACAATACCAGAATGATTGTGAATGAACGTTTAACACTGATCTCACCCATGGCCACTAGATGGCGATGAATGGCAAGATAAGGTGGACTCCTGAGGGGTTGCAGGCAGTTGACAAATTGCAACAGTTGCTAACCTCTTCACCGTGTTTAGGATTGCATGATCACTCCAAATCTTTTAACCCTTTTTTTGGTGAAAATGTGCCAACTAACTGTTTATGTCCATCATGCTGTTCATGCTCTCATTTCACAGACACCTACTGCTCACTTCACCCCAGCAAGGCTGCTCCATTACCAGAATGTGCTGTTAACAATGTCTCATGTCACATGAAACGCTGTACCATTCTTAACACTGCCACTCTTTACCAACTGATGATGGTGAGCCCTATGATTGTGCTCTCCTAGTTGACCAGGTCTGTAAGCCACACTCTGATTTATCTGACATACCTTTAATGAATGCTGATTTGGAACTATTTGTTGATGGTTGTGCTCAAAAATCACCTCAAGGCGAACCATTAGTGGCTTATGCAGTAACTTCGGCTGCCACTACCTTAGAAAGTGCTAAACTACCAACCCACCTGTCAGATTAGGCTAGGAAGAAAACGTGTATGATTTATGCTGATAGCAGGTATACATTTGGGGTTGTGCATGCCTTTGGCACACTCTGGAAGGAATGTGGGTTCCTCACCTCATCTGGTAAGACAATTTCACATTCTATTCACATTCTATTTCACATTGGTTGAAAACTTGGAGGCTATTTTGTTGCACTTCCTGTCTCTGTTAAAAACATGTTTTTCCCTACAGGATGTTTCTGATCTGCAATCAGGTGCAGGGCCTGGGGAAGTGAGATTGTCGAAAGAAGGCCAAGACCATGTGTCAAAGGGGGGAGTTGTAGAAATTGTATTTGAGGAGCAATTTTGTGCCAAATGTGTAAACCCCTTTTCCACAGAACAGATTGACCCTGATGGGCTGTGAAGACCAAATGGTAACCTATTGTGCTGCACTTAACAATGTTCTGAAGTCTATTTTCCCCAGGATAAAAGCGTCTTTGCCTGAACCAAAGGGAGGACAGCTCCATAAATTGTAGCCAGGAGATTGGGTGGTCATCAAGGACCTCCGCAGAAAGACTTGGCACCAACAGCGCAGGAATGATCCATTCCAGGTGCTCCTGACGGTTGCAGAGATGTTGACGTGGGTTCACGCCAACCACTGCAGGAGGGTGTCCCACAACCCAGATGATAGGCGACCCCAGTGGCCATGGGAGGACGAGGACTGGACCCAATGCATCATGTCGTTGCTTTCGTGGTCAGTCTTCTCATTGCAGCTGTTGTATGGGCCTTGAGAGAAGTGGCCACAATGCAACTGAAGAACACCAGCATAGTCCCACGGCAGGACTTTATTTACAGCCGCTCCAGCACGAGCCAACGGCAGGCTCAGGACGGGAGTCCAGCAAACAATAGCCGCCCCATTGTTTAAGAAGACGGAGATCGATACATCAACGTGATGATTGTCCTCTTTGTACAGATGAATAGTGTACTTCTGTGTAACCTTTTAATTGTTGAAATGATTCCCTTAAGAATGTTTTGCACCATGTGAAGGTGAAGTTAATTAGAAAGTAAGAATTCAAATTTTAAGTGGTTTGGACTGATTAAGATTTAGCAAGGTGAAAACGAATGAAATGTTTGTTATGAATATTTGTTAATGGTGTTAATACCGTGTTTGATTTATTGTGTGGGGTCTTTTTTATTTTGGTTTTAGTGGATTATTCACAGGTTAGAAATGATACACCTTAAAGGGCACACAATTGGCATTTTCTGAAGTTTCTATTGCCAGAGTTTTGGTTGCACTCATGTAAATTACAAAATGTTTGAAATGTCTTTTAAATCATTTTTGAGGGTCCAGGGTAGAAAGTTAATAATTTAGCAACAGTCCTACGTTTGATTCAGACCATGACAAGGACAGAGAGAGTGCACTGCCCCTGGTTGAGGGACAGCTGTCACTAATACATTTTACTATTCCTTGAATTACCTTATGGGATACAATTAAGTTAAGGCAGGAGCAGATTAACCGCTTGTTGGAGTTCCCATAGGGGTAAATCTGACTATGCAAATGGACTTACCATTCTTAGTGGAGATACCATATAACCCTGACCCCATGACGTTCTCTGTATTACAGAACCACACAGGCACACCATCGTTTGCTAGGCCAGATAGTATAAGGTTTGGAGGGTGGATCATGTAACTGTGTATGACTGTTGTTTTTAGTCATTGTATTGATTTTGCTGCTCATCCTCATGTTGAAGTTTTGCTGTATTATGTGTTTAAAACTGGTAACAAATGCAAGGCCAAATATAATGTTAACTGTTGCCATGACCAGGACCAGAATGCAGGATGTGAAGGATTAGCTAAGCCACCCTTTACTGCTGAAGACAGTGATGTTTGATCTGTTGCATATTTAGAAATGCGCCTGTTGTAGACAGAGGTTTGTTCTCACAAAGTCGGCTCAGTGGGAGTGGAATATTGGCTGAACGCCCAGACTCTGTGATTGCCAGGTGTTCTCTCCTAAGCAGCCACCCTCTGGGAGCGAACGCTTTGCTGAGAAAATATTCACTTGGCAATCTTTGTTATACCTAATCATCAGCAGACATTAGCAAGTTAGAACTGTATATGGTATGTGTAGAAGGTAAAAACTCAGTGGCACAACAGGAGTCATTTACAAAGATAATATGCTGATGTAAGAAAGCCCTCTCCTACAATGTTTCATATTCCGCTTGGTTGAAGTTCTGCTTAGATTATCACACAATTGGCTGGCATTATGAATTATTACTTACATGCACTGCTTTGTGTCTTAAATATTTGCTTGTCGATGTCTGTGAAGAGATAGCATTGAATCGTATAAACTGTATGCATCCTTGGTTCGTTCAGGTGACTGGGTATCATGACCTTCTCCTTCTCAAACCAATTGGCAGAACGCCCAGAATATGTTTTAGAGGAGACAGTGCTCTGTTTCTATGGTGGCTGAGCATGGGCAAAACGACCAGTTACATGCGGGAACCGATCCAATGAATTATTGCCTTTATGCTTCTTGATTTATGAACAATGTAGGCACCCAAAGGACGGTCTGTTACTATGGAAGACGTAATAGCACCTGGAAGGTTTTTATCTTTATAAAAGCATTATAATATTTAAGTGCTTATGTATAACATTGTATACTGTTTTACAATAATTTTATTGGAGACTGAGTCTTCTAAGAGGGGAATGTACGGGAAAAATGACATATTTACCTGCTTTGTTGAATATTGATAGTTACCAATTATATGCTTAACAATAGTAAGACATTTTCATAACTACTAATACTGCGCTTCTGTAAACGGATGGTTCCCCTCTAGCTCCCCACAGCTGGTCTGTGAGTTTAGTTAAGGACATGGTGTGACCCGACATAGAGAGAACATCAGGAGTATTTGTTTCCCTATTTGGGGTAACCACAAGATAAACAAAGGGTAGCTCGTGATGCCCCGATCTTCTGGGGAGGGGTGGTACCAGCCATGACAAGCATTTTTAGGTCTATTTTTTTCTGTATTGTTGAGCTCTCTGCCTCACGCTCAAGAGCGTGGGGTCGACCAGCTTCATTATTGCAATTCTTACTAAATAAAGATGATTGTTTGAAGAAATGACAAAGTCTCTCTCACTTGATTAGAATTTCCACCACAGAGTCCACATTTGCGATTTTTGATTCCAACAGCGGTGTCTTTGTGAGATGCAAAGTAGGTGAACGGATGATCTCTGCATGTGTGGTTCCCACCATGAAGCATAGAGGAGGAGGTGTGATGGTATGGGGGTGCATGCTGGTGACACTGTCTGTGATTTATTTAGTATTTAAGGCACATTTAACCAGCATGGCTACCACAGCATTCTGCAGCGATACACCATCTCTTCTGGTTTGCACTTAGTGGGACTATCATTTGCTTTTCAACAGAAAAATGACCCAGAACACACCTCCAGGCTGTGTAAGGGCTATTTGACCAAGAAGGAGAGTGATGGAGTGCTGCACCAGATGACCTGGCCACCACAATCACCCGACCTCAACCCAATTGAGATGGATTGGGATGAGTTGGACCACAAGGTGAAGAAAAATCGGCCAACAAGTGCTCAGGATATGTGGGAACTCCTTCAAGACTGTTCAATCAATCAATCAGATGTGTTTATAAAGCCCTTCTTACATCAGCTGATGTCACAAAGTTCTGGACAGAAACCCAGCCTAAAACCCCAAACAGCAAGCAATGCAGGTGTAGAAGCCCTGTTGGAAAAGTATTCCAAGTGAAGCTGGTTGAGAGAATGCCAAGAGTGTGCAAAGCTGTCATCCAGGCAAAGGGTGGCTTCTTTGAAGAATCTAAAATCTAAAACATATTTTGATTTGTTTAACACTTTTTTAGTTACAACAAAATTCCATATGTGTTATTTCAAAGTTTTGATATCTTCACTATTATTCTACGTAGAATGTAGAAAATAGTTCAAATAAAGAATAACCCTGGAATGAGTAGGTATGTGTCACGTTCTGACCTTAGTTCCTTTGTTTGGTCTTTATTTTACTATGGTCAGGGCGTGAGTTGGGGTGGGCAGTCTATGTTGGTTTTTCTATGTTGGTTTCTGTGTTCGGCCTAGTATGGCTCTCAATCAGAGGCAGGTGTCGTTAGTTGTCTCTGTGTTTCGTGGGTGTTTATTTTCTGTCTTTGTGTATGTCGCCAGACAGGACTGTTTCGGTTTTCGTTCGTTCACTTTATTGTTTTTTGTATTTCAGTGTTCAGTTTTGATTCATTAAATATTACATCATGAACACTTACCACTCTGCAAATTGGTCCTCCGATCCTTCTCGCTACTCCTCATCAGAAGAGGAGGACGAGATCCGTTACAGTATGTCCAAACTTTTGACTGGTACTGTATATATTTTTGGGGGACAAAATCTAGCCACCAAAAACATTTTTTTCAGTGTATGGGAGCTTTGAATGCATTATGGATACACATGTCGTAGTGGCGCATATCTCTCTTGTGTTATTCTATAATATAACAGTTTTTGATGTGTACGGCTACATTTCAGATACATGTTTGTACATTTGAACAGCAGTAGGACCAATCTACCTTGTTTTATTAGGGTTCTAAAGCAATAGTTGTGCACCCCCATGGGATTGAAAATCTCCCTCAGGCATGTCATCCTAGAGCTGGGCCTGACTCAATTTGAGTCAATGTCTCTTCTAAATCTGCCTCCCTACACAATGTCATTGTAGTATTATTGTTTTGTATATATTGACTCCTGTACTGAAACGTTTACTGTACACTTTTGTGGTGTTCCAAAGTCGCACCCACAAGACTCAAAGAACAATTCCACAGAGTTGCATGTATCAGTCTAAGCAATAATTGAATTATTTAGTATGAAGCTTTGAGACTTGAAGCACTAACTAGTTACTTTGATATATTTTAGGGTTTCCAGGTGTGATTGGCTGCATGGATGGCACTCATATTGCATGGATGGCACTCCTATCATAGCTCCTTCAGTAAATGAAGGAGATTATGTGAATAGGAAGTCTTTCCCACAGCATTAATGTGCAGGTACTGTAGGCCTAAATAGTAGCCTTTAGCATTCCAAATGAAAGATACTTCACAATACAGCTACTGCAGCTAATTACTGTTCTGCACTGTGAAGATCTGTGAAGATCATAATATATGATGTGATGCAGCCCACATCATCATTAACGTGGAAGCAAAGTGGCCTGGGTCTGGCAAATATTTGCCAGTATACACTGAGTGCTAGTCTTGCCCGTGGTGAGTTATATATATATATAGCTATATCCTTTTATAATCAATATTTCGTTTCCTCCTTTTGCAACTGAAAATTTCAACTGTGTCCTCGTATATATCATAGGAGAGTTCGATGGTTACCTGCTCGGTGACAGAGAGTACCCCTGCCAGCCCTATTTGCTGACCCCTTACCCTGATCCTGAGCCCGGCTCGCAGCAACGTAACTTGGCTCACTGCATGACACGAGCCAGGGTAGAGATTGGGATGGGATTGGGATGCTCAAGGCCCGGTTCCAGTGCCTTCTTAGGCTCAGGGTCACGCCAGAAAGGGCATGTGTCATTATTGTGGCATGTGTGATTCTCCACAACATTGCCACAATTAGAGGAGAACAATGTTCGACTCAACCAGTGAACGATCCTGATAATGAGCTAGACCACCCTGCTGACGCACGAGATGGAAGAGCAGTCAGAGGCACAATATGCTACCATCATTTCTGATTGACCCTTCACCTCCCCAGTGTCAAATAAAGACAATATGCCTTTATTTTTATGAAGTCTTCTTTATTTCCTGCAAATACAAATGCAGTACAGGAGTTACATTTTTTTTTATGTTGTTCAAACAAGTAAAATCCTCCACCTGTGGGCACCACACCCACCTTTAACTGATGTCCCAGCAGTGGTATTTCTATTTCTATCTTTCGCACCTGCAGCCTCGTGTGGTCAATTTCTAAATTCCATTTTTCTATTTGTTTCTCTAAGTGCACCTCGTACAGCTGTTTCACAGGGAGCCAGAGGAACACAAAATGACATAGAATTTCACAGTGCCAGGTCTACTTAGTTTCATTGTAAGTCATGGGCCAATGCTGAACGACATCTTACGCTGTGCTGTGGAGGTGGATGTCATTTCCAGCGATGCTCTGTTAGAGAAAAAGAAGGTGCACGTTTTAATATGGCACAACACTATCATCGACGGTTAGATGTTATTTTTTAAGGTGTAAACCTCAATAGGCCTCTCTGTATCTTCCCTCTCTGTGGCAGCTGACGAGGTGTCTTCGTCCTCCACATGGAATGAAAATGAACACATTTTGGTGTTCTACTCTAACCCGGTATGAAAAATCTGTGGAGTATCAAGATTACTTGCATGGAGGTCTGTTATAGCAGAAGGCTCCACCAGACAGATTACACCACCAGTAACTGGTAGAAGATGAAGATTAAAGATGAAATCATAACTTTACCCATTAAAGTGTGCCACCTAATTAGATTTTTTTTTTGACAACAGTGTGCAGGCCGCATCACAATTTTTCAAATATATAACTCTGGGTCACCTTAGAAATATATGATGATGTCTGAAGGACAACTAAGAATCTGAAAAAGTAACAATCAATTACAAAGAATTGTAACGCTACAGTGAAATCAGTACGCCAAGTTGTGTCTAAGATGGATGGGTGGTAACTGAGGTAACACTGGCAAAAGGATGAATCTACATATATCATTCATTTGAATAATTAACCTCTCATGTAGGCTCTTGTGTCCTGGGGGGTGGTTGGGTCAGATGAGCTGCCTCCAGAGATGCCTTCAGCAGTAGGTCACCCACTGTTTTGACTGAGGGCCATCTCTTCAGCCTCTGTGAGTGGTGGTAGTGGACCCCCACCTGTTTTTCAGCCCTCAGACTTTTTTTCTATTGGCTAGGAGGTCAAATTTGAACATGTCCAGTTAGCACACACTTTCAAATAGACAATATTAAATACTGGCAGTGTTGGGATGGCAATAAAAAAAATGTTTTTGCTTAGAAAATTTCACTAATTACTTAAATATATCACATGTTGAATGTAGCCACTGAATGCTGTTTAATTAGGTAGGGTAGGCTAAATAACATCACAATTGCTTGTAATTAAATTATACCTAACCTGTTTGAAGTCTATTTTTATATTTCATCTTCAGTTGCTGCCAAGTACGTTTTATGCCTGTTGGGTTGCACCTGCATAAATATTAAACATGCATGCACACACACACACACACACACACACATACTAAATGTTGAATAAGTTGAACACAAGATAAAACTTCTCTTTTTTTTCAATTAATACTCACGAATTGACTCTTTAAGCAATTTTCTGCCATGCCAGCTCATATTATTTTTCTGCTGCTGCTGTATTGCTTTTTTTCTTAAATATATATTCATATTCTGCATACACTTTCATTAATATTTCTAACTCCACTTGGGAGAAGTAGGAGGTCCGAGCCCTTTTTTTTCCCTGTTACCATGATGAATCATGTTATCTGCGTTCCAATGATGAGGGCTTTTTATCTCCTCATGCACGCGCTTCACTTAGGGTTAACTTAACTCAGAGTTGATTGAACTAATTGTTATCACATGCTCTGAAACTGAAGAGTTTGACAGCTCAGAGTTAGTCAACCCAGAGTTCAGGTTTAAACTCAGAGTTCGTTAAACCTGCTTTCTGAAACAGGTCCCAGGTGTTCTTAATATTTATTATAAACTGGGTGGTTCGAGCCCTGAATGCTGATTGGCTGAAAGCCATGGTATATCAGACAATGTACCATAGGCATAACAAAACATTTATTTGTACTGCTTTAATTACGTTGGTAACCAGTTTATAATAGCAATAAGGCACCTCGGGGGTTTGTGATATATGGCCAATATACCACGGCTACGTGCTGTGTCCTAGCACTCGGCGTTGCGTCGTGCGTAAGAACAGCCCATAGCCGTGGTATATTGGCTATATGCCACCCCCCCTCAGGCCTTATTGCTTAAGTACACTCAGTGTATATCAGTAGTTAATGCAAATGAATAGCTATATCACCGCTCAATTTGGAAATTATGCAAGGCAAATACTAACTTTAAGCAGTATATTGCCCTAATCCATTCACAGACCCTAACTACCTTGGCTTCAGCACCTATTGACAGTTGTATATTCTGGCCGGGGGAGTTTTGTTAAGATCCCCGACGCTCGTTCTGTACATTGAAACACATCGCTTGTGGTAGTTTTGGAAACAAGGAATTTATCATTCATATCAGCGAGAAATAATAATTCAAAAAAGGTTACATTTTTACACACCTTTATAGCGTTAGGTTTCCCACATGGCATGTCACAAGCGCTTGTATACGGAAAACAGACGGAAGACAGAGGCGAACCTGTGGTAATTAGCTAGCTTTCCGTGTCTCTGGACGACGGACACCACAAACGTGTTACCTCTGAAAAATACTGTAGTCGGGACCATCCCACTGGGCACGTGTCAGTTCAACTACTGATATACACTAAGTATACAAAGTTTTGATTTACATTGGTTGAGTTGTCAACTAACGTGAATTCAATATTTAAAAAAATACTAAATTCCCTTACACTGATGTCAGTTTTCCAGGATGATTCAACTTCATCACATTTCTTTTTTGGGTTGAAATAACGTGGAAACAGTGTGTTGAATTTGTAAAATATTTTGATGTCATGTGAAAGTAAGAGGGCTTTATGTTTCTAGAACAGTACCGCAATTGAGAATCGATTCACGTTTAGATGGGAGTATTCGCCTCTAAACAGAACTTGTAATGTCCTTGGACTTTAAGTAGTAAAGTTGGGTTCCTTTTGTCCAAACTTTGGTCAAAACTAATTTGCATGTGGTCAAAACGAATTATCTTGTGGTCATAGGATAAAAACAGTTTATCATGTAGGCTACTATTCTGTATCAGCCTACGTTCAAATATATATATATATATATATATATATATATATATATATATATATATATATATATATATATATATATATATATATGTATATATATATGTATATACGGTATTGATGTTGAAAGGAAGAAAAGGGCAGTTCTAACAAAGAGACGAATATTCAATTTTGCATTGGCTTAATTCTACTTTAAAAAGGCTAGGTATAATTCTCTATTCAAATATTGAATTCAACACTCCTCCGTTAAAGGCAAATAAAAGGCACCATACCTGTTTGGTCAAATCCCATTGGGCAAAAACTGGTTGAATCAACGTTGTTCCCACGTAATTTCAATCCCAAAAATAAATGTGATGAAGTTGAATCAACATGGAAAACTGACATCAATGTAAGGGCATTTAGTTTTTGGTCTTTGTCGATGATGCAATATCTCCTAATAAATTATTGACCCTTAAGTTTTGCTACTGTGAAAAAAACTTTGTGGTGTTAACCAATTACCAAGTCACAAATCACCTGAACATTTAGACAAACTACTGCGAATAGCCACAGAGAGGGGCCATGGTAGTCTCGTAAGAAAAACACTTCCCGCTCTTGTAGTGATGGAACGATTGATACCAGAGCTCGGATGCTGTTTTCTAAGCTCTACTGATACGATACAATGCACCGATGCTCATTTCAAAGTAACATTGTCACGTGATCAATGACGTCAGAAGCGTCGCACTGATTTCCAGGTCGCAGTTGTAAATGGGAACTTGTTTACATACCCTACATTATTCATCTCATATGTATACGTATACACTGTACTCTATATCATCTACTGCATCTTTTTGTAATACATGTATCACTAGCCACTTTAACTATGCCACTTTGTTTACATACTCATCTCATATGTATATACTGTACTCGATACCATCTACTGTATCTTGCCTATGCCGCTCTGTACCATCACTCATTCATATATCTTTATGTACATATTCTTTATCCCCCTACACTTGTGTGTATAAGACAGTAGTTTTGGAATTGTTAGTTAGATTACTTGTTGGTTATTACTGCATTGTCGGAACTAGAAGCACAAGCATTTCGCTACACTCACATTAACATCTGCTAACCATGTGTATGCGACAAATACAATTTGATTTGATTTGATTTGAACTAGCCTTCCTGGTTAAATAAAGGTGAAATAAAAATAAACATTTTGCTGTGCTTTCTTAAATTCCAGGTAGCTTTCAACTGCAGACGTTCAAAGTACTTCTTTGTTAGAACCCGGCAAAAGGGCGGAAGAGTGGACTTTTTTCAAGATTTAATGAGTTAATGAAAAATTAACTTGTTTTATAGGCAATTTTTTGCTGTTGAAATTACAAGAAAGAAAGAAGACAAAAAAATACAATTAAAAGTAATTTGTTTTTTAAAAATGCAACCAATCAAAACTGCACTTTTTTCATAGGAGGGCAAGAGGGCAAAATCTGTTCACGTGCCTGCCTTGAGAAGCAACACACACTTTACTACAATTGTGAATGAATGCAGTGGCACATACATCTGTATATCCAAGATGGCGTAGCAGTCAGACATCCTTTGTCCTCGTCTTATCGTGTTCCGTGTATATATCTTTTTATATATTTTTCTTCACATATTTAAAAAAAAATAATAATCTAAAAACTCTACTTCAAAACACTCTCCTGCAACCCGCCTCACCCAATGTGGTGCGGATCTGTTTTTTTCTAAAGTATTATTCACCTCAAATAAGGAATCCCACAACAGAAGCTAGCCAGCTTACTAGCTACTAGATAGCAGTCAGCTAATCACTGCTAGTGGTCATCAGCTAACCTTTAGCTCAGAAAGCTCTTGCTAGTTTGTACAATGTGACTCAAACCAGAGCATACAGAATAATAACTCATGATCTACAGCAATTGTTTAAGTGGACCACAAAAAAATATCAAATATTTAGACAAGGATGCTTAATAAATGACTACAAACAACACATATGTATATATACAGTCCCACTCAAAAGTTTAGACACACTGTCACGACTTCCGCCGAAGTCAGTCCCTCTCTGTGCAAATGATTGCCTTAGTAAAGTGCTTTGTCCACTCATCTCTGCTCTCCTGCGCCTGACTTCGATGCACCAGCTACACTCACCTCTTGACAAACACCTACTCATTCAAGACTTTTTCTTTATTTTTACAATTGTATACATTGTAGAATAATAGTCAATACATCAACACTATGAAATAAAACATATGGAATCATGTAATAACCAAAAAAGTGTAAAACAAATCAAAATATATTTTATATTTTACATTCTTCAAAGTAGCCACACTTTGCCTTGATGACAGCTTTACACACTCAACTCAGACATTAACGCAATGGAAAGGTCAAAACAGTTAAAGGTGCTTGGGTGGTGGAGTGAAACAAATTGGTGCAGTTTGAGGCCATGTGGCGGAGAGTGATGCCGGGGCTGGAGATGGGGTGTGAGCTAGTGGGTCTGGGCATGTGTGATGTAGTTGATGTTTGTATGATATTTGTATGTGTATGGTTTGTATTGTTTATAAAAAATGAAATACAATCCTTTTTTTATACAATACATAACTGCAATCGAAAGCTTATTTGGTTATTTAGTGCACAGTTTCTGCAAAGCATGCAAATAGTTGTGAATATTTGCTGACCTATCAATCTTTGGCCAAGGTCCATGTTTGACTCCCTGTAAGGAAGAGCCAGAGTTGTAGTGTTGTACCAGGCACAGCTCCTCCATTTCTGCCTCACACACATCCAACTCCTCTCCAAGTAACGCATATCATCCGATTCTGTTATCAATGATCCATTATCACTGATAAAAGTTGATATTCTTTTTTATTTTCACTGTTCAGACACTCCCTTGCTAAATTAAATCCTGGATTAGTGAGTTCATCCGTGTTGGGATTAAGTGAAATAGGTGAATCACTATCATTTTTCATTCATCATTGAATTTTAGTTTGGAAAGTGGAAACACTCAAGGCAATTTGTCATTCAAGCTGAAGTGACACTGTGGGATCTATTTTCAGCTGGCGATAAGTGTCAAATGCATGTTAAAATGCATTTGTAAACTATTCAGACCCCTTCATTTTTTCCACATGTTGTTATGTTACAGTCTTATTGTTAAGGGATAGGCGGGACGCAAATGTCTCAACTGGCCAATTGCCAGGGAAAATGCAGAGCGCCAGATTCAAATAAAATACTATTAAAATTCAAACTTTCATTAAATCACACATGTAAGATACTCAATTAAAGCTACACTCGTTGTGAATCCAGCCAACATGTCAGATTTTAAAAATGCTTTTCAGCGAAAGTATAAGAAGCTATTATCTGATGATAGCACCAGCAGTAAACAAAGGGGTTAGCATATTTCAACCCTGCAGGCGCTACACAAAACGCTGAAATAAAATATAAAACATGCATTACCTTTGACGAGCTTCTTTTGTTGGCACTCCAATATGTCCCATAAACATCACAATTGGTCCTTTTGTTCGATTAATTCCGTCCATATATATCCAAAATGTCAATTTATAAAGCGCGTTTGATCCAGAAAAAAACAGCTTACAAAAAACGCAACGTCACTACAAAATATTTCAAAAGTTGCCTATAAACTTTGCCAAAATATTTCAAACTACTTTTGTAATGCAACTTTAGGAATTGTTAACCGTTAATAATCGATCAAATTGTAGACGGGGCAATCTGTGTTCAATACAAGAATGAAAACAAACCAGTGCTGCTTTTCACGTCTGCGCAACTCACAAAAGTGTTACCCAGTTCCGAGTTGGCCTCCTTCTTCATTGCACAAAGGAATAACCTCAACCAAATTCCAAAGACTTGTGACATCCAGTGGAAGCGGTAGGAACTGAAAACAGGTTCCTATGAAATATCCCTTGGCAATGACAATTCAGGAAATAGAGAGGGGAAGAAAATAAAAATTCTGAACAGTTAGTCCTCTGGGTTTTGCCTGCTACATAAGTTCTGTTATACTCACAGACATGATTCAAACAGTTTTAGAAACCTCAGAGTGTTTTCTATCCAAATGTATGAATAATATGCATATCTTATATTATTGGCATGAGTAGCAGGATGTTGAAATTGGGCACACTATTTATCCAAAAGTAAAAATTCTGCCCCCTAGCCCCAAGAGGTTAAATTAATTAAATAAATAAAAACATGTCCTCATCAATCTACACACAATTGCCGATAATGACAAAGTGAAAACAGGTTTTTAGACAATTCTGGAAAAAGTATATAAAAAAATAGAAATACCTTATTTACATAAGTATTCAGACCCTTTGTTATGAGACTTGAAATTGAGCTCAGATGCATCCTGCATCTTGATCATCCATTGATGTTGCTACAACTAGATTGGAGTCCACCTGTGGTAAATTCAATTGATTGGACATGATTTGGAAAGGCATAGACCTGTCTATATAAGGTCCCACCATTGACAGTGCATGTCAACATGTCAAAAACCAAGCCATGAGGTCAAAGGAATTGTCCATCGAGCTCCGAGACAGGATTGTGTTGAGGCACAGATCTGGGGAAAGGAACACAGTGGCTTCCGTCATTCTTAAATGGAAGAAGAATGGAACCACCAATGTCCAGACCTGCCCAACAGCTCTGACTTTTTTTTGACATAAAACAACAAGTCACACTTATTTTTAACTTGAAAAATGCTGCACCAAACACCCTAGTTAGATGTATAATTGCCCAACTAAAACATCCTTGGCAAAAACGTAAAAACTATTTACAGATTTCTTGAGTTATCTTAGATTAATTCTGGAGATTTTGAGGCAGTGAAATACAGTGGGGCAAAAAAGTATTTAGTCAGCCACCAATTGTGCAAGTTCTCCCACTTAAAAAGATGAGAGAGGCCTGTAATTTTCATCATATGTACACTTCAACAATGACAGACAAAATTAGAAAAAAAAATCCAGAAAATTACATTGTAGGATTTTTTATGAATTTATTTGCAAATTATGGTGGAAAATAAGTATTTGGTCACCTACAAACAAGCAAGATTTCTGGCTCTCACAGACCTGTAACTTCTTTAAGAGGCTCCTCTGTCCTCCACTCGTTACCTGTATTAATGTCACCTGTTTGAAATTGTTATCAGTATAAAAGACACCTGTCCACAACCTCAAACAGTCACACTCCAGATTTCACTATGGCCAAGACCAAAGAGCTTCAAAGGACACCAGAAACAAAATTGTAGACCTGCACTTGGCTGGGAAGACTGAATCTGCAATAGGTAAGCAGCTTGGTTTGAAGAAATCCACTGTGGGAGCAATTATTAGGAAATGGAAGACATACAAGACCACTGATAATCTCCCTCGATCTGGGGCTCCACGCAAGATCTCACCCTGTGGGGTCAAAATGATCACAAGAACGGTGAGCAAAAATCCCAGAACCACACGAGGGGACCTAGTGAATTACCTGCAGAGAGCTAGGATCAAAGTAACAAAGCCTACCATCAGTAACACACTACGCCGCCAGGGACTCAAATCCTGCAGTGCCAGACGTGTCCCCCTGCTTAAGCCAGTACATTTCCAGGCCCGTCTGAAGTTTGCTAGAGAGCATTTGGATGATCCAGAAGAAGTTTGGGAGAATGTCATATGGTCAGATGAAACCAAAATAGAACATTCTGGTAAAAACTCAACTCGTCATATTTGGAGGACAAAGAATGCTGAGTTGTATCCAAAGAACACCATACCTACTGTGAAGCATGGGGGTGGAAACATCATGCCTTGTGGCTGTTTTTCTGCAAAGGGACCAGGACGACTGATCCGTGTAAAGGAAAGAATGAATGGGGCCATGTATCATGAGATTTTGAGTGAAAACCTCCTTCCATCAGCAAGGGAATTGAAGATGAAACGTGGCTGGGTCTTTCAGCATGACAATGATCCCAAACACACCGCCCGGGCAACAAAGGACTGGCTTCGTAAGAAGCATTTCAAGGTCCTGGAGTGGCCTAGCCAGTGTCCAGATCTCAACGCCATAGAAAATCTTTGGAGGGAGTTGAAAGTCCGTGTTGCCCAGCAACAGCCCCAAAACACCACTGCTCTAGAGGAGATCTGCATGGAGGAATGGGCCTAAGTACCAGCAACAGTGTATGAAAACCTTGTGAAGACTTACAGAAAACGTTTGACCTCTGTCATTGCCAACAAAGGGTATATAACAAAGTATTGAGATACACTTTTGTTATTGACCAAATACTTATTTTCCACCATAATTTGCAAATAAATTCATAAAAAATCCTACCATTTGATTTTCTGGATTTTTTTCTCATTTTGTCTGTCATAGTTGAAGTGTACCTATGATGAAAATTACAGGCCTCTCTCATCTTTATAAGTGGGAGAACTTGCACAATTGGTGGCTGACTAAATACTTTTTTTGCCCCACTGTATGCTTCCTCGTCTTAAGTGTCTCATGGGGGACAAACATCATTAACCAAACGTGAAATCGGTCAGGAAACACACCTCCATTAGCAACAGAAAAACACACGTGCCAATTGGCGTGTTCAGTGGCTCTTTAACAAAGGCCACAGAACCAGTGGAAGTAAAATAGCCCCATAACATCATAGGTCCACCACCATATTTTACAGTAGGTATGGGGTTCTTTTCTGCTCATGCTTTCTTATGTTGATGCCAAACCCACCACTGGTGTGCATGGCCAAGGAGCTCTATTTTCATGCCATCTGACCAAAGCACTGGCTCCAATCCAAGTGCCAATGCTGTTTAGCAAACTACAGTTGTTTACATTTTTTGGATGACATGATGGTGTCAATGAGAAAGCATGAGGGGAAAAGAACCCCATACCTACTATAAAATATGGTGGTGGATCTTTGATGTTATGGTTGTCTTTAGCTTCCATTGGAAGGATATCAAAGATCTGGAAGGATTCTGTATGTAGGAATGGTCTAAGATCCCTCCCAATATGTTCTCCTCATGCTTTTTGCACACACTGTATATAGACTTTCTTTTTTCTACTGTGTCATTGACTTGTTTGTTGTGTTATTGGCTTGTTTATTGTTTATTCCATGTGTAGCTCTGTGTTGTTGTCTGTGTCGCACTGCTTTGCTTTATCTTGGCCAGGTCGCAGTTGCAAATGAGAACGTGTTCTCAACTAGCCTACCTGGTTAATTAAAGGTGAAATTATTACTATTATTATTATTTTTTAATATCTTGGTTATGACACCTACGTAAGAGTGCCAAAACCCCAAAACCTAGCACGCAAAGCAAACATCCAATGAAACCATAGACTAATGGTCAACAGTTTGTTTACGTTATATAACATTTTCTGAAATGGACCATATTAAATGAATTGCGCACACATTGATGTCAGACACGCACCTACCCAAATGCTTTGACTGGGATGAATGCAGGAGCAGATATCAGGAGGAGGAAAAGACAGCCTCTTTTTGACTGATGATTGACATAAGGGCATGTATGTGATAGGCCTATCTGGCTTACAGTGGTGTAAAGTACTTAAGTAAAAGTACTTTAAAGTACTACAGCTTTTTGGGGTATCTATATTTTACAATTTATATTTTTTGACAACTTTTACTTTTACTTCACTACATTCCAAAAGGAAATAGGTACTTTGTACTCCCATACATTTTCTCTGACATCAAAAAGAACTTGTTACATTTTTAATGCTCAGGCAGGACAGAGTTATGGTCCAATTCACACACCTATCATTATAAATCATTGTAATGTGTTGTCATATGTACTGCCTTTGATCTGGCAGACTCAATAAACACAAATACTGCTGTCATCGTTTGTAAATGATGAGTGTTGGAATGTTGCCATGTCTGTTCATATATATATATATATATATATATATATATATTTTTTTTTTAAACAGTATATAAATTGTGCTGTCTGGTTTGCTAAATATGAGGAATTGTATATCATTTACCTTGTACTTTTACTAAAGTATGAAAATATTGTACTTTTTCCACCACTATTATGTACATTTAAAACCAGATTTTTTGGGGACTTTGTCACGGTTTTCTTCCGTCGAAGGAGAGTCGGACCAAAATGCAGCGTGGTAATTTTGATACATGTTTAATAAACGAATAAACACGATAATACAAAAACAAGAAACGGAACGTGAAAACCTATACAGCCTATCTGGTGACAATAAACACAGAGACAGGAACAATCACCCACGAAACACTCAAAGAATATGGCTGCCTTAAATATGGTTCCCAATCAGAGACAACGAAAATCACCTGCCTCTGATTGAGAACCGCCTCAGGCAACCATAGACTTTACTAGAAAACCCCACTAAGCCACAATCCCAAAACCTACGAAAAACCCCAATACAAAAAACACCACAAAATAAACCCATGTCACACCCTGGCCTGGCCAAATAAAGAAAGAAAACACAAAATACTAAGACCAGGGCGTGACAGACTTTTATTCAAGTATTATTTTGCTGGTGACTTTTACTTTTACTTGAGCCATTTTTTATTGGTGTTTTTATCTTTACTTATACTCACAGCCACAAAATAATGCAATAAACAGTATGTCACAACAGGTGTAAATATATGGGTCAGGATAGTGTTATGACCATATTCTGACAGGTTATAACAAGTTACAGTATTTAGCTGTAGTAGGATGTCCCTTGGGGGTATCCATAACTATGTATGACATGCACAAACTAGGTTTGCAAACATGCTGAAGCTAGAACCTCATTGTCTTGCCTCCTTATCTTAGATAATACTACATGGTGTCAGAAATGGTTGTAATAATCACATAAACGTGAAGGACGTACCAAGTAAATCATACGTTCAGGCCGACGGGCTGTTTCAAAGCAGGGAGGGCACAGTGTTGGAGATAAACAGCGCAGATCATTATTGTGCTAGCTAGCGAGCAAGGACTAAGTTACTGCTAAGCAACATGTTGAAAGAGAAAGAAACTGGCGGGATTTCAGGGTTTGCGACTCCAATTTCAACAGGCTTTCGCGCAACACGGATAGGCCAGTGGCTAGTGCTGAGGGATTTCGTGTTAGTCCCCTGGAGAATTTTTGATTGTATGGACATTCAAAACGGTCCGAAATGGATCAGGCGCTCTGAAAGGTACAGAGTAGCATCAGGCTTAAACGTGAACGATGAGGCATTTCAAGTTATTAATACACTGATCTACTCTATGGGTGATGAAGCCGAGGATATATGAAATGCTATACTGTTGACTGAGGAAGAGAACCTTAACTACAGTGCCGTTAAAGACTGTTTTGAAACGCATTTTGTAGGGAGACACAACATTATATTTGAGAGAGCTAGGTTTAATATGCACAAAACAGGAGCAGGGTGAAACCACCGACAGTTTTATCACAGCTGTTCACAAGATAGCAGAACATTGTCAGTTTGGCGTGCTCAGGGAAGAGCTGATCCGAGATCGGATTGTAGTGGGAATAAGAAATAAACAACTTTCTGAAAAGTTACAGTTGGATTCCCAGCTTACCTTGTCCAAAGCTGTAAACCAGGTTAGACAGAGTGAGACAGTAAAAAGACAGCAGCAGCTCCTTGCAGAGTGAAGAGAGAGAATAAATACATATGTTTTCATACCAAGCTAAAAAACAGAGGGGAACACAGAACAGAGACAGACATGGAGCAAACAATCACAGACAGCACCAGTAGCTAGTTCAAGTGTTTATCGCAGATGTGGGGAAATCAATTTTCCCACAGATGGAAAGATTGCCCAGCAAAGGATGCGGAATGCAGGAAATGTCACATGAGAGGACACTCTTCAGCTGTCTGTCGATTAAAGCAAATGCATGAGGTCTCAGAGGAGGTACAGCAGGACAGCATCTTTCTGGGAGAAGGTGCTTCTACACCTGCATTGCTTGCTGTTTGGGGTTTTAGGCTGGGTTTCTGTACAGCACTTTGAGATATCAGCTGATGTACGAAGGGCTATATAAATACATTTGATTTGATTTGATTTGAAAACAATGCTGGCTGGCATTCAGACATTAAACTCATTAAACTAGACACAGGGGCAGCAGTGACAGCAATCCAAACTAGGCTGTATAGATATAGTAGAGATGGCCCTTTGCTCTTTACAAACAAAAAACTGTACGAGCCCAGTAATAAGATATTACCAGTGGTAGGGTAGTTGGTGATTAAACTGGAGAGTAGACAAAAGTGCCATCCAGCCTGTCTTCATCATTGACACTCTGGCCAGACTTGCTGGTGCTGCCAGCAATTGAAGCATTGCAACTCATTGAGCGAGTGAGCGAACTGGAGGACCCTGGTGAGGTTTTCAAAAATGAATTCCCAAAAGTGTTTCTGGCCTAGGAAGGAGAGAAGGTGACAACAAAATCCGCTTGACAGAGAATGCTGTCCCCTATGACCTTACCACCTCCCGCCGTGTGCCTATCACTTTATTGGCCAGAGTAAAGGAAGAGTTGGGGAGGATGGAAGAAATTGGGGCGGTGTCTAAAATAGAGAGTCCCACTGAATGATGTGCAGGGATGGTAGTGGTCCCAAAAGCCAATGGGGACATAAAGATCTGTGTGGACATGACCAACTTGAATGAGGTACTCTGCAGAGAGAGACACATCTTACCCTCAGTGGAGCAGTCACTGGCTCAGTTGGATGGTTCACAAGTCTTCAGAAGGTTGGATGCCCGCTCAGGCTTCTGGCAGATACCGCTGTCACCAGAGAGTAGGGCGCTCACAACGCTTATAACACCGCTTGGCCGGTACTGTTTTAACGTTTTGCCATTTGGAATCGCTTCCGGTCCCGAGCATTTCCAAAGACGCATGTCCCAGCTGTTGGATGGGCTGAGTGGCGTCATAGTCCACGCGGCCGATGTGCTCGTGTGCGGACAGGACAGAGCAGAACATGATGTAAGGCTCACAGCAGTTCTGACCAGACTCCAGGAGACTGGCCTGACACTCACTGAAAAATGCACTTTTGCACAGTCAGAGGTCTTCTTCCTGGGACACAAAATCAGTGCAGCTGGAATGGAGCCGGACCCGGAGAAGATCAGCGCCATCACAGATATGCCCAGACACCAGAATGTGGCTGACGTCAGGACCTTCTTAGCCATGGCCACTTATTTGGGTAAGTCCCTCCAACAGTTTTCAGATTTAACCAAACCCCTGAGAGACTTACTAGCCAAAGATAATGACTGGTCATGGGGTCATGTGCAACAGGTGGCTTTTGACAAAATCAAAGGAGACCTGGTCTCACAGAGAGTGCTGGCCCAGAACCGCCCCCACATTAAGACAAAGGTATCAGCAGATGCATCAACCTTTGGGCTAGGGGAGGTCCTCACACAGATGCAGGACAGCATGGAGTGGCATCCTATAGCATACATTTCCCAAAGCTTATCTGACACAGAGCAAAGGTATGCATAAGTGGAGAAGGAGGCGTTGGCTACGACATGGGCATGTGAAAGGCTCAGCCAATACCTTATTGGCCTGCAGTTTACAGCAGAGACTGACCACAAACCACTGTTGGCTCTGTTAGGGACAAAAGCACTGGACGACTTGCCTCCCAGAGTTATGCGCTTTCGCCTCAGATTACTGAGGTTCACATACAAGATGGTGTATGTGCCAGGGAAGGCATGATCACAGCAGACACACTCTCCGGGGCCCCAGTTATACGTCCATTATCAGAGGAGGAGCAATGTCTAGAGGGTGGGCTACAGGTGTCCATTAATGCAGTAAGAGACAGCCTACCTGCATTTCAGACCCAACTGCAGCAGATTGCAGAGGAGCAACAACGAGACCCCATCTGCCGACAGATAGCGCAGCAGTGCATAAAGAGATGGCCCAGGCAACAGGAACTGCCTCAGCTGCTGAAGCCGCAGGGTAGCCTAGTGGTTAGAGTGTTGGACTAGTAACTGAAAGGTTGCAGGTTCAAATCCCTGAGCTAACAAGGTACAAATCTGTCATTCTGCCCCTGAACAGGCAGTTAACCCACTGTTCCTAGGCCGTCATTGAAAATAAGAATTTGTTCTTAACTGACTTGCCTAGTTAAATAAAGGGGAAAAAAGCCCTGTTGGGTGCACCAACATGACTTCCACTGTAATGGAGACCTTCTCATGAAAGGACAACAGATAGTTATCCCAGAGACTCTACAACTAGAAATGCTAGGCAGACTGCATGAGAGACACATTGGGATAACCAAATGCAGACTGAGGGCTCAACAGCCCAGTGTGAGATGTGTACATAATGTCATCCGGAGCCAATGATGGCAACGGAACTGCCAAAACGTCCATGGCAAAAGGTAGGGGCAGATATGTTCTATTGGAAAAATGACTCTTATCTGCTAGTGGTAGATTACTATTCAAGATACATTGAAATAGCAAAGACACCCATAATCACATCAGCTGGTGTTATCAACGGTTGCTAAGGTCCTGGTTACAGATAACGCTCCCCAGTTCCCCGCAAGCTCCTTTTCTGCTTTTGCCACAGAATATGACTTCACACATGTGACCAGTACAGAGTACAGCACAGAGTAATGGTGAGGCAGAGAGAGCTGTGAAAACACTCAAGGGACTGTTGAAAAAAAACAAGGATCCATACAGGGCTCTGTTAGCTTACAGAGTTACACCACTGTATCATAGGCCGTCGCCTGCCGAGCTCCTGATGGGCTGGAGGCTGCGCTCCCCATTGCCTCTCTCGCCAGCTCAGCTTAAACCCGATGGCCTAACAGGAAGGCCTTCGCTGAGAGGGACAAATGGCTGAAACAAACGTAAACTGGAGACTTTAATCGGAGACACCGTGCTATGGAGAAACCAGAGCTGGCAGAAGGTCAACGTGTGTGGATTACAAATTCAAAGACACCAGCAATAGTGCTGAGGAAAGTGGATGCCCCACAGTCCTATGTGGCTCAGAGGAGGTACAGAGGAACAAAACACACCTCAGAGCTCTTCCAGATCAGCCACACAGACTGAGGTCACAGACAAATCACAAAAAGAAGGGGAAGGAGAGAGAATGCTCAAAGAGCCACAAGCTCGCCCAAAAAGGGATGTGAAGCCACCAGAGTGGCTGAAAGACTATGTTACATGAAGAGAATACATACTGTTGGGGACCATACCCAACAAAAAGAGACTGTACCTAAGTTAATGTTCAGACTGTGTAATTTAATGGCAAATTAATTTAAGTAGAATGTTAGAGAATAACACTGGTTTCCTAATTGCATTTCAGTTATGCTTCAGTGGTTATGCATGTTGAATTCTTGTTCATTGGAGAGAGGAAGATGTAGTACCTATAGTTGAAGTTGGAAGTTTACATACACCGTAGCCAAATACATTTAAACTCTGTTTTTCACAACTCCTGACATTTCATCCTAGTACAAATTCCCTGTCTTAGGTCAGTTAGGATCACCACTTTATTTTAAGAATGTGAAATGTCAGAATAATAGTAGAGATAATTATTTATTTCAGCTTTTATTTCTTTCATCACATTCCCAGTGGGTCAGAAGTTTACATACACTCAATTAGTATATGGTAGCATTGCCTTTAAATTGTTTAACTTGGGTCAAATGTTTCGGGTAGCCTTCCACAAGCTTCCCACAATAAGTCGGGTGAATTTTTGCCCATTCCTCCTGACAGAGCTGGTGTAACTGAGTCAGGTTTGTAGGCCTCCTTGCTCACACACACATTTTCAGTTCTGCCAACAAATATTCTATAGGTTTCAGGTCAGGGATTTGTGATGGCCACTCCAATACCTTGACTTTGTTGTCCTCAAGCCATTTTACCACAACTTTGGAAGTTTGCTTTGGAAGACGCATTTGCGACCAAGCTTTAACTTTCTGACTGATGTCTTGAGATGTTGCTTCAATATATCCACATAATTTTCTTTCCTCATGATGCCATCTATTTTGTGAAGTGCACCAGTCCCTCCTGCAGCAAAGAAGCCCCACAACTTGATAATGCCACCCCCGTGTTTCACGGTTGGGATGGTGTTCTTCGGCTTGGAAGTCTCCGCTTTGTCCTCCTGACCTCAAACCTATAGAAAATTTGGTCATTATGGCCAAACAGTTCTATTTTTGATTCATCAGACAAGAGGACATTTCTCCAAAAAGTACATTACAGTTTTGGAGCAGTGGCTTCTTCCTTGCTGAGTGGCCTTTCAGGTTATGTTGATATAGGACTCTTTTTACTGTGAATACATTTGTACCTGTTTCCTCCAGCATCTTTACAAGGTCCTTTGCTGTTGTTCTGGGATTGATTTGCACTTTTCGCAGCAAAGTACGTTCATCTCTAGGAGACAGAACGCATCTCCTTCCTGAGCGGTATGACGGCTGCGTGGTCCCATGCTGTTTATACTTGCGTACTATTGTTTGTACAGATGAGGTCTTGGCTGATTTCGTTTGATTTTCCCATGATGTTAATTAAAGAGGCACTGAGTTTGAAGGTAGGCCTTGAAATACATCCACAGGTACAACTCCAATTGACTCAAACGATGTCAATTAGCCTATCAGAAGCTTCTAAAGCCATAATATCATTTTATGGAATTTTCCAAGCTGTCAACCTAGTGTATGTAAACTTCTGACCCACTGGAATTGTGATGCAGTGAATTATAAGTGAAATAATCTGTCTGTAAACAATTGTTGGAAAAATTACTTGTGTCATGCACAAAGTAGATGTCCTAACTGACTTGCTAAAACTATAGTTTGTTAACAAGAAATTTGTGGAGTGGTTGAAAAACGAGTTTTAATGACTTCAACCTAAGTGTATGTAAACTTCCGACTTCAAATGTATTATTTTAGATAATACTACATAACAAATATCGGATCGGCCTAGATAAAAAAAAAAATGTATGTAGACTATTTTACAAACTAGGCTTTAACAGACAAACTTTCGAATTGCAGTTGAAGACAGTAAATACGCAACTTGGAGAAACCACAAATGTAGCTATGAAGCAGGTTCTAATTGGCCAGTGAGGGGTCAAGCCTTGACACAACTTCAACTTGTTTATTTATCAAAACTAGTCTTTTGACTCAAATGCCTTTTAGTCTCAGTCACATTGTAGTCATTTCATCTTTCAAACTCTGGACAGTTTTTGTATAGATTTAGTCACTGTCATTTTAGTCACATATTAGCCACTGTATTTTTTCCCAGTAAATAACCAATATTTACCTTTAACTTCCACCATGTGCACATTTAGATAGCCTTGTCCAGTTAGGAGTACTATCCCCTCATATAGCTGGCACTTGGCTATTGTGGCAGATCGTAACCAATGCCAATCATGATTTACCATATAGGCTGGCTTGCTGTTTGCACATCATTTCAAAAGATTGACAAGTGACTGAAGTGACCGCCCAGAACCTGTGTCAGGGAGCCGGGCAGATCAGCTCAATCAGACCGTGCAACTGAATTATGTACATTTTCCAATGAGAGGACTGCATGAAATACTATGCAAAGACATGCATGCCTATGATTGGACAAAACAGATGAAAAGGAGCAGGAGCTTCATATGATTATCTATTTGAATTGTGCGCCCTCCAGTTTCACCGGAAGTTGCCCTGCGAGCAGGACACCTAGCCCTAAGAAGTTTAACACTGATGTCAAGGCAGTCAAAATCCTAACAAGTGGCCATTATAGAGTAACATTATAGAGTACCTGCTGATGAGATGATAGTACTTCCATTTCCTCGTTGTAACAACATCCTTTTATTCTGTAAAAATTACATTTGTCTTTATTTGAGCCATGTCTTTTTTAGCACCACTAAACCATTAAAACATATATTTGCCTCGCATGATACAGATACAGTGCATTCGGAAAGTATTCAGACCCCTTCACTTCTTCCACATTTTGTTACATTACAGCCGTATTCTAAAATGAATTTAAATGTTTTTTAAATCCTCATCAATCTTCACACAATACCCCATAATGACAAAGCAAAAACTGGTTTTTAGAAATGTTTTCAAATGTATTATAATTGTTTTCCCACTTATTTACATAAGTATTCAGACCCTTTGCTATGAGACTGGAAATTGAGCTCATGTGCATTCTGTTTCCATTCATCATCCTTCAGATGTTTCTACAACTTGACTGGTGTCCACTTGTTATAAATTCAAATGATTGGACATGATTTGGAAAGGCATACACCTGTCTATTGTTATAAGGTCCCACAGTTAACAGTGTATGCCAGAGCAAAAACCAAGCCATTAGGTCAAAGGAATTGTCCGTAGAGCTCAGAGACAGGAATGTGTAGAGGCACAGACTGGGGAGGATACCAAAACATTTCTGCGTCATTGAAGGTCCCCAAGAACACAGTGGCCTCCATCATTCTTACATGGAAGAACTTTGTAACCACCAAGACTCTTCCTAGAGCTGGCAGCCTGGCCAAACTGAGCCATTGGGGGAGAAGGGCATTGGTAAGGGAAGCGACAAAGAACCAGATGGTCACTCTGACAGAGCTCCAGAGATCCTCTGTGGAGATGGGAGAACCTTCCAGAAGGACAACCATCTCTGCAGCACTTCACCAATCAGGCCTTTATAGTAGAGTGGCCAGATGCAAGCCACTCCTCAGTAAAAGGCACATGACAGCTCACTTGGAGTTTGCCAAAAGAGACCTAAAGGACTCTCAGACCATAAGAAACAAGATTATCTGGTCTGATGAAACCAAGATTGAACTCTTTGGCCTGAATGCCAAGTGTCACATCTGGAGGAAACCTGGCACCATCCCAACAGTGAATCATGGTGGTGGCAGCATCATGCTGTGGGGATGTTTTTCGATGGGAGGGATTGGGAGACTAGTCAGGCTGAGGGAAAGATGAACAGAGCAAAGTACAGAAAGATCCTTGACCTGCTCCAGAGCGCCCAGGACCTCATACTGGGGACGAAGTTTCACCTTCCAACAGGACAATGACGCTAAGCACACTGCCAAGACAATGCAGGAGTGGCTTCGTGACAAGTCTCTGAATGTCCTTGAGTGGCCCATCCAGAGGCCGGACTTGAACCCCATCGAACATCTCTGGAGAGACCTGAAAATAGCTGTGTAGTGACGCTCCCCATCCAACCTGACAGAACTTGAGAGGATCTGCAGAGAAGAATGAGAGAAACTCCCCAATTACAGGTGAGCCAAGCTCATACCCACGAAGACTCAGGGCTGTAATCGCTACCAAAGGTGCTTCAACAAAGTACTGAGTAAAGGGTCTGAATACTTATGTAAATGTGACTGTTTTTGCCTTGTCATTATGGAGAAAATACTATTTAATCCATTTTAGAATAAGGATGTAACGTAACAAAAATGTGGGAAAAGGGGGGGGGTTCTGGATACTTTCCCAATGCACTGTATGTAGTGGGAAAATAACCTGTAACGCTCCCATGTATTGCGGCAGTAGCAGTATACTTTCCTGTTGTAATGGGGTATAGACCTTTCCTGATATATTATCGTGTAACAGGAAATTATTTGATAAATATTTGTAATTGATTTACTTTTTATGTGGATTGATTTCTAATAAACATGATTGTATGAGTGGGAAGACACAGACATATACATTCCCTTGGAGAAGGAAGAGGAGTTAACCATGTATGTTTAAGTAAGTTATATCTTTCAAAGGTTATTCGCCACGTGCACAGGATAGAACAGGTGTAAAACAGTACAGTGAAATGTTTATATTGAGAGCACTTTGCCAACAATGCAGTGAATAAAATAATAACACATACTATTATAAAATATGTTTGTTTTTTAAATAAAAACCACACAGAATTACGATGTGAGTTAGAAATGAGAATGTAAGTAAATTTATATACAGGTCAGTGCCTGTACCTTATTCAATGTGCATGTGTTCTGGAGTGGTTGAGGTGGGATTATACATAGACAATGACTGGTAGTAGGATATAAAGTACATGTGAACAGGGCTGAAAAATGACTGGTAGCAGGAACATATAAATACTTATGGTGAAATACTAATGGTAATATATACATGTAAACAGGAGTAATAGTGACCAGTAGCAGGATAAATAGATAAATACAAATGGTAATGGAAATCAATAATCAATGGACAGCAGTGTAATGGAGTAATACATCTAATCAATAATACTTTTAGTAGCAGTGTAGGTTGTGTCTGAGCTCGCCTCCAGTGATGCGCTTGGCCATCTGCACTATCATCTTTAGAGACTTCCAGTTGTGGGCGGTGCAGTTACCGTACCAGGCGGTGGAAAAAAACTGTCAGGATGCTCTTAATGGTGCAGCTGTAAAGGTTCCTTAGAATCTGAGGAGCCTTGCCAAATCGTTTCAGCCTCTTAAGGGAGGAGAGGCATTGCTGTGCCATCTTCACAACTGTTCTGGTGGGAGAAGACCATGTTAAGCACTCATTGATGTGGACACAGAGGAACATGAAGCTCTTGACTCCCCCCCATCCCCATCCCATCCACATCTTTTCTGTACTCCATGATCAGCTCCTTGGTGTTGCTGACGTTGAGGGAGAGGTTGTTGTCATGGCACGACACTGCCAGTTCTCTGACATCCTCCCTGTAGGCTTTCTCATCGCCGTTGGCGATCAGGCCTACCACCGTTGTGTTGTCAGCAAACTTGACTCGTGAGACAACAGGGAGTACAGGAGGGGGCTGGAAGGCCCCCTTTTTCAGGGACAGCGTGGTGGAGGTGTTGCTGTCTAGTCTCACCACCTGGGGTCAGCCAGTCAGGAAGTCCAGGATCCAGTTGCAGAGGGAGGTGTTCAGTCCCAGAATCCCAAGCTTGGTGACGAGCTTGGAGGAAACTATGGTGTAGACTGAGACAAGGAGAGGTTGAAAATGACTGTGAATATGCCTGCCACCTGTTCTGCACATTCTCTGAAACCACGCCCTGGAATATCGTCTGGCCCATGGCCTTGCGAGTGTTGACGTCGGCCTCTGCGAGTGAGATCACCCAGTCCTCTGGGACGGCGGGGGCCCTCGTGCACGGCTCTGTGTTGTTTTTGTCGAAACGTGCATAAAATGCATTGAGCTCATCTTATAGAGAGGCATCGTTGGATAGATCATACCTAGGCCTACCTTTGTAATCCAAAATGGACGGTAGACACCTGCCGCATGCGACTAGAGTCGGAGCCGGTATAATAGGATTCCAACTTGTTCCTATATTTTTCTTTTGCCGGTTTGATGACTCTGAGGAGGTCATAACGGGACTTCAAATATGCATTTGTGTCCTACACGTAGCCTCGGGATGGCTGCGTTAGTCTGTGTGCGGTTGCTTTGTCATTTAGTTTATTACATGTCTCAGTGTTAATCCAGGGCTTTTGATTGGGAAGCAGCGAACCTTCATTGCCCGAGATGGAGGTGGTTAGCTCGTAGATGATATTGGCAGAGTCCTGAAACATATTCCAGTCAGTGCTAGCAAAGCAGTCGCGCATCAACATCATTATTATGGATTTATCCGAGTAAACGCTACTAGAAAAAAACTCTAAACAAACAAAAATGCGGCCAGTGTACTGTTATATGTACTCTTAAATATGTCTCTATTTTTTTGAGCTATGATCGGGCTGAAAAATCAAGCCTGATGCTACCTGAGCTCGATAAGCCTTACATCAAAGACATTTTATGATCCCAAGCTTTAAAAAGCCCAAATTATTGTGCCGTTATCCAATACATACAGTATGATAAGCTAAACTATACATTAAGCGCGACAGAAAAACATAAAAGCCCATGGATGTATGCTCTCTTGGGTAAATACATTAAGACGTTCTAGTAATCTTCTTCTTCGAGTGTGGAATGTATTAATGTGCACCATTATATTATACTTTATTATACGGACTGGAATTAAGCACCCCTTTTAATCAATGAAGCTGGAAGAGAACATGTGATGCTGCTGGTTCATTGATTTGTGCAGGACATGCAGCCTACAAAGTTACCAATTATAGGCTAGTCAATATGAATGACATTTTAAATTATTATTTTTTTGAATTGGTAGGCTGACACATTACCTTTCATAGGGTTTTTCCCACACGTCGTACCTATCACTTCTTCTCTCCCTATTGTGGCTTCATCCCTTTCTTGAGCTGTCACGGTTGAACGAAATACGTTTTGTTGTTCTTCTCTTTGTTATTGTAATGACATGCTTGAATAATAGGCTTTTAGCTCCAGGGGTGTTGTCATAGGGGTGGCATTGGCCCCACCTGAAATATCATTAGTGCCCCCCCCTACATTCTCATTGGGTCAGAGCTATTAGCGTAGTGGGAAAATGGAACCTTTATTTAAGTCAGCTAAGAACAAAGTCTTATTTACAATGACAGCCTAGGAAAAGTGGGTTAATTGCCTTGTTCCGGGGCAGAATGACAGATTTTTACATTATCAGCTCGGGGATTAGATCTAGCAACCTTTTGATTTTTGGACCAACACTCTAACCAGTAGGCTACCTTGTGCCCTGTTGATGATGACAAAGCGTGGACAAGTTGAGAGCACGAACAAGTTGAGAGCGTGGACATATTGGTTGTGGGAAGACAGATGAAATCCACCAAATGTATCTTACTGTGTGAATGAAATTGTCATGCTTGGATTGTTTCAACGTTTCTTAGAGAGATATGAATTTCGAAATGTTTTATTGTACTGTAAGTGCTATGGATATATTGTTACACTGTTCGTCAAACAGTAGACAGTCAGTATGGATTGTAAGTAGGACATATAGAAAACAAAGTAAATATTAAATAAAAAATAGGAACAACAAATAGTGAGCACCCTGTGTGGTGGTGTTGCTTCAGGTTCAGAGTAGATACATACTGTTACCCCCCCCCCCCCCCCCCCCCCCCAGGCTCATGCATGTAAGATAATGCATACTCATGCATGCAAAACAAAATACAAAATACACACAGTCATTTATACATGCCTGAAAAAATCTGACTTGCCATATACTTGTGCATACAGTTGCAACCGTTGGAGCGGTGTGCCCCTTTGCACAAGGATGGATGGGCCCAATATCTAGTCCTGGCTGATGGAACTCGGATACCGCCCCCCATACACATACACACTAGTCCCCGACGGAAAACCTTCACCCCAGACACCTCTGTGCAGTCAATATGTTTTGAATTGATATGCTGCCAGGAAAATATTATGCCCCTCTCTGCCTTTCACAAATAATTTAGCAAATATAAGGTGACAAAGGCTACGTTGCATATGTGGTAAGGATCACACTTTTTTGAGTGCCTTGTTAGGGTGATGGTGAAATAGATTAATAGAGACCCTTAATATATTGCAATTATGACTTGAATAAATGTATCAATATAAGTTTAAATCATCAATGAGGAATACCTAAACATTGCATAAAGTGGAAATCTTACTAATTTCTGAAGGTAAATGCTTAATTCTCTTCGCCACTAGAGGGCAGCACCTCTGCAATAACCAGGGGGTTGTAGAATGAGCAAAAGCCTCATATATGCTAAACAACATCACTTTGATTATGTCATATACTACCAGAACTATTGGTAACTACAACACCTCCATAGTGATCCATATGCAAGTAGGTCAAAGGGCTATCAAATAATGTGAATACATGTATCGGTCTAGGTCCATATATTTATAATGCATATTATCACAAGGTGTATTGTTGAAGACAGTGCATTAGAATCCTCTAATGGATTACAGGTGGGACATTTTGCAGTGGTTTTTCCAGTTACTCTCTTTGATGTCTCAAGTATTGCTTATAACTCAGACAAATGCAAACACCCATCTCTGCTACACCTCCTCCTCCTCGTGGTAAACAATTCTACTGAAAGCCTCTACACCCCCTCCCCCTTCTCGTAGTCCCCAATAAATCTGCTCCCTGGACCTGTGACTCCTCAATGGACTTGCAAATCTCCCTCCTCTGCTTCAGTCCATTTCCATGGGCTAGCATTAGCATACAGATGTTAGTGAGAAAGAGAGAGAGCAGTCTCACAAAAGCCCCATGCCTTTTCATGTCTTGCAGTAAAACCCCCTCCACCCCAATTTTTTTCAATAGAACGGCCAATCGCTATTGTCTGGGATTATTCAGCAGTGGGATGTTCTCAGTCTAACACCAGAATGCCAGGACAAAGCCAAACAATACACACATAAAACCCAACTTCTGTTCCCTTCTGTCTTTGTGAGTGTCCAAATAAAATAAAATGTTTGTATCATGTTCTCATTTTTGTGCGGAGAGCCATTCTTGTTCAATCTCCATTACAAACATTACATCCTAATATTTTCCCCTCTTAGAAAGCATACATAATTGTAAAACGTATGTTTTCGTCACTTTTTCTAAGATGAGTAATAATATCACTTTATTGCAGTGATGGTATGAAGTGCAGTGTGCCTCTAAGTGAAAGAGGTCCGTGAGACAGTGATTTCCAACAGTTTTATTTTGAACCAAACAGGTAAAAATATATTAAGATAGAGACAGGGATTCATATCCCATAGAATGTAAACAATACACTTAAATTATATAGAAACCAACAAAACCGAAAGTATCATTTTTGCTCTGAAAAACAAAATAAATAAGTTTTAATTTAACAAATGCAAAGCCTTGTTTGTTTTTCCATCACAGTTAAGGCTAATAGTAAAGACAATCACAGTCCTTTCTCGCGGCAAATGAGCTACAAAAAAACACTCTTGGCGCACAAAGGACACGTTCCTTGTAAGATAAAATACAAATAGTAATTCATGCCACTTTGTCTAATAACAGTTAGTGTGCAAGAGGCCAACATGTTGACGTAACGCATATTACTCATACATTGTCGCTGTGGCAACATTGCTTGCCTACGTTATTAGCATGTAACACCACAAATCATGTTTATAATATGATATAAACAAGTCACACAATTGTGTATGAGAATCTTGTCTCGCCGAGTAAGCAAAACTGGAGGAATGTATCAGGAGCTTGAACTTGAATGTTGAAACGTTGAACCCAGACTAAACGCTGAAATGCACTTGTTGGGTAAGAACATGTGACATATTATGCCCCGTGAGGGCAATACGTGTATTTACTGATTGAACAAGGTAGCTTGTAACACAAGTATTGCTTTCACTGGCATAAGGAGATGCTGGTGGACATGGTCCTGGCAGTGTCTACACTCAATCAATTCAAAGTTATAAAGCTATAGCTCAAACAAAGCGAAGAGTGAAGCATATTCTTCTGCATCATATACAAATGCATAACCCAACCGTAAACAAACTCTGCAAAACATACAAAATAAATAAATCTCCAAAAGCCCTATGGTTAGACTACTTGATAATACTGTCAATTAGTCGCCTTTACCAAAGGCTACATTTTGTTTACAGTAGGCCTAGCTACATTTTGGGATACATTTCAACATTTACTCTGCCTACAAGACAAGGTACTATGTTCAGCTTTGGTTACACACTAAAAGGGCAAGGCTATAAGAAGAACCATTGAAGTTGTAAAAAGCACACGTGTAGACAATAGTTTTGTCCCTATACCGAGCCCAAAATGATCATTACCTGCATGCTTTTGTTTTCCCGAAATGGGTACAGAAAATTCCTCAACAGAACACGCAGCAAAGACATCACGGATACTGTAAAGCTAGTTGAGCCACCCATAGTAGCTAATACGGGTATACAACAGTATACATGGACGTTATGATATATTTGTTTTAAATATGTCGGCTATAGCTTTAAAACATTGGGCAGAACTCCTGCTATGATGAGACAGTAATATGCAGTCAGATGGGTCAGTCATCTGAGACAGAGAGGCGGCTAAAGATGGGGAGACGTCTGCCCTCAAGTCCAGGGGACTCACAACCACTCAGGCTACTGGAGCTGGTGTAGCCTTCCTGGTCGGAGAGAGAGTCAGGTGAAGCACACCGCTGCAGGGCAGGCAGTCCGGTGAATGAGAAGGCATTGCGGTGAGAGTTATGTGCGGCTGACTTTTGCGCACAGACAGTTTGGCACTTAGAGTCAGTGAGAGTATAAAAGTGAGGGTTGTTATTAATCTGGTCGTTTCCGCAGTCAGACGAGAACGGATAGTTGTGCTTCAGTGTAGCAGGTTCTGGAAACAATGGGGACAGCAGTTCTGGACTACCTGTGGAGGGCGGGGATGATACCGAGGAAGCCCTAGAGAACAGCATGGGCTCTGGAACGGGATGGAATCCGGTCAGTGCTTGGGGGGAGGAGAAACCAGCGAAACTGATGCTGTGACGCAGCAGCTGTGGGCGTTCTCTTATCTTTAGTCGCTGAGGTGGCGTTCCTCCATCGGGCCCGAGCTGCTCGTCCGCGTTATGGATGAAGTGACATCGCGCGCCGTAGGGGCAAAAGCCAATGGTGTGGAACGTGCGGCATGGCTCGGTTTTGTACTTTGGGTGCCTGCTCAAGCCACGCTGCTCATCCATGCCGTGGGCAAACTGACACTTGGCTCCGTATTTGCAGGTGCCACTCTCCTCGTAAGTGCGGCACATTTCGGTTTTGTACCGGGTGGAGATGGGAGGGGAGGGGGCGAGAGACTTTGGAGATGACAGGGAGCATGTGCTGATACTTAGACCGGGTGGGGGCATCATAGGAGGGGTGGTGGGGAGCTGCTGCTCGCTGGACCCGAAGCTGCCAACATGGCCCTCTATCATACTGATCGAACGGTCTACACGGAATGGGATGCTGTTGAGAGAGGAGCGGGGCAACTGTTGCTGATGTTTCAGGCTCCACTGCTGGTTAGCAGTGTTAGTAAGGGCCCAGCAGGCTGGCTCGCCGATTGGGTCCACAATGCTGCTGTTAAACTTTGAGTTGGGCAGGGTGACCGGGCATAGTGAGTGTCTGCGCTGAAATCCCACAATGCGCTGCATCTGCGTGGTGGCTGGTGCGCCATCTGGCATGTCCAGACCACGGAAATTCTATAACACAAGAGAGGAATGAAGTCACATTCCAAGACCGGGGAATGTACATATATGCATATATGCTGAACCAAATAAACTGTAAACTGCAAGCAAACACAATAGCCCGAAAGTTGATTATGATGCGGTTGGCAAGGAATGAATGACAGATGGATACCGTTACGCACGTGAATGAGAAAGTTTGAAGCCTTTTCTTTTTAGGCAAAACTGATTAAAGGATGCACATACAAATCCAAGTTAAAATGATACAAGTTTTGTATTTGATTATTTACCATTTTAAAATCCACAGTATAACTTTCAGACATATCCCACATAGCCTAATGTATTAATAAACATTTAAAAACCTCTTCTTACCTTGCAGAACTCATCCTCCAGTTCCAAAAACGGCGTTAGGAAGTCGGACGGCATTGTGCTTATGCCTCTGGCGGGTTATCCCACTTCACAGTAGAGTGTGTTCTGTGTTGGTGAAAGGAAGACGCTCTAATCAAGAGGCTTCTGAAGTTTCTCAGCCATCTGTTGGAATCCCAATAAATAGTTGAGGAGGCCTAGCTCCACCCACATTGTGGTGACAAGGCGTGTCTTGCGTGGATGGGGACTCCTCTTGAGTTGTAGTAGTAGGCTTCTCTCCCCCCGTTCACTTTTGATATTCTAATGCGGAAACATGAAACAAACATGTCGAAGTTGAACATATGCATCTCCTATAGCCTGTACCTCATAGTTTAAATCTAATTCCAAAAAGCCACAGATATTTACTAGCGGTCTATTAGTGGGGTTAGTTATGTTGGTATAAATAAATTGATATATGCTATTCATGAATTCATTATAAGCCACTCTGATGTGTCTGTAAGTCATGGGAAAGTGAAGCATCAATATAATTATTGGTTGGTTTTGATTGGATGTAACTGCTGCAGCATGCAATCACTTTCATCTCTTCCAACTATTGAATTGTGGGCCATTATGGTCTAATATAATATGGGGATGTATTTTGTGGCTTGCTTGGCATGTCAAAAGCCCAGATTTGAATATGAAACCATATCTGCAGGAGAGAGGAAGTCTACAATGCCCTTCACCCATGATGTTATTTCAGGTATTCAGTTGTAAATGGATGCCATAACACAAGCACAAACCACAACAAGTGCCCCACCCTTAACACAAAGGCCCTGCTGTCAAACGGTATTGTTTGAGTATATCGGGGAGGGGTTGGGGTGAGGGAGAGGAAGCAGTTGAACTGTTGGAATTTGGATTTAAAAGGGATGGGAGTACCGTTTTTACTGTTTACAGGAAGATAGAGGGCAGATGACACACACACATTCACCTGTCTGGCAGACAACAGAGGTGGTTGTATGAAATGCAATATGCTCCCTAACTATCCAAACCCTGGTGACTGACTACAGGCTTATGTCCTCTTTTTCTAAACCTTATGCACAGAACAGAACACATTCTACCAGAGACCTTGGAGAAAAGTCCAACTAGACAGGTTTGTTATGTTCACAGTAGGTGGGAGAGCATACTCAAACGTTTAAAAGATAGTGAAGGCAAATCCAAGGGCAAATTCTTACAAAGGGTGGGAAAAGCTTACAAACTCCAACACTTTGAATGGCAACTTAATTAATTTGGTGTTTAGTTCACTACAGATGTACGACCTTCATTTGATCACCCTTTTGCAGGAGAACTTTCCCGCAGTGCAAGGAATCCCATTTACAACTTGTTGTGTCTTTGAGGTTTAAAAGGCCATTTTGACATTTCAGACTTGATGTTTCCTTTCGAAAAATGTATCAAACCCTACCAAAAAATATGACCATTAAATTTGAATCCACATAATAATCCACGTTTCCTGTTGCTGCAGGAATATTTTCCTGCTCTAGAAAACTGCCTCAAATGAAGATCCTACATCTGTTTGTCTCCTGATCTGTCATTGCATGAATGTAAGCCTCTCTCTCTCTCCCTCCCTACCTGACATTTGATGATGCATTTGATGGTGCGGACTGAAAACAACCCTAACACCTACATCATTATGCATAGTGCCCGAGTAAAAACATCTAAAACGCTCTGTAAACATTTACGTAGACCCTTTCGGTCAGCAGACAGCACTGTCCCTTTAAACCACGATGCCTTATCGTCAACAGTAGAGTCAACACTTCAATACCATTCTGTAAGAACGGAGATAGGGCCCAGCAAAGAAAGTCTGCTATCCCACGATGACACTTGTCGTTTCGAAGGTGATAAGGAGGAGGGTTGTTTAATTAGGGCATGAAAAGACAAGCAACTGAATCCAGGGTTGCTGTTTGTCGAGTCACAGTGTCGGTAAACCAGATTAAAGTCTATCTACACAATGAAGAGACCGTGTCAATTGTCTTTAGCGACAACAGTGAGACAAAAAACTCACTATACTGCCAGGTGACAGTATATTTCTGTTTTAAATGCCATTTTATAGCTTTATCTCATGTCGGTATCTGTCTACTAGACATTGTGCACTCTACCACTCTCCTGACACGGTTTATTTTATCTTGTGTTGTTTTTGTGAGGCTGTGGAGGTGGAGGGAAAGATGCAGGGGCATCCATAGCCTCCCAGACAGAGAGAAAAGAGACAAGGATGGCCCAACTCTGAAAAGTGACAATTATCAAGGCACAATCAATGTCCTCCTGGAGAATGGTTCCACCAATTATGCTTGAGCGATGGTGCTCACTGGGGCAACAATGGGATTATGCAGATGCCGGCTTGGACCTTCTCCCTCTGATTGGCCCTGCTGTATGTGAGCCAAACCAGCAGGCCTCTGTCACAGATTCCTGTGCATGGATCTATAGTGGTGGATGGAGGGAAACGGCCTTGTTAATGATTAGACAATCAGGTCACAATGGCAGAGCCATCACAGAAGAGGGGGTGCAATAGCTGTTAAAGTAAGCATCACATATAAATGTCTCACATTTGCCTTTGACCCTCAATGGGTACGTCTCAGCTTCTTTTTTTGTGTCTGACACCTAGGACCTTTTTTGTCTTAGTAAAGCAGCCCACTGATGCGTCTCCAAGCTGCTATACAATAGGCATACTCTAATGCAAAGCCATGTGTTTTCTCCAGTAATTATTTATGACATTTATGACCGTGGTGAGTGTTCCATGAGAATTAAAGTCGGGGCACAGTTAAATAACTGCGATGCTCAGTGGTTGCCCTACAGCGTTTGTGGTCAGTTGCTGTAGCTGTTTGGTCTCAGCCCTTATCTGCCCATAATCATGACTGGTTGATGTATTGGTTTTCTTGCAGGAAGGAATGACTTAGAAACGGATTCCGTTGTGCGGTGGCTGTTACATAACCCACTGCCTGGCTATCAGGGCTGAGAGAGGTAAACGGTAGCAGTGAGGTTTTGGACCTGAACAGGACCCACTCCCCACACAAGTGGGAAAAGCCTGATGGGCAGTTTTATACAGGCAATACAGTTAACTGATTCTGTGAATTGGTTTTCAAACTTTAGCAGTTGTGGGCGACAGAGAACGGTCACATTGCAAAAGAGAAACTGTTGAAACTATAAATAAAATGGTTTTTATGACAGGGAGACATCTTGGCAAGTGTTGTCTTGACATGCTACTTCTCATTACACATAATATAATCTTGATGTTTTGACATGATTCTGTCAATTTAAAACAGGTTTAAATAACATCATTGCATATGATGATAATGAAGAAATGGTTAAAAAGTCTAGCATTACTAGCTAGCTTTCTTGTTGTTACAAAGGGAAGCCTTTTACTGCTTGTGTCTGAGATGTCATCCACGGTGTCATTTATTAGTAATGCACAAACTATCCTGCTGCCCTTCCCTTTCCTACTCCCTCTCCTCCTTTTTCTTCCCCCTTTCACTGGAGCTTCCAGTCCCCCCCTTGACAGCCTCAGAGCCTCTGTTGGAGCTCCAAACCCCGCACCCACAGCCTTCGCCCCCCAAACGACCCGGGCCTGCCCTCATTGTGCGGCCCTCACAAGAGGCCCTTTGTTGTGGCCCTACATATGCCAGGCCAGAAATACGCTATGCGGCTCAGATAAACATGTCCCTGGCAGTGGCCTGGCTGTTAACAGTTCTGGAGCTCCGGAGGGCCAGGCGGGATGGGGAAGGAGGACCATGCCAGGGCTCAGATGCCGGCCCGGCCCGAGAGATAGCTCACCTTCTCAGCACAGTCAATAGCTACAGGAACAGGCACATATAGCTGTAGGATGAGGGCTCTTTCCTGTGTGTAAAGTCCTCGGAAATGTGTCCCTGTCTGTGTTGTTCTGGGGGACAGATAACGTGAGGTTCCCACAGACATCCGCTCAGGGACAAACAAGCCCCTCATTTAACGCAGGGGCACAGTTTCACAGCAAACAGTCGGACACTCACACACAGGTGAAGGATTAGCTCATACAAACAACATTGTCAACAGAGCAGCAACATTGTAAAACACCCTGACGTTGTTGGAGGTTCCCTATTTAACATGTGTCAGGGATGTCCAGAACACATAGACAGACAGGAACTTCCCTGGAATTGACTTCCCTGTCTGGGTCACTATTCTCTTCTGTGTACATACACACATGTGTTTGGTTTCTGGTTGCACTAGGTTTGGGTATGCTCCATGGTACATTTGAAAGGGGAACCAATGGCAACATTGAGGTTAGGTCAGAGAGAGCATCAGGCTGGACGTTAAACCTCTTGTTAGTGTAAGAACTTAACTCCTTTAACCAGAGTGATAACCCCTGTCTACTGCATGTGTGGATGTTACATTTTAAGCTTAGCCAATGTGGACTAGTATCTGCCCCAGCATGTTGACTTTGAGAAGTCCCAAACAAACCAGTGATAAACTTTGAGAGTTGGGGGAGTATTACTGCAGCACAAGTTATGTGTTACTCCCTCTACTGGTATTGATAACCACTTATCAATAGCATCTTATGTGCGCCAAGCATCCCTTTAGATGGAAGCCTCCATTAAATGATTGGATGTAATAAGTGTATGAGACTCAGAATGGCAAGTCCACCCTAGGGAAACAATATGGAGATACTGGTAAGGGAGTAGGGGTTTGCATGACACCACGCATATGCACATTTTTAGGCAATAGATGGGCCACACTGACGATTTAGCTTAGCGAACCCTTCCTGAGCCTTCCGTACCTGGCCTTTCTCATGGATTGTGTGTCAATTAGGGCATTTCCATATTCAGGTGGACTTGAATGGATGTGAATGGCTCTGTTTGCATAGGTAGTGCCTATTGTTGTCATCCAGTGTTGCGTGGTGGTCCCAGTAGGGATCACAGAAGGCTATCTCACTCTATGCACTGTATGTAAGCATGGGCCTATGTGGGATTTAACAGCAATGCATAGAAGGTAAATTGTGAAATAATTAGTGTTATCCCTACACCGCAAAACAAACTCCTACAAATATTTCCTGGCAGTCAATAGGCTAGAATGTTTGAAGTCCCTCCCCTCCAAATATGTAAATGTAACTAGTACATTGCAGTCATTATTGTAACTTAAGGTATTAAAACAGTTACTAAACATGCAAATATTTTATTTTGAGGTTTCAGATGGGGGTCCTCCTCGTATCAGTGTTTTAGTGGTGTGTTAAAAATGACAAAAGGCACTGAACTTTGATGATCAGCAAATGGGGTGACAATCATGTGCCAATGGTATGTGTGAACCCTTGCACAGAGTCATCCTACTATCGTCCTGTGCTTTGTGGTATGTTGTCAATTTGAAACGTTATATTATCATTTTAATATTATTGAATATTATGTTGTATCATTTTTTGTTTTGCACATTAACATTTAGAACAGGATCAACAGATTTATTCAAAAGTCCACTCAATCATGGAACCCTGTCACACTTTTCACACCACAAACATACAGCAGGGTGACGTTTATTGTCACGAGTCTTGTCCTGGAGGCAGAACTGAGTGATTTTCCCTTCGATAGGCAAGCTGCAAAGTCACAATTGGCTGCTGTATATTATAAAAGTTCACGAAAGCGAACATTTGTTTTTTGGTCTTAACTTATGGTTAGGGTTAGATGTTATGGATAGCAGTGTGGTTAAGGTTAGGTTTGTGGCTGTGCCAGCTAGTGACCACTCTGCAGAGCTGCATCCAAAACAAGATTCATGACAAAAAACTCTCACCTGCTAACATACAGTAACACACTGACCTTCGATGATGTGAAGCCCTACAAAGCTCCTCTGGCTTTTGCTACACAACACTACCCTTCTTCCATCTCGCTCTCCATTTTCTCTCCTATTCTCCAGGCCTTCTTTCACAGTTCCCCAGATTCTTTACTTTCAGCCCCCCTTCATCCACTCCACTTCCTAAAGTGTTTTCCAACCCCCCCCCCCCCCCCCCCATTAAGAATAATGACAGCCCCTCCCATCACAGTAGCCCTAGCTTCCTCTATTTCCAGTAAAAGCGTGACAAGGCACTGTGGAATGTGTTTGGACAAGAGCCGAGGAGCTGGCTGCAAACACACGCACACACAGACACACACAGACACACACACACACAGCTTTCACAGAAGTTTATAGACACCAAAGTGCCACCCCCTCATCCTCTCTCGTCTCTTTCCCGCCAGACCCTTTCCCGTTTCCAGGAAACATTTCCAGCCTGGCTGGACTCAGTTTGTGGGGTCTCCCTGCCGTATTCTGCTGCTTGCTGTGACACAACACTGCTGACCATGGAGGCCCGAGACGACTCTGGTTGTTTTTACAATGTGCTTGTTGTGGTGGTGGAATTGCAGATTTGATTTAATAAAAACAAACATTTTAAATAAGCAATTGCTTTCCCACATATCTGTCTGCATTATTGAGACAAACTGTTCACTATGCAGGCATTTTTGGCCGACAAATCTGTAACATCAAAGTTAGCAATGGAAACACACAATCCGTAAACAGCAACACAAGGGAAACACAAGACATCAGCCACAAGATTGGCAACAAATATTTTTTAATCATGCCCCTAAACCAGCAAATGTCCATCTGCACAGGGACCTTGGGTCAAACCTCCAAGCAGTTGCTTTCTGCAAGTGGTGTACTTCAGTTAAGGCACTCTGTGCTCGCGCCATTATTGACGACTGGTGCTGTCTGGAGCGCTCACACAGAGTCTGGGTTCCCTGGGTGTGAGAATCAGTGAGGTGTTGTTTGGTGCTAAAGGAGACCAGTCTCCTTCTCCTGAGCAGCTGTTGCTGTTATTCTAATGGTGGCCTGCCTCTCTGTCTGTGCCAGTCTGTTCTTTCACCGCCCTCAGCTGTTGATAGCAAGTTCCCTTTCCTGTTAAGGCCCCAAAGTGACAGGCCAAGTTTGTCAGATGGCCATGTGATGTGCTTTCGGGAGTTGGACACTGTGACTTCAGAGTCAAATTGCAGACTGCCCACATGGTGCAAATCAGAGAGATTTCAGTTTGCCCTTTTAACACCACTGAGGATTTTGTTATGATGTTGATAAAGGTTACTTGATCTCTCAGTATTCTATTTGGCAGTTATACATTCATGAACAGATGCACGAGTAATCCAGCGTCATTTGGTGTCTGACTATTTGGGACATAGCAATGACCGTAAGTCAAATAAATAACAGACAACAGAATAAGGTACAACTTGCTAGCAGAGCAGTCCCCTGTGGTTTCGAAGTGACTGTATCGCAGCAGTGGCAGTTATGAATCTGATCGTACTACTGGAGGAAACGCCTCATCTCAGGAAAAGTGCACATCTAAAATAGCATTTGGAAGTGTTCAACGGTGTCCCCTAGAGCTAGGGGCTCTTAAACCTTTTCAGCTCGATACCCAAACGAGAAATTTACCTTCTCCGTGAGCCAAATCATCCTCCGGTTGACCCAAATTAAGAATGTGTGTGATTGTAGATTTAATTCTCATAACTCACGACCCACCTCTATCATGCCCAGGGCCCACTTTGGGTCCTGACCCATAGTTTAAGAAACCCTGCCCTAAAGAGATGCTGTTCTTTACCTTTGGATGATGTCTGTGCTCTGATGAAGCCTATCTGTGTACACAGGCTACAGACCACGTATGTGTTTAGTCAGTGTAACCGTAGGCAGTTAGTGTAAGAACACTAACAAGCCAACCAAGGCTGTCAGAATGGCGGAGTTGTGAATATTCATCATATTCACCCTAAATTGCATTAATATACAGTGCATTGTTGCCTATGAGAATTCCCGACCCCTTTTTCCTGTGTGCTATGCATGAATCATGTATGTAGTTAGGCTGGTTAGGCTAATCCAGCATTTTCGTCATGCTAATCTTTCACGCCTCTCCTTCTCCAAACAGCACCTTGCTAGAAAGTGGGTTTAACAAATGTGAACAATGAAACCGAATAACACTGAATAACTGAATAATACTGAATTCCTTTAGATATTACATTCGGGAAGTTTAGAGAAAGCACAATCATAACTCAAATACCAAATGGAACATTTGACTGTCTGGAAGACGTGTTTAATCTTCAAGTCGGTCAAGTCAGTCGAGGCCTGAGTGCACGGGAAAGGACATGGTTGAAAAGTTATACACTTGAGGGGATTTAATTGTTATTCGATACGAAACTAATGAGAGTGCACCTGGACATACCACATTATGAAAGTTATTATTATTTTCTCTGGCTTCCGCCGAGGCGACTTCATATTTGGTTTAAAATATATCCTCCAATATGTATTTTCTTTGAAAGTCCCCGGCCGCCTGGCCCGTTGCTTGGTTCTCGTTCCAAATGTTTGGAACGTCAACATTACATCCAAAGTAAAAAAACACTGGATAGAACGTGTGGGGTTAGTAAACGCGGGCTCTCGACATGTGCCAGACATTCTCAATGGCTATCCTTTTAAACACTGTGTATAACCCCCTCTCCAGGTGGGGTGGGGGAACATATTTGACTTTGGGCCTCTCTGTTTCTACCCTGGAGGCCTGCGTGTGCAGGCACCTCTAGCTGAGGCCAAGGTCAACATATTCCCTCATAGCCTTCACTGGTCCTGCCTCATAGGGCTCTGAAGGGGGCCGTACAGTGAAAAGTCAACACAGGCCGTTTACTGTTAACGTTGTCATTACTGTCCCAAAGTGGAGGGGTAAGGGGGGCACCTCGTAACTCAACACCAGTTGCAGAGCAGGGACTTTAAAGTAGGGTGGTGTGGAAGGGAAGGGGGGGTTCTTTGACCCATTTAAATGAGCTCGGCATTTGAGATTAATAGGCTAGTAAAATGATGGAGCGCCTGGCTGTGGGATAGTTTGTAAGTCCGAGTGGTTTGGGGCATATAGGGGATGGTGGTCTGTACAGTCACACGTGCCTCCTGTCAGCAGGTCCCCAGCCGCAAGCACCTGGTGACATAATTGCTGGGGGGTAGACTGAGTGCTGGACCGGGTGATGGTGCGGTCTAAGGGCTGGAGCTCTGGTCTGGTTGCTCCGCTTCTCCCCCATGGCTGCCCAGACACACATGCAGGCGAGCAGACAAACATGGCTTTCTTACAGAAAACACAAGCACTTCTTTTTGTTTGTTTACATGTCCCTTTCCCAATTTTCTCAGTTTGTACGAATGACGACATACAGTATAATCTAGCTTCGTGGACACACGATGAGAGTCGACATACTGGTAGGAGTAGCGTTTTACACAAACACACATGCAAATACATACAAGTTAAAGGCACAAAGACACCCTTTCTCCAATGAGTACACACGCACGCACGCACACTCTATTTTGTCTGATTATATATTACCATTAACCTGTCATAAATGGAGAACTTATGTTGATTTTCTGAATTGTGTCATCGAGATGTGGTGGAATGTTAGAGTAGAGGGGTTATAGAGTGTGAAGGCTTGTGGTGCTGATATCGGGTTCCCCTCTATGCCCACTTCCATTCGCTCAAATTGATATCCACTGTGCAAGATGTTGTGGTTAGCCCAGCCGTAACGGGTGATGCCTCGGGGCAAACGGCTCCAACCACTGTCAGTTAGCTCCACAACAACATCGCTGGGAGTGGGTTAACCGCTATGTTTGTGTAGACTAGAGAGGTTTGAACACATCAGAGTCAAGTCACAACGCTGTTTGAGGTGATTCCAAATGAACATAAAGATGTCCTGTTACAATTACTTATAGCATAATCACTTATTTTAAATCAGACACATAGAATAATCGTTGTTTTGAGGATATCTACAAAATAGACTGACCAAACATTCTAAAATAGTATTACGCTATTTGTACAGAAGAGGAGGACACCCATGACAGAACAATGCTTGCCATGACAGAAACAAGCTTGAAGTGTATAAACAGACAACAGGAATGAAGAAAATGGGAATAGTACGAGGACAGCAGAAAAGAGTGTAACATCTGAACAGAGAATTCGCTGAGTGAGTACTGTGGAAGGTGGCTGGGAGCGCATTGGCCTACTGAGTGACGCCTGTTGTAGAGAGGAATACATCTGTCTCTTTCACAGCGGGAGCTGCAGCAAAGCATGGTTTTGTTCTGACACTCAACTTGCCTCCGGCCAAGTTCGCAACCCTCAACCTGATCACGTTATGGTACGAGCCCGCGTGCTCTGGGTTCGACTCAGACCTTCCCTTCCCACAGTTGCCTAAGGAGATCTGCTTTTATTTGTGTGGTGTTGCACCAAGTTCCTCTATGTGCGGTCTGTGTGTAACTGCCTGTTAACTGTAGCGCGCCAACCTCAGCTCCCCCTCCTCACATACCCCCGGAGTGGAGTGGACAGCTGCTGCCTGTATGGGGGAGATTGCCCAAAAAGGAGAGATAACCAATGTTAACACTGGGCATTGATAGTATTACACTATTCTACAAGAAAGGGTTTAAAAAAAAGGTGATTCCATTTGCAATTAGATGATACATGAACACGCTTTTGTCTATGGTACAGCAAATAATATCTTTTGTATTTCTGGTACTTGTACGGCAGAATATATTCTGGCATATTTGGCGATACTGTATGTATGAGTTGTTGGATGATAACAAGGTTATGCCTCTTTTGCTTTCCTGACATTTAGCCCATGTCCAATGAAATGTGAGTGGGCTTCAGCTACAAGGTCTGTGTGTTAGCTTAACTATGTACCTTTCCCATCTGGCAAAGCAGCATTCCATATTTCAGGCTGGAACTATCAATACCAGAGCTGCTGACTGACAAGAATGAGCTCAAATATTTGATATCTGAGGTTGGGAAACGGTAGGCTACGATTGCTCCCATGGCGGACATATCTGGTGTAATGCATGACTGGCAGTAATGTGTGTAACCGTTTAATAGTTCGCACTGACATGATGTGCGCATGAAATATACTCTGTCTCTCTGAAGCACAGTATCTGAACTGCGCAATAGCAAGTGCAGTATCTGCATTTTTCACCACGTCAAAATTGTGTTTAATCTAACACATTGTTTGGCTAACAGCATAACAAAAACTTTGTTCTTTCCGTATAATGTTGAATGACAGTTCAAATTGGGAGGGAGGTTATTGGTTTTGAACTTTTTCTCAAACCACATTTATAAATATTTGGTTCTTTCCCAACCGAGTAACCCCTTGAAATATAATGTAACCTGCCAAGTAAGTGAGCTGACAACTTGTATTTAATTCAGATGACTATCACATGAAAACATTATTAGAAAAGGAAAATGGGTTCCCTGAAAGGACTCCCGTTCTGAAGACAAAAAGCTTGAGAGGCGAATGCTTCTAGAGTGTCTTTTTTCTCTTCTCTGTCTCCGCTTCTCCTTCCACTTTTTCTTCTTCCACGAGACTGGGGAGCCTGCACAAGAACAGAGCAGAACAGAGCAACAAGAAGGCCGCTATTCACCACTCATTTTCAATTAAGTTCATTATCTGTTGCTTAATTGCCCGCAGGGCCCTTCCACAATAGCATGGGGCTGTCCTGGAAAAAAAAAATGACTTTACATAAATCTCTAAAAACAACAACCCCCTACAACAAACATTCTCTCCCAATGGTGCATGCTGAATACTGAAAAGCCGCCATTTAGCTGTGTCCTCTTAGGACCTTGTCACACCGAGGAGCTCCATACAATGATGTGTTCAACGCAGAGGGTTCTCCAATGCAGGGTCCTGGGACCCCCTCTTTGTTTGTTGTGATCAGAAACTCGCCCCAGAGCACGTCTGTTTCCCAGCAGCCTCTTCACTGCCCCTCTGGCCCTAGCTATGCTACAGGGCTCACTTGGGGACAATTGGTGGTTGTGGTGTTTGTGTATGCATGGGCATTAGGTGACATTTGCTCCTCCTCCCTAGCAACCGACTTGTGGCCTTAGTTTGCTATTCATTTAGGAGGTTTCTTCCAATGATTTGGCATCTCATTTTTGAAATACCCTTTACTCCTCTACCAACCCCCATTAATTGCCTCCTCCCCAGCCTATTCTCCCTGCCAGTCCCACTGGCTCTGTCCACACAAAGGTCCACAATGGCTTTCTCTAGCCCTAACGTGCCAGGAGGACTATAGTTTTAGAACAGCTTGACCCATCACTAGGTACAAAGTGGACCATGATCTGAGAAGACCGTGAGAAAAGTGGCAAGATTGTTTGTGGATTGTGACCAAGTGTGTTAGCTATAGAGTATGTATGGGGATTCGTTGAATGATGGGTGTTATAGTTGAGTTTTTATGATGCAAAGCAACAAACGTTTAGAGGGTGTTTGATGTAAAAGACAAAAAGTTCTTGATGTTCCGTTTTTTTAAAAACTTCTCTCTTTCTTCTATGCTCTTTTATCATGCTTTTCTTTGTCTACACTTCTCTAGTGCCTGGGGTTTTGTGGTAATGCTGTCTGTTGGTTGTACTTTTAGAAATGATCAAACGTTTCCAAGCAACAGTAGATTTCTTCGGCACTACGCGATTACGGAAATAATACACTGCCTTAATTATACACGATTATTCTGTGTGTTTGATTAACATCAATGCTCTGGCTTATTAAATGGGTCATCAATTCATGCTCACTCTAGATGGGAACACATGCAGTATAGAGTATACTAGCCTGCTCCACCCCCTCTCTGCTCCCAATAGTCCCACATTACCTTTCTCTATTCCCCTTTCTAACAACTCCATCTATCCCCCTTCTTTTCCTCCTACGAGCAGCTATCTCTATCCCCCTCTCTGCTCCTCTCTCACATCTGCACTCCCTCTGAATTTCATGGTCCGGTGGCGCATTTAGTCGGCAGCACAAAGCTGGGAGCCACGGCAACGCTGCAGTGCTTGGGGGCGATGACCCCTGACCTCTCACAGCTGCTTTTTCTGCACCAGCACCTATCCCACAATCCCCCCTCTTTTTTCACTCCAGGGGTGAAGGTCACGAAAGGGGAGAACAAGGAGCTGAGTCTTCAGAGCTCAAAACCCAGGCCGGCGTGTGAATGCTCAAAAGCTGACATTCTGTGCCAAACAATCTCACAGGGAAGCACAGAGAAACAGTCAGGGAGATTCGGCATCTTTGACCTCTTGGGCATAGTGGGAGAGTTAAGGTCCATATAATTTCAGAGTTCCTCTTCCATTCAAACTTTGATACTGTCGATTCCATCAACTTTTTCCATTTGAAATAGTAGTAGTCTTTTGTTCTTTGTTTACATCAGTTTGAATTGTTAAAGGGATAGTTTGGGATTTTGCATGCATGCAGATCCTGAAGACTTCAAGTCTTTGCGCTGAGCTAGTTAGCATTGGCTCGCAAAACGACCTCTGACTTCCTTCATACTGGACATAGAGAAATAAAAATGGTATCCAGAAGTTCATCTGACGCTGGGGAAGTATACTATAGATAAAGGGCTTCATTGCCAAAGTCCCAAACTATCCTTTTAACTTTTTATGGCTGCAGGGGCAGTATTGAGTAGCTTGGATGAAAAGGTGCCCATTGTAAACGGCCAGCTCCTCAGTCCCAGTTGCTAATATATGCATATTATTATTAGTACTGGATAGAAAACACTCTAAAGTTTCGAAAACGGTCAAAATATTGTCTGTGGGTATAACAGAACTGATATTGCAGGCGAAACCCTGAGGAAAATCAAAACAGGAAGTGGCTTCTATTTTGAAAACTCCATGTTCCATAGCCTCCCTTTGCTGAATTGAAAGGGATATGAACCAGATTCTTTTTCCTATCACTTCCTCAAGGTGTCAACAGTCTACAGACATAGTTTCAGGCTTTTATATAGAAAAATGAGCCAGAACGATAACATTGCGTCAAGTGGTCACATGAGTTTTGCTCGTGCAACAGAGTTTGGATAGGTATTGCTTTTCCCTCTCCTACTGTGAAAGACATTTGCAGTTGATATATTATTGATTATATATTTTAAAAACAAACCTGAGGATTGATTATAAAAAAACGTTTGACATGTTTCTGTGGACATTATGGAAACTATTTGGAATTTTTGTCTGCGTTGTCGTGACCGCTCTTTCCTATTGATTTCTGAACATAATGCAACAAACAAACTGAGGTATTTTGGATAGAAAAATAATCTTTATGGAACAAAAGGAACATTTGTTGTGTAACTGGGAGTCTCGTGAGTGAAAACATCCGAAGATCATCAAAGGTAATTTATTAATTTGATTGCTTTTCTGATTTTCGTGACCAAGCTTCCTGATGCTAAGTGTACTTAATGTTTTGTCGTGCGATCGACAAATTTACACAAACGCTTGGATTGCTTTCGCTGTAAAGCATAATTTCAAAATCTGACACGACAGGTGAATTAACAAAAGGCTAAACTGTGTTTTCCTATATTGCACTTGTGATTTCATGAATATAAATATTTGTAGTAATATTTATTGAATGTAGCGCTATGCCACTCAGCGGTTGTTGATGACATTTATCCCGTTAGTGGGATTGCAGCCATAACAAGTTAAGTCAGTTTAAATTGGTATTGTGTTGTCTAATCTTAGCAAATAAAATATCCTTGAATATAAAACAGTATATTCATATTAAATATTGAAAGATCTTCAGTATCAGACGATCAACATGTCTATCAGTAAAAACACAAAATAAAAGGAGAGATTGATTTGACTTTCATGTGTCCATGTTCAATTCTTGTAGAATTCATGTCTCGCCCATTAAACACTTAGGGCTGCAATCCCGTTACCGGGATCGATATGACAACAGCCAGTGAAAGTGCAGAGCACCAAATTCAAAACAGCAGAAATCTCATAATTAAAACTCCTCAAATATACATGTATCTTATACCATTTTAAAGGTAATCTTGTTGTTAATCCCACCAAAATGTCGGATTTCAAATACACTTTACAGCGAAAGTACCACAAACGATTATGTTAGGTCACCACCAAGTCACAGAAAAATTCTGCCATTTTTCAAGCCAAAGAGAGGAGTCACAAAAATCAAATGAATCACTAACCTTTGATGATCTTAATGAGATGACACTCATAGGACTTCATGTTACACAATACATATATGTTTTGATCGATAAAGTGCATATTTATATAAAAACATCTCAGTATATATTGGCGCTTTACGTTCACTAGTTCCAAAAACATCCGGTGATATTGCAGAGAGACACATAATTTTACAGAAATTCTCATTATAAATGTTGATGAAAATACAATTGTTATACATGAAAATATAGATACACTTCTCCTTAATGCAACCGCTGTGTCAGATTTTTAAATTTCTTTTACGGAAAAAGCAAACCATGCTATAATCTGAGTACAGCTTTTAGACAACAAAGCAGCCAAAAATATATGCCATATTGGGTAGTCAACATTATTCATAAATAGCATTATAAATATTCCCTTACCTTCGATGATCTTCATCAGAATGCACTCCCAGGAATCCCAGTTCCACAAATGTTTGATATAGTTCGATAATGTCCATCATTTATGTCCAAAGAGCTACTTTTGTTAGCATGTTTGGTAAACAAATCCAAAGTCATGGATCGCGTTCCCTAATTGCAGACGAAATGTCAAAAAGTTCTGTTCCTGTCGGTAGAAACATGTCAAACGATGTGTGGAATCAATCTTTAGGATGTTTTTAACATAAAACGTCAATAATGTTCCAACGGGCGAATTCCATTGTCTTCAGAAGTGCGATGGAACAGAGCTCCCTTTTATGTGAACATGCATGGTCAGCTCATGGCAGACCTTACTCATTCCCTTCTCATTCGGTCCCACTTCACAGTAGAATCCTCAAACAAGTTTCGAAAGACGGTTGACATCTAGTGGAAGCCTTAGGAAGTGCAACACAACCAAGATTTCACACTTCCTGTTTGGATTTCTTCTCAGGTTTTTGCCTGCCATATAAGTTCTGTTATACTCACAGACATAATTCAAAACAGTTTCAGAAACTTCAGAGTGTTTTCTATCATACTAATAATATGCAAATATATATGCATATATTAGCAACTGGGACTGAGGAGCAGGTCGTTTACTCTGGGCACCTCTAGGCACCTTTCATCCAAGCTACTCAATACTGCCCCTGCAGCCATAAGAAGTTAAAATGGGAATTCTTCCCTGAGCTTGATTGAACAGCTAATTTTGTGCATCTGCAGAGTAATTAAAGACACAATAGCTCTGATTTATATAGATATTTTCTTTCCTTCCCTCCTTTTCTCACATTTTCTTCATCTGTCTCTCACAGAAGGATGCTTCACCTGCAATTGGGTTCCCACACTTGCTCAGTCTGCTCCCACACCATGTGATCAACACTTGCTGTTCGTGTTTTATGTGTTATCTGTCTTTTCTGGTTCTCTAGTTTAGCAGAGTTTGTAGTTTTGCAGAGTTTGGAATTGTGTTTTTACGTATTTTTGTAATGCTTTCATCATCAGTATCTGGTATTCTGTACCACATGCATTTCCTTCAGCAAAGAAATGTCGTATTGATGCTGAATATGTCATTCAGTTAACATACCACTCCAGTCTTCTTGTCTTCTCTATCAATAACTCACTTTCTATTTATTCTAACATCTTCTTATACTCCTCCCTATACTCCTCCCTTGTGTATACCCCTTTCAATCCTGCAATATATATATATATATATATATATATTTTTTTTTTTACAAATTCTTGCATCCAATATGAGTCTCTGCACTGAACACTGTGAATTAAGGCAGAGCAGTACTAACCTTCTCTATACCCCTCAGGCCCCCACACCAACTCTCCTCACCCAAGCTCCCAAGGGACAGGGACAATGCAGCAGCCCCCTGCGACAGTGTAACAGACTGTCCAACCCCATTTCAATTTCATTTCCACAACAAAGCAGGTCAGAAGATTCTCACGCTGCTTGGAGCCTGCCATCCAATGCTGAAGATTGTGTGTGTGCAGACACACACACACACACACACACACACACACACACACACACACACACACACACACACACACACACACACACACTGTAGTAATTGTCTTGCTAAGATGACGCCGAAGAGTATGGCTGACATTTTACATGCCCGTAACCAATTGTGCTATTCTGTTATTTTTTTAAACTTATTTTCTACATAATGTTGCTGCTATTGTCTCTTATGACCGAAAATAACTTCTGGACATCCGAACTGGGATTACTCACCACGAACTGGAAGAATCTTTTTCCTTTAACGAGTCAGACGAGAAGGATATATCAAATCAAATCAAATCAAATGTATTTATATAGCCCTTCGTACTTCAGCTGATATCTCAAAGTGCTGTACAGAAACCCAGCCTAAAACCCCAAACAGCAAGCAATGCAGGTGTAGAAGCACGGTGGCTAGGAAAAACTCCCTAGAAAGGCCAATACCTAGGAAGAAACCTAGAGAGGAACCAAGCTATGTGGGGTGGCCAGTCCTCTTCTGGCTGTGCCGGGTGGAGATTATAACAGAACATGGCCAAGATGTTCAAATGTTCATAAATGACCAGCATGGTCAAATAATAATAAGGCAGAACAGTTGAAACTGGAGCAGCAGCACAGACAGGTGGAAGTTGAAACTGGAGCAGCAGCATGGCCAGGTGGACTGGGGACAGCAAGGAGTCATCATGTCAGGTAGTCCTGGGGCATGGTCCTAGGGCTCAGGTCAGTTGAAACTGGAACAGCAGCATGGCCAGGTGGACTGGGGACAGCAAGGAGTCATCATGTCAGGTAGTCCTGGGGCATGGTCCTAGGGCTCAGGTCCCCCGAGAGAGAGAAAGAAAGAGAGAAGGAGAGAATTAGAGAACGCACACTTAGATTCACACAGGACACCGAATAGGACAGGAGAAGTACTCCAGATATAACAAACTGACCCCAGCCCCCCGACACATAAACTACTGCAGCATAAATACTGGAGGCTGAGACAGGCAATATACTGCATGGCAATATACTGCTCTCCTGGGAACAGGCCCAGATCCCCGTTATTTGCGTGAAGAAAAGATGGAGGAAAAGAAGACGCAGATCAGGCTGCATTTTGAGAATCCATAGGCGAGTGAGTAAACTCCCACCTGCCATCAATTCTACCTGCTAACATGCAATCATTGGAAAATGAAATTGATGACCTATGATTACAATTATCCTACCAACGGGACATTAAGAACTGTAATATCTTATGTTTCACTGAGTCGTGGCTGAACAACGACACGGATAATATAGAGCTGGAAGGATTTTCAATGCACCGGCAGAACAGAGAAGCTAAGACGAGGGGTGGATGAGTGTGTCTTTTTGTCAATAACAGCTGGTGTGCGATGTCTAATATTAAAGAATTCTCGAGATATTGCTCGTCTGAGGTAGAGTACCTTATGATAAGCTGTAGACCATACTATCTACAAAGAGAGTTCTCATCTATATTATTCGTAGCCATCTATTTACCCCCACAGACCGATGCTGGCACTAAGACTGCACTTAACCAACTCTATAAGAACATAAGCAAACAAGAAAATTCTCACCCAGAAGCGGTATTCCTAGTGCTCGAGGACTTTAATGCAGGCAAACTTGAATCAGTTTTACCAATTTTTTACCAGCATGGCACATGTTGAACCAGAGGAAAAAAACACTAGACCACCTTTACTCCACATGCAGAGACGCATACAAAGCTCTCCCACGCCCCCGTTCGGCAAATCTGATCATAATTTTATCCTCCTGATTCCTGCTTACAAGCAAAAACTAAAGCAGGAAGTACCAGTGACTCACTCAATACGGATGTGGTCAGATGACATGGATACTACACTACAGGACTGTTTTGCTAGCACAGACTAGAATATGTTCCTGGATTCATCCAATGGCATTGAGGAGTATATCACCTCAGTCATCGGCTTCATCAATAAGTGCATCAACGAAGTTGTCCCCACAGTGACCGTACGTACATATCCCAACCAGAAGCCATGGATTACAGGCAACATCCACATCGAGCTAAAGGCTAGAGCTGCCTCTTTTAAGGAGCGGGACACTAATCCGGATGCCTATAAGAAATCCCGCTATGCCCTCAGACGAACCATCATACAAGCAAAGCGTCAATACAGGATTAAGATTGAATCCTACTACACCGTCTCTGACGCTCGTCAGATGTGGTAGTGCTTGAAAACTATTACGGACTACAAAGGGTAACCCAGACGTGAGATGCCCAGTGACGCGAGCCTACCAGACAAGCTAAATGCCTTTTATGCTCACTTCATGGCAAGCAACACTGAAGCATGCACGAGAGTACCAGCTGTTCTGTATGACTGTGTGATAACTCTCTCGCTAGCCGAAGTGAGCAAGACCTTTAAACAGGTCAACATTCACAAAGCCGCGGGGCCAGATGGATTACCAGGATGTGTACTCAAAGCATGAGCGGATCAACTGGCAAGTGTCTTCACTGACATTTTCAACCTCTCCCTGACTATATATATAATATATAAATATATATATATATAATATATACATATATTTAAAAAAAAAACATATTTCAAGTCTGAAATACCTACATGTTTCAACAAGACGACCATAATCTCTGTGCCCAAGGAAGTGAAGGTAACCTGCCCACATGATTACCGCCCTGTAGCACTCACATCAGTAGTTTTGAAAGGCTGGTCATGGCTCACATCAAAAGCATCCTCCCAGATACCCTCGACCCACTCCAATTCGCATACCGCCCCAACAGATCCACAGATGACGCAATCTCAATCATACTCCACACTGCCCTTTCCCACCTGGACAAATAAAACACCTATGTGAGAATGCTGTTCATTGACTACAGCTCAGCGTTCAACACCGTAGTGACCACGAAGCTCATCACTAAGCTAAGGACCCTGGGACTAAACAACTCCCTCTGCAACTGGATCCTGGACTTCCTGCCGGGCCGCCCCCAGGTGGTAAGGGTAGGCAACAACACATCTGCCACGCTGATCCTCAACACTGGGGCCCCTCAGGGGTGTGTACTTAGTCCCCTCACCTACTCCCTGTTCACCCACGACTGCGTGGCTAAACACGACTCCAGCACCATCATTTAGTTTGTTGACGACAAAAAAGCGGTAGGCCTGATCACTGAGATGAGACAGCCTATAGGGAGGAGGTCAGAGAGAGGGCCTTATGTGCGTTGCGGAAGTTAGATTAGCAATGATCCAGGGTTTTGCCAGCCCTGGTAGCACAATCGATATGCTGATAGAATTTAAGGAGTCTTGTTTTCAGATTAGCCTTGTTAAAATCCCCAGCTACAATGAATGCAGCCTCAGGGTATGTGGTTTCCAGTTTACATAGAGTCAAATGAAGTTCGTTCAGGGCCATCGATGTGTCTGCTTGGGGGGGAATATATGCGGCTGTGATTATAATCGAAGAGAATTCTCTTGGTAGATAATGCGGTCGACATTTGATTGTGAGGAATTCTAAGGTGAAGAGAAGGACTTGAGTTCCTGTATGTTGTTATGATCACACCACGTCTCGTTAATCATAAGGCACACCCCCCCGTCCCTCTTCTTACCAGAAAGATGCTTGTTTCTGTCGGCGCGATGCGTGAAGAAACCAGCTGGCTGTACTGACTCCATTGTCCTGGGTGGTGGGCAAAACAGAGGATCCGCTTTGGGAAAGTCGTATTCCTGGTCGTAATGATGGTCAGTTGACGTTGCTCTTATATCCAATAGTTCCTCCCGACTGTATGTAATAAAACTTAAGATTACCTGGGGTACCAATGTAAGAAATAACACGTAAAAAACAAATACTGCATAGTTTCCTAGGAATGGGAAGCGAGGCGGCCATCTCTGTCGGCAGAGGAACTTAACACATATGGAGTCATGTAGTTACATTTTTTTTTAAACAAATCAAACAGTCAGCAATATTCTAATTAATTTAGGGCCGATTATATCTAGGCTAAATATAAGCCTTCCACAACCATAAGAACCACAATGTAATGATTTTATCAAAATAGTTTTAACCTGCAATTTTTTGCCACCAGAACCATGCACAACGCACATCCCCCACTAATAATAAAAAATGAACACAGGTCTCATCGAATCAAAATGTATTGGTTGCGTATACAGTTTAGAAGATGTTATAGCAGGTGCATTAAAATGTTACTAGCTACTAACAATGCAGTAAAATGTCAAACAAGAAACATTGGAACGAATCTCATAAACAATCTCTCAAGCAAAAGTCCACATGCTAGTGAATAGCCAGCTATCCTTTTTATTTCAAGTTTAGCCAACTTGGAATCTATTTTCTAGCTAACAAGGTAGAACAGTGGAACAGCATACCAGCCTTTCCACGTTGTTAAGATTTTGTAATCAAGTGGCCTACCTGGATAGGAAGTTGCCAATTCCTTATATAAATGAGTATTTTAATGCTCACTGCACATTTCTAAAACACAATCTAAACACCTAGCACATAAAATTCTGTGGCTAAACCGCAATTTCGGTTGCGACAGAAACTGAGCATTAATTTTACAGAAACAATGTTAATTGACACTCCCATTTTAGTAGGGCCGGCTCTCTGTACATTTGGAGAGTTGAGACATAAAAAAGGCATTGTTCGAAGGGCTTAGTATCCTCTATCCTCTATGCGTTCTATTGAAAATAATGAACGATATGGAAGGTGTATTACTACACGATGTGCTAGCAGAGTGGAACTCACCTTCCACTGAGTTGCATTATTTTCCATAGAACGCAAAGAACCCCAAGTTGATTATGCTATTTATAGCATGGCTATAATTGAAAACATTGGCCGCAACATTGTTCAACAAGTGTTCCAAAACCTCTGAAACTTCTTCAACATCCACTGAAGTAGCTAGAAAGTTTACTAGAAAGCTACAGTAGTTGCCTTGGTAACCAAACAAACAGACTTGCTAGTTTAGCTAACCAAACCAGTCCGAGCTTGCTATTGGAGAGATCCACATGATGCAACATTAGCAAGCAAATTTAGTTCCGGGTGGAGAAAGTTGCGTTCTGGGCATGGTTCTCTGCGTGGTTGTGCTCTGTATTTACAAATCAGTAATCACATAATGTAGTTGACAGCACGGTAAGGAGCTGGCGAAATCGACTTTCCAATAACATGAACCATTGTCAATGTCGCAGTGCTATTTTATAGTGTAATCTCAAAATTATCCAGCAGATGATGGTAGTGAACCACTACTTCCAATAGCTGACTATGTGAGGTTAGTGTGCCAAGTTTGTTTATAATAAGCAATTAGCATTGATAGCCTGTGCCTAATTTCTCACTCATAGATGAACAGCAGGTAGCCTAGTGGCAGCAGGTAGCCAGGTAGAGTGTTGGACTAGTAACGTAAACTCACGTGAACTCGTACATCGCCTTGGTCTGTACAATTGCCCTTATTTTAGCGCCCAAAAAATGTAATACTTCCAGATCAACTGTAATGTCAATATCATTGTAAAGCACAATTTCTCCCCTTTCCAACAGAATCAATTACATGACCTAAACACTGCCCATTTCTGCATAATTCAAGCAGGCAATGAGCCCGTCGGGTCTTTTCAAAAATGGCGGGTGGAGAAGCGAAACTAATGCGTGATGGTGAGAAGGAGAGATGTCGTGTGGGAAAATAGATTTTTTTCTCTCGATCTGTCCAACTTATCACCTTATCGCCTCTAAAATGTAAATAAAACACTATAAATAGTTTATATAATGTGTCATTACATACCTATTTGAAGGTTTGTGTCAAATTTGAATCGGGTTTTTAAGGCGGTGCTAAAGTGATCTTAGAAGTAAACAGCGGCTTTGAGAATGATGATCGCATGCAATGATGAAGAAAAAAATTACTAGGTAACCCCCCTTACCCCCGTCACTGTCCATTTCTTGTTTTTAAAGGATGAGAGAAGTGCTACACCTGGTGGAGAGAGATTGTAAGACATAAATAGTTGCTTTATGCGTGCTGTACGTTATGGCATGACATGTCTAGATGTAACGGAGGGTCCGTTTTTTAAACTTTTCTCCAATACTATAGAGCCATTACCATGTCGATCACCGCTTGAATAAAAACCTAGTTCACACCCCCGATTTTGAAGTCAACACAGTCGCTACAGTCCCATTAGTTTTCTTTGTAGCCTCGTTTGAATGTTGTGGTTGCGCACATTTGTACAGAATGGGGTGAGTTTATGTTAACCTCAAAATCAAATCCCCAAGCTGACAAGGTAAAAATCTGTCATTCTGCTCCTGATCAAGGCAGTTAACCCACTGTTCCTCGGCTGTCATTGAAAATAGGATGTTTTTCTTAACTGACTTGCCTAGTAAAATAAATAGATGAAGGATATTCCAGTCAAGCAATAATATCATCTTTTAAACAGAGGTTGTTATTTTCTATGTATACCATTAACTAATTGCAAACAAGCAAGCAGTCACCTAGCCCAAACCTGGTAGCAAGATGGCTAGCAGAGGAAAACAATCCTCAAATTGCAATGATTACATGTCGACATGTAGGCTAGGCTTATGCCAGACAGGTAGCTTGCTAAGCTCGCTAGTACACTTTCTGATAACCTCGTAGCCCCGCTCATTGACTCACGTATGGCAACCATCATCGGCATCGGGTAAATAAATATTTCTGTGCTGAGGTAGCTACCAAGCCATCTTATTTATTGAAAACAAGGGTTGTCTTTTCTTGCTAACGTTACATGACTGACATCAGAATGCATCCATCTATGCTGGCAAGATAGTAATGCAATGGCACGGCATGGATATCTAGCTAGCTAGCTACCGCACCCAATGTCAGGCAGCTTGCCGTCATTCGGTGTTCAAACAAGATAGCTGAAAAAGAACTAAACAATAACTGGAACTTAGCTAGCTAACTAGCTAGTTAGCTAGGTAGTTGGGGGCTACAGATGGACTAGCTAACATTAGCTAGATACTCTTTTTGAATACATGCATCCTGCACAGTGCCGGTGGGTGAAGATTGGATAAGTTAATACACTGTGAGATTGGATAATTGTCGCTAAATAAATGGAATCGATTAGCAATCTATCCAACATTGCAATTAGAGCTAGCTGGCTGGCTATGCATTTCAATAAAAATACATACAAATACATGGCTGTGTGGCTAGCATACAGGTCAGCTGCAACCAAGGCAATGTAAACTCCCAGGGTGGCACAGCTGTCTAAGGCACTGTATCTCAGTGCTAGAGGTGTCACTACAGACCCTGGTTCGATTGCGGGCTGTATCACAACCAGCTGTGATCGGGAGTCCCATAGGGTGGCGCACAATTGAACCAGCGTCGTCTGGGTTAGGGGAGGGTTTGGCCGGGGTAGGCCGTCATTGTAAATAAGAATGTGTTTTTAACTGACTTGCTTGGTTAAATTAAAAGAAAATAGCTTTGTAGCTAGTTGGCATTTCCCCCATGTACGAGGAAAACTAGCTATCTCGCTGACAACCTAGAAAAATGGAGGCTTGATAAGAGAGTAGTTTTGATGATTTTATAGAAAAACTGGTGTATAGTAATTATTAATTAGGTAATCTAGCTAGTCCGGCAGTGGTCTGCATATGGTGTCCTATGCGTTCTCGAGTCCAGATTTCATGATGTTAGCAACCTGGAACTACCAGAACGGCTTTGATTAAAAACATTATGATTTGGTCTATTATGGAAATCAAATTCAACAATGCCAATAATGTTTTCAATTCAAGTTATGTTTTCAAAAGCAGCTCAAACATAGAACATGTAAGAATGAACTATAGCCATTGAATTCTACCGTGCTGATATACTGTGCGTTATAATCGATGCCCAAGAATGCCCTTCAAGCCAATCAGAAATGAGTATTCACCAATGCCATGGTATAAAGTAAAATAATGTCTCAATGTGTTTAGGTGTCCATATGATCAATTCTGTTTGACCAAACCTCAAATGCAAATAGCGAATTGTTGTCATGCTAAACTGTCTTTTTTTGATTTTTTAAATTGGACTACTCTATGGGGCCATCTATGGAAATGGTAATTTCGGCAGTGGTGGAAAAAGTACTCAATTGTCATACTTGAGTAAAAGTGCAAAGTAAAAATAAACACTCGATATCAAATTCCTTGTATTAAGCAAACCAGACAGCACTATTTTCGTATTATTTTTAATTCCGGACAGAAAGGGGCACATTCCAACACTCAGACATAATTTGCAAACACAGTATTTGTGTTTCTTGAGTCCGCCAGATCAGAGGCAGTAGGGAGAGCAAAGCTTGAGCATTATAAGTGTAACAAGTACTTTTGTGTGTCTGTGAAAATGTAAGGAATAAAAAGTACATTATTTTCTTTAGGAATGTAGTGGAGTAAAAGTAAAAGTTGTCAAAAATATAAATTGTAAAAGTAATGTACAGATACCCCCAAAAAGGACTTAAGTAGTACTTAAAATGACCACTGCCTTTTGGGCTCAACTTTAGATAAATTGCAGTACCGAAAATGCCCTATGAGCACAGCAGAAAGCATGCTCCCTGGCCTCTTGGAAGGTGCACAGCACAGAAGGAGCAAAGGAGAGGAGACCAAAACGACGACATGAGAACAAGTGGACGGTCATGAAAAAATAAATAAACAATACCTTGCGACACAGGTATTTGGAATTGCACACTAAAACATACATTCTAATTCTACACCAGGTGGTGTCAGAGGAAGGCCCTAAAAATTGTCAAAGACCCCAGCCACCCCAGTGGCTGTTCTCTCTACTACCGCATGTCAAGCGGTACTGGAGTGCCAATTCGAGATCAAAAAGGCTTCTCAACAGTTTTTACCCCCAAGCCATAAGACTCCTGAACAGGTAATCAAATGGCTACCCGGACTATTTGCATTGTGTGCCCCCCACCAACCCCCCAACCCCTCTTTCCTCTTTTTAAGCTGCTGCTACTCTCTGTTTATCATATATGCATAGTCACTTTAACTATACATTCATGTACATACTACCTCAATTGGGCCGACCAACCAGTGCTCCCGCACAGTGGCCAACCGGGCTATCTGCATTGTGTCCCTCCACCCACCACCCGCCAACCCCTCTTTTACACTACTGTTACTCTCTGTTCATCATATATGCATAGTCACTTTAACCATATCTACATATACATACTACCTCAATAAGCCTGACTAACCGGTGTCTGTATGTAGCCTCGCTACTGTTATAGCCTCACTACTGTATATAGCCTGTCTTTTTATTGTTGTTTTATTTCTTTACTTACCTATTGTTCACCAAATACCTTTTTTAGACTATTGGTTAGAGCCTGTAAGTAAGCATTTCACTGTAACCTGTTGTATTCAGCACACGTGACAAATAAACTTTGATATGATTTGAATTAATCAAACGTATTCAATAAATTGCCCAACCCTAGTCTATAGTATAGTATTCTCTACTATAATACAAAATGCTACAGTAAGCACTACACATGGTCAAGGGATAGTACAGTGTACAGTATAGCATTCTACAGTACACAACAAAATTCTATTGTAAACTGTATTATTATTTCATGTGGTTTCCTCATCCATCATTTATTTTCCTTCAACCAGACCCCTCCTACCCATGTACACGCAGCCCACCACGGGCAGCAGTGGGCCCAATGGGTTACAGTCAGTTAGAGAAACAGATGTATTTAGTCATCCTGGTGAACCACATTCTTATGCCATGGCCTCAACACCAGGGATTAGAAAGGGTCATCAATCAATAGAATAATCCCCTGACCACCGTTTCAACCCCCCAGCCCCTGCCAACCGCTCGTCGCTCTGCTTCATCTCATTGCCCAGCTTCTCACCCTTCTGTTTCACATCCAACGCTCTACTTCGAATGTGTCTAACAGTTAAAGTTCTCTCTTTATCCCACTCTCCATGTTCTTTTCAATATATATATATATATATATATATATATATATATATATATACATACTACCTCAATAATATATATATACAGTGGGGCAAAAAAGTATTTAGTCAGCCACCAATTGTGCAAGTTCTCCCACTTAAAAAGATGAGAGAGGCCTGTAATTTTCATCATAGATAAACTTTTGTTATTGATCAAATACTTATTTTCCACCATCATTTGCAAATAAATTCATTACAAATCCTACAATGTGATTTTCTGGAATTTTTTTCTCATTTTGTCTGTCATAGTTGAAGTGTACCTATGATGAAAATTACAGGCCTCTCTCATCTTTTTAAGTGGGAGAACTTGCACAATTGGTGGCTGACTAAATACTTTTTTGCCCCACTGTATATGCAGTAGGGAGAACAAGTATTTGATACACTGCCGATTTTGCAGTTTTCCTACTTACAAAGAATGTAGAGGTCTGTCATTTTTTAAATCATAGGTACACTTCAACTGTGAGAGACGGAATCTAAAACAAAAATCCAGAAAATCACATTGTATGATTTTTATGTAATTCATTTTCATTTTATTGCATGACATAAGTATTTGATCACCTACCAACCAGTAAGAATTCTGGCTCTCACAGACCTGTTAGTTTTTCTTTAAGAAGCCCCCCTGTTCTCCACTCATTGCCTGTATTAACTGCACCTGTTTGAACTCGGTACCTGTATAAAAGACACCTGTCCACACACTCAATCAAACAGACTCCAACCTCTCCACAATGGCCAAGACCAGAGAGCTGTGTAAGGACATCAGGGTTAAATTGGGATTGGGATTCTCTGCCTCTAACCCTATTACAGGGGCTGAGTCACTGGCTTACTGGGGCTCTCTCATACCGTCCCTGGGAGGGGTGCATCACCTGAGTGGGTTGAGTCACTGATGTGATCATCCTGTCTGGGTTGGCGCCCCCCCTTGGGTTGTGCCGTGGCGGAGATCTTTGTGGGCTATACTCAGCCTTGTCTCAGGATGGTAAGTTGGTGGTTGAAGATATCCCTCTAGTGGTGTGGGGGCTGTGCTTTGGCAAAGTGGGTGGGGTTATATCCTTCCTGTTTGGTCCTGTCCGGGGGTGTCCTCAGATGGGGCCACAGTGTCTCCTGACCCCTCCTGTCTCAGCCTCCAGTATTTATGCTGCAGTAGTTTATGTGTCGGGGGGCTAGGGTCAGTTTGTTATATCTGGAGTACTTCTCCTGTCCTATTCGGTGTCCTGTGTGAATTTAAGTGTGCTCTCTCTAATTCTCTCTTTCTCTCTTTCTTTCTCTCTCTCGGAGGACCTGAGCCCTAGGACCATGCCTCAGGACTACTTGACATGATGACTCCTTGCTGTCCCCAGTCCACCTGTCTGTGCTGCTGCTCCAGTTTCAACTGTTCTGCCTTATTATTATTGGACCATGCTGGTCATTTATGAACATTTGTACATATTGGCCATGTTCTGTTATAATCTCCACCCGGCACAGCCAGAAGAGGACTGGCCACACCACATAGCCTGGTTCCTCTCTAGGTTTCTTCCTAGGTTTTGGCCTTTCTAGGGAGTTTTTCCTAGCCACCGTGCTTCTACACCTGCATTGCTTGCTGTTTGGGGTTTTAGGCTGGGTTTCTGTACAGCACTTTGAGATATCAGCTGATGTACGAAGGGCTATATAAATACATTTGATTTGATTTGAAATTGTAGACCTGCACAAGGCTGGGATGGGCTACAGGACAATAGGCAAGCAGCTTGGTGAGAAGGCAATAACTTTTGGCGCAATTATTAGAAAATGGAAGAAGTTCAAGATGACGGTCAATCACCCTCGGCCTGGGGCTCCATGCAAGATCTCAACTCGTGGGACATCAATGATCATGAGGAAGGTGAGGGATCAGCCCAGAACTACACGGCAGGACCTGGTCAATGACCTGAAGAGAGCTGGGACCACAGTCTCAAAGAAAACCATTAGTAACACACTACACCATCATGGATTAAAATCCTGCAGCGCACACAAGGTCCCCCTGCTCAAGCCAGCGCATATCCAGGCCCGTCTGAAGTTTGCCAATGACCATCTGGATGATCTAGAGGAGGAATGGGAGAAGGTCATGTGGTCTGATGAGACAAAAATATAGCTTTTTGGTCTAAACTCCACTCGCCGTGTTTGGAGGAAGAAGGAGGTTGAGTACAACCCCAAGAACACCATCCCAACCATGAAGCATGGCGGTGGAAACATCATTCATTGGGGGATGCTTTTCTGCAAAGGGGACAGGACGACTGCACCATATTGAGGGGAGGATGGATGGGGCCATGTATCGCAAGATCTTGGCCAACAACCTCCTTCCCTCAGTAAGAGCATTGAAGATGGGTCGTGGCTGGGTCTTCCAGCATGACAACGCCCCGAAACACACAGCCAGGGCAACTAAGGAGTGGCTCCGTAAGAAGCATCTCAAGGTCCTGGAGTGGCCTAGCCAGTCTCCAGACCTGAACCCAATAGAAAATCTTTGGAGGGAGCTGAAAATCCGTATTGCCCAGCGACAACCCCAAAACCTGAAGGATCTGGAGAAGGTCTGTATGGAGGAGTGGGCCAAAATCCCTGCTGCAGTGTGTGCAAACCTGGTCAAGAACTACAGGAAACGTATGATCTCTGTAATTGCAAACAAAAGTTTCTGTACCAAATATTAAGTTCTGCTTTTCTGATGTATCAAATACTTATGTCATGCAATAAAATGCAAATTAATTACTTAAAAATCATAGAATGTGATTTTCTGGATTTTTGTTTTAGATTCCGTCTCTCAGTTGAAGTGTACCTTTGATAAAAATTACAGACCTCTACATGCTTTGTAAGTAGGACACACTGCCGATTTTGCAGGTTGTCAAATACTTGTTCTCCCCACTGTATATATATAGAGAGGGAATAATTATTACTTCTACTCTGTCTTACTCCTCTCCCTGAATCTAACTATTTCCCTTTCACCCACCCACCTCTCTTTCGCTCTCTCCCTCTCCCTTCTCTCTACTCCAGTGCATATCTCGTCCTCTCTCTCCTTCTCACTGTCTCCCTGTCACCCACTCTCAACCACGTTCTCTATCTTTTCTCCCCTGTAGTCTCTCTCTCTTGCACATACACCATTGTCTTCTTAGTGCATCTGCTGAGAGTTAAATCCCCTTGTGTCTCAATGTGTTGACGTGCCTGGTACCTGCCAAAGACACAACAGGAAGGACTTGGGCCAGGGCCAGGGCTGGCAAGACTTCCCACCTCATTTGACTTTAAAGCAGGCTTTTTCTCTCTCTGCTCTCTCTCTGGCTGTGGGCTAAATGCAAAGAGAGGGGATCGGCACGCTGCTGGATGGTAATACAATTCATGAAAAACTTATTTTCACACGCAGACAGGATGGCTGTGAGTCAAAAGTGGTTCCCTTTCACGGTGCTGAAGAAGAACTCGAAAGCCACAAAGAGGCGACTCATTGTTTCATTAGCAGTCTGCATTATGAGGTTCATCTGGGACTGAGTGGCGCAGCGGTCTAAGGCACTGCATCTCAGTGCTAGAGATGTCACTGCAGACCCTGGTTAGATCCGGGGCTGTATCACAACCGGTCGTGATCTGGAGTCTCATAGGGTAGCGCACAATTGGCCCAGTGTTGTTAGGGGAGGGTAGCCATCATTGTGAAATAAGAATTTGTTCTTAACTGACTTGACTAGTTAAATAAAACAAAATAATTACTCCATTCAAAGTGAAATTAATTTTCTTTTTTTTTCTTTTACAATTTAACAAAGCAGTCTTTAATTGAAGAGTTTAATTCTAAAACTTTTTATATCCATTTTCAGAAATGTTGGTAAATTAGTTTATATTGTTTAAAGGAAAAATTGGTGGATTTAGCGTTTTGGAACGAAACTCATCAATTATAGAATTTTACCAGTAGGAGTGACCATTACCATGGTATTATTATCTCCATTTACTGCTCTATTTAATCTGTATCGCTGAAGCGTTATAGATTGAGCGATTGAAATGTGATCATTTCAGATTGAGACGACATATGCAGCGTTTACCGCGAATGTAGTTGCTGATAATGCGGGGACATTGTTTTTACATTTCAGACACGATGTAACACCGAACTTCCTCAATATGGATTGAATAGAGCCCTTGCTAATTTATCTGGTTTACACACTAATTTAAAAAGTAGATCCTTTTGATACTAAGATTACGCATAATCTTATGTCAAGATTACGCCTCCACGCACGCATGCACGTACACACAAACTTGATGTCTAGATGACAGATTTATGAAAACAGATGCTATGCATTGCCTTCATGCGCTCCATACAACCCCCCCCCCCCCCTACCTCACCCCCACCCAAATTGGGCCAATCGAGAGTTTCATTTGTGGCTACCTGGCTACCTATCAATCTATGATTGGCTTGAGCCCTTCAGGGTTTCTCCTCGTTAGCTACCATTAGCCTGAGGTCCAGGCATCCTCTCTTCAAGCCTCTAATGATAATTACAGAGGAGTGGCTGTCAATGCCAGCCTTGCAGATGAATGCTCTTAAAATGGAGGCCGCTGAGTCTATCCACTCAGAGTTAGGCTAGGTGGGGGGCCCGGAGGGGGGTAACTTTTATTCTGTATGACTGGACAATGACCCATGAAGGCCTTGCTTTTCTGACTCGGCAATGCAAATGTAGATAATTATACGTCAGAGGTCGTATGGCATAACTCTTCCAGCTTCTCTCCTTCATGCCACTGTGCTGACAAACCATGCAGGTTGACACCAAGACATTTATGTATTTGACCTTTTATTTAACTAGGCAAGTCAGTTAAGAACAAATGTGTATTTACAATGACAGCCTACCTCGGCCAAACCATAACCCGGACAACACTGGGCGCCCCCATATGGGACTCCCTATCACGGCCAGTTGTCAAACCTGGAAGTGAACCAGGGTCTGTAGTGATACAGCTAACGCTGAGATGCGCTGCCTTAGACCGCTGCGCCACCCGGGAGCAGCTGTGCATCCACAAAGCATGTGGACACCCCTTCAAGTTAGTGGATTCGGGTATTTAAGCCACACCCGTTGCTGATAGGTGTAAAAATTGAGCACACAGCCTTTCTCTATCTTCACAGATAAACATTGGCATTAGAATTGTCTCGCTGATGAGCTCAGTGAGTTTCAACGTGGCACCGTCATAGGATGCCACCTTTCGAACAAGTCAGTTCGTCAAATTTCTGCCCTGCAAGAGCTGCCCCGGTCAACCGTAAGTGCTGTTATTGTGAAGTGGAAACGTCTAGGAGCAACAAAGGCTCAGCCGCGAAATAGTAGGCCACACAAGCTCACAGAACGGGACCACCGAGTGCTGAAGCGCATAGCGCATAAAAATAGTTTGTCCTTGGTTGTAACAAATCAAATCAAATGTATTTATATAGCCCTTCGTACATCAGCTGATATCTCAAAGTGCTGTACAGAAACCCAGCCTAAAACCCCAAACAGCAAGCAATGCAGGTGTAGAAGCACGGTGGCTAGGAAAAACTCCCCAGAAAGGCCAAAACCTAGGAAGAAACCTAGAGAGGAACCAGGCTATGTGGGGTGGAGATTATAACAGAACATGGCCAAGATGTTCAAATGTTCATAAGTGACCAGCATGGTCCAATAATAATAAGGCAGAACAGTTGAAACTGGAGCAGCAGCACGGCCAGGTGGACTGGGGACAGCAAGGAGTCATCATGTCAGGTAGTCCTGAGGCATGGTCCTAGGGCTCAGGTCCTCCAAGAGAGAGAAAGAAAGAGAGAAAGAGAGAATTAGAGAGAGCACACTTAAATTCACACAGGACACCGAATAGGACAGGAGAAGTACTCCAGATATAACAAACTGACCCTAGCCCCCCGACACATAAACTACTGCAGCATAAATACTGGAGGCTGAGACAGGAGGGGTCAGGAGACACTGTGGCTCCATCCGAGGACACCGCCGGACAGGGCCAAACAGGAAGGATATGCAACAGTCACTACTGAGTTCCAAACTGCCTCTGGAAGCAACGTCAGCAAAATAACTGTTTGTTGGAGGCTTTATTAAATGGATTTCCATGGCCAAGCAGCCACACACAAGCATAAGATCACCATGCGCAATGCCAAGTGTCGACTGGAGTGGTGTAAAGTTCGCCTCCGTTGGACTCTGGAGCAGTGGAAACGCGTTCTCTGGAGTGAGGAATCACTCTTTACCATCTGGCAGTCCGACTGATTGAATCTAGGTATGGCAGATGCCAGGAGAATGCTACCTGCCCCAATGCATAGTGCCAACTGTAAAGTTTGGTGGAGGAGGAATAATGGGCTTGGGCTGTTTTCATGGTTCGCTCCAGCGTACAATGACACTATAGACAATTCTGTGTTTCTAGCTTTGTGGCAACGGTTTGGGGGCCCTTTCCTGTTTCAGCATAACAATGCCCCCATGCACAAAGCAAGATCCATACAGAAATGGTTTGTCGAGATCGGCGTGGAAGAACTTGACTTGCCTGCACAGAGCCCATACCTCAAACCCATCGAACTCCTTTGGGATGAATTGGAACACTGACTGCGAGCCAGGCCTAATCGCCCAACATCAGTGCCCAACCTCACTAATGCTCTTGTGGCTGAATGGAAGCAAGTCCACGCAGCAATATTCCAACATCTTGTGGCAAGCCTTCCCGGAGGAGTGGAGGTTATTGCAACAAAGGGGCACCAACTCCATATTAATGCCCATGATTTTGGAATGGATGTTTGATGAGCAGGTATCCACATACTTTTGGTCATGCAGTATATTTCCCATCTCTTAAATCACCCTTTGGTCGATACATTGGTCTTTTATAGGTTCCCAGAAGATAGGTTTTAAATGGTCATTTCGAGCTAGCTGTTTGGTGGGACGACTTATAGTCTATTTCACAGAGATTCCCTGTCTCATTCAGTGGGAAAGATGGACCCTCTGGCCAAGACATTTAAATAGGCACATATGTCCACCTGAGAACAGCCATGTTCTCTTTAATTCTCTCCCTCTGTCCATCTCTCTTTCTCTGTCCTTCTCCCTCTCTCTCAAACCCCCGGGATACTTTGAGATCATTGTGTCATTTCTGTGTGTAGTATGATAGATAAGAACATATTAACATGTGTCTCCCTTGTATGTCACAGCGTGCCTCTGGGTAATGGGGCGTTTGTGAGGCTATGTTTATCTGAGCGTGTGAGTCAATGTAGCCCCCCACACACACGCACGAAAGCATGCATGCATCTACACACACACACACACACACACACACACACACACACACACACACACACACACACACACACACAGAATGAGCTCATGTCCTCACACCTCTCAAAGGCTCTCCATGTGCTCAACAAACCATCTGTGTGATTGCAGTGTAGATTGTAATGTACAGTGCGTCCCTCCGTGTGTGAATCACTAAAAGGATTCTACTGAAGGGGCTGTAGGCTGTAGTCCCATTCTTTGTGTTCTTCAGATGGCGGTTGGCCCCCATACGGCCCATTCTAACAGAGGGGTCAGCCTCCCGGGCCCCGGGGCCAGAGCATCCATCATCCCACTGGTGTTTGAGGCCGGCTCCGTCGACAACACCAATTATACTGAGGAGCCTAGCGACAATGCTGGGCACACTGGGCCAGTCTATGTCCCACTTCTTTTGTCTTGTGCTCACAGACAGAGAGCAACTTTCTGTCTAATTTCCTTGATTACTAATGATGATTCAGTTGTTATTTCTTTCTACTTTGTTGTTGTTTTGGGCTGTTTTATTGACCACATCTTAAATTATTTTTTTAGAATGTTCTTTGTCTCATACTGTTTCATTCTGTGAACTAACATGTTTCAACAATGTGCTGCTATTAACTCGTTTCTACAACAATTGAGAAACATGTTGAAGATTGAAAGATTTGGAGGTACGGAATTGCCAGCGTATTCCCTCTTCGTGATAAAGTGACAGAAGTTAAACACTTTCTTTTTTCATTGAACCCTTATTTAACTAGGCATGTCTTATTTACAATGACGGCCTAGGAACAGTGGGTTAACTGCCCTGGTCAGGGGCAGAACGACAGATTTTTTACCTTGTCAGCTCTGGGATTCAGTCTATGGATAGAACTCCTTAGAGACAATGCCCGTACCCCTAAAGATGTGGATGTTAGTTCAGCTGTCTGTCATGCCCGCTGGGCATATGGAACGTCATAATAGCAAAACATGCACACTTGTGTCCTGTTTCCAAAACACACTGAAATTAATGACCAATTAGCTTACACAAGTCACTCTTAATTGTGCCTCAGTCTGCTTGTGGCATAATAGGAATGTAACAATGGCCATAGTGTTTGTGTGCCCTTCTCCTGTGGTATCCAAAAATGTGGAATTCTTTTCGGAGCATTTGTAGCTGCTTTCATGTATAATGTGTCTTGGATCTCCAAGGCAGGCAGAATAATGCCTCTCGCGTTGTTTTCCAATTGGTTCGAGTGTCAAGTCGATTCTTATACTCCTCCATTGCTTTTCTTTTGATATATTTCCAAAGGTTGATTATTGTTTCATTTCATTATTTCATCATCTCATGAAATAAATGAAGTAAAATACACTTTGTTTGTACAGGAATTTAAATATTATCAAGCAAACATTAGTAGGTCTACAACCCAGACAGAAGTATGTCCTGATTTTAGCTTTCGCAACTTCAATTCTTACGTTCCACAAAGCCGAGGAAGTTATAATAGGATGGTAGATGGATAGAAGTAGAATGAAAAGAACAGGCTTGGGAGCTCTATTTGACCTTTATTTAACTAGGCAAGTCAGTTAAGAACAAATTCTTATTTACAATGACGGCCTCGGAACAGTGTGTTAATTAACTGCCTTGTTCAGGGGCAGAATGACAGATTTTTACCTTGCCGGCACAGTGATTCGATCTAGCAACCTTTTGGTTAATGGCCCAACGCTCGAACCACACGCTACCTGTCGTCTCTAATACTGGTAATTTGACTGGTGAAATCATGGGTACACTCCCAATGGCTGTATTGCGATGCAATCATTTCCATGGTAATTTGGAATGTTATATAAAATGTCGCCATGATAATGTGGAATTTTCATTCAAATGATGCTAACTTATGTGGCTCATCCAGTGGAAGGTATTTGTTGTAATGTCAGTTGAGTTGACTCAACAAATTGCAGATTTAAAGGTACACTTCCTGCGTTTACTTCCTGCCACGGGTCGAGATCAAAAATATACAGGTTAAGGCAACGTCTTCACAAATCTGGGACCAGCGCCGTTGCTAACTACCAGTGCCGTTGCTAACTAGCAGCGCCGTTGCTAACTACCAGCGCCGTTGCTAACTAGCATAGCCATTGTTACAAAGAGTTATGGGATATTAGAATCCCGTTGTCTTAACCTTTGTCATCTTCAACCTATGGGAACACTCAAATGGCTGCCAGTCCACCCATTATGCCATCATTGACTCGAATGGAGATTCATTCTATTTCTATGGGTAGATATGTCGGTGAAAATGGGTCACCGACAGAAGACAAAAACGGAAAAATTCCAGCCTAGTTCAGAATTGGGAAAACTTCACACTTCAATGAACTGTGAAAGAGCTAGGCAAAACAAATGCTGTGCAGGGGCCTGTGCTGCTCGTAGAGGGAGGACGCCCTAATCTCTCTTTTGTCCCGGGCCAGGTAGGGGTCTCGCTTTGGGGATGAAGTTCCCCTTGAAGTGGAGTGAAGCAGGGTGGGCATAATGAAGTGTGATGGGACACCCACCAGCCTCCCCTCACAACCCCCTCCACCACCACCACCTCTCACCCCGTCCCATACAGCCCCAGCCCGTGCCATTATTTCCCCTTACGTCCTTCCTGGGTCTGTGGAGAAGCCAACAGATGTTGGCTGGTGTGAACGGACCCTTGAGCTCATAAACTAGCCGCTGGGATTTGGAGGCGACGGGATCAAAGAGAGGCCTACTTGATTACCTCTACAAACACATATATTCTGACAAATCTTCACGCTCAGCATGTAGACAAATGAGTGCACGCATGTATTCATACATGGATTGCATTTCCATTGTCCACATACCCACACATTCACTAACGTGCACACAAGGGCAAATGTGTACACACATGCAAACATGATTACACACAAATTGACAGGCTCACATGCACACAGGCACGTGCACACATGCTGGTTACCCAAACCAATACAAAATGGGTCTGTCTTATGTCATATTTTTCAGTGTAATAACGGAAGAATTCACCAATGGATCTAGTTGAGGAGACAGATAAAATATGCAGACAGAGGAAACTAATTTGGCGCCCAGCAGTGTTGAGCGACAGCTCCACTTCTGTCCCTTTTCCCAGATTTACAGGGCAGAACGGAGAATCAAGGACACAGGTAGTAATTGTCTGAATCTTCGTTGAGTTTGACAAATCCAGGTTATGCAACAGAGTGCTGCTTGCGATGCCTGGTGACAATTAAAATAGCAAGCAGAGAAGGTAATCTGCCAAAATACTCAGGCAACCTTGTCTGACAACATGACAGGAGCAGAATGTGGCAGCATAACGGTCCTTCCTCAGATACCTGTTAGACACCGACTGCTCAGCTTTTCTTTCCTGGATGAACATGCATTTAGGCCAAATGTAAAGGAAGTGGAATAGGTGGACGTGCCAAGTGCCGAATTTGTAGCTTTATTCTCTGATATTCCAGTGGCAGCGGTCGTGTCTCCCTGTCTGACAGCGTGGGCCTTTCATCCATAGGAGATGTCCCTGCTAGTCCTCCCAGAATGTCACCTCAGCAACATCACCACCTGCTTTCCTCCACTAGGAACAGGAAGTGTTTTTTTTACGACTGTTTCCTGGATGTTACACTTCATTGTTTACTCTCCTTGAGTAGTGATAAACTCACTGGGATTTCTGTGGTCAGCTAGATTTTGTTATTACAGCGTACTAATTAAAGTACTACAAAAAAAAGGGAATAAGAGCATTGTCATTAAACAAATCTCTTTCTGTGTGTGGCTTTTGTTTTTCGGGGGATGAGAAGTGAGCATGTTGGGTATTCCGCCATCACTTTCAACTGCTCATGGAGGACCAGTGACACTCACAGACGCAGGGGAATATCTCTTGCAGTCCAAATTAGCCTTCACTCATATACCCCAAAGAAACACATCATGTACATCTCTCTCAAGATTTTGTTTGAACATTTAGTCACATGGCTCAAATCACCAGAAAAGGTCCTGCGCATTTCTGTACACTGAAAGTTCATAATATCATAATAGAGTTTTGGGGGACAGTTAATACAACATGAGGTTTGTATTCACTCACTTAAAAAGGACAGACTAGTCCCAAAAACCCCATAGGGGTTCAGGCAGAATTGCATATCAAATGCATTACTATTCCCGAGAATGTAAGCTGTCTGCCTGAGCAATTGTGGGAATTTTGACGTTATCTGTGGGACTAGCAGAGGCCCAAGAGATCTGTCTGCCCGGGGTGTTTAGTATTCTACACCACCTGCTTGGAGCCTGAACGACCAATGATGTTAGATTTAATTCCATCTAGCAAAAATGTTGAATCATTGCTCCTCCATTTTACAAGACTCACAAACATACCATGATTAAAGTAGAGGAATCCAGATGTAGGCTAATGTTCTTACCTCATGTTCTATGTTTTTTTCTTTTGGATCTTAAGCCCCGTCTATACCTGCTGCTCACATGCGTCCTTCGTCCTGATACCAATCAGATCAGAATGAGTCTTTTTTAATTGTCTACACCTGTTGACACAATCAGAATGTGGACAAGATCAGGACATCAGGCATATGTTAGCTCCAGGTGTAAACGGGCTCGTGATGAATGTTTTATTTGCTTTGGAGAATATTGATGAGCACCACATCTGGCAAAAGTAGTTTAATTAGAAAAGCACCAGGAGTACTCGTGTGATTTCACTTCAACAGGGACTCTTCAAAATGTCAACGTCGAAAAGGTAGGCCTAGTAGTAGAGTTAAAGGTAGTCATGCATTTAATGGAAAGTGAAGAGGAAAGTTAGAAAAGGGATCCAGAACTTTCTCCTGAATCTAATCACAAGGAGGTGATGTGCAGTGTTTTGTAGTGAGGGGCAATCTCAGCCTTTTTTGCAAAGCTCTAAATCTATTCAGACATTCTCTTAGACAAGCAGATATTCTTTGCGTAATTCAGCACTCGCATGAATAGGAATCTGCTGTAAAAGCTCCCAAATTGATAAATGACATATCAATAATAGTAGAGATTTACCATAATGCAGGCAAAGCTGACAACAATATGTGAGAGTGGAACCACTTCACTGCTTACCTTGCAAAGCAACTTTTGGGCTCCCTTCTGTAAAACATGCTAATAAGCAATTGCACATGAATCTCAATGAATGTTGTCAATCCTGCTGATGCTTTTTGCTTTACTAAAATACATACTGCATATATATATATATATATGGTTTGCCCATGGACATTTGCCTAGCACAATGACACAGCATATTTAAACAATGGCATAGATGGACTGTCTGACCACAGGGTGGAAAGCAGAAGAACACCTACAGTTAATCACGTCAACAGAGTCTGTGGAAAGTACAAGGGTCTCAGAGAGGGGTGGGGGTAGGGGTGTCTGGCTCTGATATAACCACTAGCATCTATATCCCTGTTACTTACTCTGTTGTTAACATGTCACGTCCCATGTTTTAGACAAAACTGTGACAGTGTAAGTAAGGACAACTTCATGGCAAAGGGTTCAAGAAGTATTACTGTATATATCTTGCCTAAACTGCTGAGAAATACCCCTGTACAGGCAACAATGAACTCAACCAAGATAGAGACGCCTGCTTCTCAGATGTCTTTCCCAGACTAATCTATGTCTGAGTTGAACTGAGCTGAGGGGGACTGGTTAACGTCACAAAAAAAGCCTCTGGCGACCCTTAGTGGCAAAACCATACTTCTGTAACTGACATTACATTGTCATGAGGTCAGTTTGGTTAAAAACTGACCAACAAAGCTGATGAATTCACTGCTTCTAACGTATTTTCTTAATGTAAAATAAGTTGGACACCTAACAATGCAATTATTAATCGATGAATATGATTAGCTTCAGAAATTGTGTGAATAATGTTGCTGCACAGCTTCAAGAAAAATAATTTTATTTCTTTATAAATCCACATATTTTACCTATGAAAGCATACAATTCCATCTCACGTATTTTTTTCTTATTGTTGTTTCATAATTCAAAGGAAATATGGGTATCAAATCAGAGAAAATTGAAGGTATATCTCACATACAAATACATACACAGTCAACAGTAAGGGAAAAATTGTATTTGATCAATGTGTCCATCTTTTCCATATCGAAAGTGTTATACAATAGGGTCAATTTCTTTTGTCAGAATGAAACTTAACTCACCATTTCACCATCAAACCAAAACGCAATACTTGTGCTGTAAGTTCATGTAATCAAACCAAACCAGATCCAGGTTCTTATTTTGACCTCATCTTGAGAGCCCATGTTTTTATTCCAAGTTGGGATATCCATTGCCAAATAATATGATTTGTTTTCACCATCATCCAAAATGGATGTATCTGATCTCTTAATTGATGAATATACTTTTCAATTGTCCATATAGACAGAGAGAGAGAGAGAGAGAGAGAGAGAGAGAGAGAGAGAGATGGGGGGGGGGGGTAGAGAAAGAGAGAGCGAGAGAAAGAGAGCAAGATAGGATTATAAAGATTATAAAGTGCCCTAAGAGATCAAAGAACAACCGTTTGATATCGGTGCATCGACGCGACATCGCTGTGTGCTAACGCTTCCAAGGCCCTCGGGGGAGTAGAACAAAACACTGTATTGCCTTTTCCTCTTATTGTATTCCTTTGGCAAATGACCGATCGTTAAGGGAGAGTGGAGCTTTGCTACGAAACCCACAATACATCATCAAAACCATCCAAGGGTGTTCCTCTGTAGTAGGCAATTTCAATGGGAATCCCAAAAAGTATTCCCGAAAGGAATGTTAGGCGTCTGGGTTAAGGTCAATTCATTCCTCACGCATTAAAAGAAGCCCCAGGTTTTGGAAAACATTTCCCTCCACTCCACAGGGCTGGATTACATCCCAGTTCCGGATAGAATTGCATAAGTGACAGAGCACAGCGATTCCATGGCATCCACCCCATCTCTGCTCCCAATGCTGTTCTTGGCTTCATATTTATTATTTTGTGTTTTTCCAACTTCCTTGAACCAGGGGGACTTCACCTGGAGGAGAGAATTAGAGTAAATATCATTAAGTAGTAACACAACCTGCTGTCTACTAGAACATCTAATGCAATAGAAGGACAATTACATTCATCAGAATGTTGGTAAAAACGTGACATTTCAGGAAAGTTCAGTGAAAATATACTATTTGTGGTCTACTTGTCCCTTATTCCCTTCTCATTCGCCCTTTGAAGCAGACTTGCGTAACGTCATACTTTCCCCATCTCGATGTAGAACTTTAATATAGCATTCAAATGTATAGCTCTCTGTCCCCAAACTCACCTTTCCAATCTCCATCCCTCCACCTCAGAGGACGAGCATGGGTGATGTGCAAATCTGGAAGAGACAGGACACAGGAATCAGTGCACCAACCTCATAAACCTCTCACCTGAGCTAAGAATACCTGGAAAGTTTCCATATGTCTTACCTGACCCAGGGGGGTACAAGTCTGTAGATATGAATATCACATCTGGCTAGGTGGCTGCACCTACCAGTTCCTTTTAGACAGTGAAGAGACACAAGAAAGTAAGGAGGGTAAGAAGGTGTGCTAGAATAGTATGGGCCAGATCCAAACCCACTCCAGAACTGGGATATCTGTATGATCAGAAGGCAATGGCAATAACCGCTAGATCGCCGCAGGCCACACAACTACCAGTATTTGACAGTGTCTTACACATATGTCTTGTTCAAAATGAGATGATAAAAGACCACCAGAGACCACCGCAAAGCTTCACTAAGAACCTGGTTCACTGACTGATTTGGAAAATCGTTTTCTTCCATACAAAGCAATGCTATTGCTAATAAATCTGTCAAGATAATTATTTTCAGAGGGTTGATATGCTAGGGTATGGAGACGGCCCAATTATGTAATGCACACGTACTTCCATGCATAGCATGGCTGCTTGTGCCGCAGTCTAAGGGGGAAAGGGTCTGCTCCTCTCCTGGTAGCACAGACGGGGTGGAGGTAGAAAGGGGGGAGGTTGCGTCCTACTTTCAGCAGTGCCCCACCAATGGTGAGTATCTGCTGATCACGTCTGCCGCTGACACCTCATCCCCTCTCCTCTCAGACCCCCCCCCCCCTTCATACACTTCTTTATTAGAACAAGCTCTAAATCTGCACCTTCTTACCTGTTTCTCTCCTGTGCTGCTTTATTTTCTCTCTCACTGTCTCGGTACCCCCTTTCACTCTCTTCTCCATCCCTACCTCTTTCTCTCACTCTTTTTCTTTCAAGCCCTCCCTGCCTTTCTCCCTCTGTACACCACCATCGATCTCTCTATCTTCGTCTTTGTCCTCCTTGACTCTGTTGATCTCTCTTTCTTTCTTTCTTTTTTCCCCTTCATCTGTATCTCTCTCTCCCTTCCACCATTCTCCCTCCCTCCTGTCGCCGGTAACTCTGTCAGCCTCATTGCGTCGCTGTGAGAGCGACACAATGAGTGATCTGTCATCTCCTCGCTGGCTGTCTGATGCTCCTAGATGAATTATGGATGCAAACACGGAGTATTTCACAGCTAAATGCTGCATACTGAGGCTGAGGAAGGATGCAACCTCATCTACCTCATCCAGGCCTGTCACAGAGGGAGAACACTGCCTGCTGCTGCCCACAGCTATAAACACACACGGTACCGGGACAGATGGCCATTAATTGAGCCAACTAAACTGTCTTCTTCAAGAAGTAAGACAATGATCGATAGGGTTGTAAACCATATGTAACCAAGGTCTAATCACTCGGCCGTCTGAGACAAAAATATATCTTTCTCCTGAATGGATATGTAATGCAACCAGGACTCATAAACTGCTCAACAACAAAAACAATTGATCCCAATTGAGAGCTGCATGGATTGTTTCACTGCTACAGCTGTTGATGACTCATTATGCAAGCTATTACATGTGCTAAATGAAGACAGTGATCGTAATGTTGATAATCTCTTAGTTTAGGTCAAGGTTTTCACAAACCTTTTGGCCCACGACCCCATCTGAAAATGCTCACCCATATGTGAAAAAAAAATGTAATTAACAGTCAATGTTTACTTTTTTATTTGGGGCTTATGGCATTCAATTGAAAAACATTCTAACAGTATTTCTGATTGTCTTTTCGACTCACCATCACATACTATTTTTAAAATGTTTAATTTAAAAAAAAAATTATTTTTTTATTTTAAGGGGTGGATCAGCTTAATATTGCGGAAAGAATATTGGTTCCATCAATGTAATTGTCTGCATCATTTCCAATCCCCCATATATATTTTGGGGTAAATATATATATCCATACACGCATGCATACATGTACACATATATACATACACATACCTATATAGACATACATACTTTTTTAAAGAATATACCTTTATTAGTATTCCCCGCTAACCCTTCCACCGATCCCCCAATTGGAGTAAACTAATAAACACTTCGGCTTTTACCTTCAATTTATACATCTTATACACACTCTACAGACACAGTCTACTTTACAATAGTTCTCTCTTGTTTGTTTTTAGTCCTTCCTCTATTTCTGATGTCCATCCAGTTTGATTTCTATTTGTAACTGTGCTATTTCACAAAAGCTCTGAACCTATATACCTTTTACAGACCCCGTAGGTTTTAGATGTTTTATCTTGCTATTAGTCTCACCCTTCAGCTCCATTCAACCCCTCCCATCTATCTCTCAACATCATCCATTTTGTATTTCTATTTACCATCTATTTTTCAACTGTGCTGTGATGCTTCACAAACGAATTGAACCTTTCTATTCTCATAGCTTCTACGGATTGTAAATTCAAAATAAACATTTTTGCTAAAATAATTATTATATTATTGATTGATTGACTATGGCTTTTCAAATCACCCAGTATTGCTATCTGCAGTGTTAGTTCTAGGCAAATGTTGCAATTCTTCAGCCATTCCTGGACCTGTGACCAAAAACGAGCTACATATGGACAATCCCAAAATAAATTATCTAATGACTCTGCCTCCTCACAGCAGAATCTGCAGAGCTAGGAAGAATGTATCCCCCATGTATATAACATTCTATTAGTTGCAAGAATTTTGTATAGTAATTTAATTTGAAAAATTCAAATTTTTGCATCCGGCGTTGTTTTGCATATCAATTCATAAACCATGTGCCACGGAATGGCTACATCAAAAATCTCTTCCCAACTATTTTGCAATTTATATGGCACAGCTGTCAGTATTTTGGTCCTTAAATGGAATTGGTATATGTTTTTATTTATCACACTTGTCTTTAACCATTTATGTTCCTTAATACAGGGCCGACATACAAGGTCCATACTTTTTCCCCTTCTACTCGCCTCTTCCATTTTTGTGGTAATGCTGCAATATATTGGTTGTAATTTTGGGTAGAGCAGACATTTCCATATGTCTGTGTTAGCTGCATGTGTGACATAACTCCACCAGTCCTATTTATGATTTAATTCACAAAAATTATACCTTTTTAAGTCATTTCTTTTAAAAATACAGTTTTTAGTATATTTGAATTTAACCACAATATTTGTTGTATTATTTGTTCTCTCTTTTCAGGTGGATTAAACTGAAATTGCAACCAACTTTCGAAGGCTTGTTTAAAAAATAAAGATATTTTGGAGATTATTTCCTTTTCAAACAATCGAAAGTGGGCCGGTGTAATCTGAATAAAGGGAAAAGGGCCCTTCTTGAACATAGGATGAGACATTCGTACCAATTTACTAGAGAACCAGTTTGGATTTAAGTATAACTTTTGTATGACTGATGCCTTTAGTGAGAGGTCTAATGCTTTAATATTTAATAATTTCTGCCCTCCGAATTCATATTCGTTATATAAATAGGCCCTTTAAATTTTATCTGGCTTGCCGTTCCAAATAAAATTGAATATTTTATGTTCATATAATTTAAAAAGCAGATCACTAGGTGCAGGCAAAACCATAAGCAAATAGGTAAACTGTGATATGACTAAAGAGTTAATCAGGGTGATTTTTCCACAAATAGACAGGTATTTTCCTTTCCATGGTAGCAAGATTTTTGCTAACTTTCTATAAAAATGTATTGAGATCATTTCTTTCTCTTGGGATTTGTATACCGAGTATGTCGAAGGAAAAAGGAAACCGCACACTGCTCTTGATAGTATCACCGATCTTTAATAAGCTTACATATCGGCCACACGGCCTTCGTCAGAGCTTTTTTTTCCCCCCAGTATGTCCGCATCTCCGTCAGACCATTTTATTGGTAAACTACATGGTAAGGTAAAATTTGCATTTTTTTTGTGATCCAATACGTAATATTATCATAATTTGGATTTAATCCAGAGAGAATAACAAAGGTATCTAGATCCTCTATGAGGCCATTGAGAGACTCATATTGTGGTTTTAAAAGAAAACATGAATCATCAGCGTACAATGACACCTTAGTTTTTAAGCCACGGATTTCTAATCCCTTAATATTATTGTTTGATCTAACCTTAACAGCTAATATTTCGATGGCAATAATAAATAGATATGCCGATAGTGGACAACCTTGTTTTACTCCTCTAGAGAGTTTAAAACTTTCTGAGATGTAGCTATTATTTATTATTTTACACCTAGGTTTACTATACATAACTTTAACCCATTTTATAAGAGATTCCCCAAAATTGAAATATTCTAGGCATTTATATATAAACTCCAGTCGTACTTTATCAAAAGCCTTTTCAAAATCTGCTATGAAAACCAGGCCTGGTGTCCCCGATATTTCATAGTATTCTATTGTTTCCAGTACTTGCCTTATATTATCTCCAATGTATCGTCCATGTAAAAAACCTGTCTGATTAGGATGAATAATATCTGACAATACTTTTTAAATTCTATGCGCCAAGCATTTTGCAAGGATTTTTGCATCACAACACTGAAGTGTAAGAGGTCTCCAATTTTTAAAATGGACTGGATCTTTATATATACCACTTGGGTCCTGTTTCAGTAATAATGATATCAGACCTTCTTGTTGTGTGTCTGATAATCTACAATTTATATAGGAGTGGTTAAAAAATGCTAATAATGGTCCTTTGAGTATATCAAAAAAAGTTTTGTATGCTTCCACTGGTATGCCATCCAGCCCTGGAGATGTCCCATTCTTGAAGGCCCCAATTGCCTCAAGCAGTTCCTCCTCTGTAATTTGGCCTTCACATGAGTCTTTCTGTACAGATGTTAATTTTACAATATTATTAGGAAAAAAATACATACAATTAGTTTCAGTTAGTGGAGATGGAGGAGCCTGAAACAAAAATATATTCTTAAAGTACTTTACTTCCTCTTTCAAAATATAATTTGGTGAATCATGCGTGACTCCATCATCTGTAACAAGTTTTAATACATTTTTTGGGGTAGCATTTCTATATTGAAGATCGAAAAAGAATTTGGTGCATTTTTCCCCATATTCCATCCAGGTCGCTTTATTTTTATAATCTATTACACTGGATATTTCTTGAATAAGTTCCTCCATTTCTTTTTGTTTTTCCTCTAACTTATTCTGTGCCACTATGGTACCGTTTTTATTGCTATCTAACTGTACTGTTAGTCCTTCAATTTCCTTTGTTAATATGGACTCTTTTGATCTAAATTGCTTTTGTTTTATTGATGAGTACTGAATTGCATGGCCTCTAAAGGCACACTTAAAAGTGTCCCATACAATAAGGGGATTTGCTGTACCTATGTGTACCTGTACCTATGTCTGAAAAAGTCAGTTATAAATTATTCTGTCCTAGATCTAAACAATTTACCATCTAGTAGGCTTTGATTAAATTTCCAATATCCTCGCCCACGTGGAAATTCTATAAGAGTAATATATATGCCAATTATGTGATGATCCGACCACATTCTGTCCCCTATCAACACTTTTTAAACTTTTGGTGCCAGAGAGAATGACATAAGAAAGAATCAAAGACGACTAGCTTGATTAAGCCTCCGCCATGTATATCTCACTAGGTCAGGGTATTTAAGTCTCCATATATCCACTAATTCCAATATATCCATGACATTCTTGATTTCCTTAAGTGCCTGAGGGTGATAGTTTAGTGATAGTGTGATTTCCTTTCCGGTCCATAGAGGTATTTAAGACCGTATTAAAATCTCCCACCATAATAATAGAGTCTAGTGTTCCTTGTGGAGTTGATACATTCTTATATATATATTTGCAAAGAAGCTTGGATCATCATTATTCGGACCTTATAGCTTAATAAGCCATATCTGGTTATTGTCCAATAACATATTTAAATACATTGGTTCTGGGATATGCAACTATTTCATGACTCACTCACTCAACTTTCCCAAACATAACAAATAAAATAAAATAAAACATAAACACACACCACACCATCCACACATATTGTGCCTTCTGTTTACATAGTTTTTTATCTTCACCATGTTGAATTAGTGCTTGTGTGTTCCAATTAGTTATATGTGAAGATATATACAAAAGCTATTTTTTTTATTGTGTTTCATTAATTTTCCTCATCTATGAGAACTTTATATTTTAAAATAACTTTGTAATTGATATACCATCACATACTATTAATGTGGGGCAGTCAATTGCAAATTAGTCTGACATAATGTCCCTTATCTCACCACCACTAATTAGAGTGCTTGATGCATGTCGTGTCAGAGCTTTTTAAAGTCAGGGGGCGTGGTCGACAGTGCTCATCTCATCTCTGCTGTCACATCCAACCTGGATCGATATTTGGTTTTAACGCAGACGAGAGCACTGAAACCAGCTTCACGCAGATATGAGCTGGCGAAGAGTAGCCTACCATGAGTTTTATGGTGCTTTCAAGACAACAGGGAACTCAGGAAAATACGAGGTCAAATCATGACGTCAGTGATCTTTAGGTCAGAAAGTCAGAGCTCTAGAAAGAAGCCAGAGATCCCAAGTTAGAATTCCGAGTCGGATAACTGTTCAAAATAATTTTTCCCAGTAAGAGCTCGTTTCTTTCCGAGTTCCCAGTTGTCTTGAACGCACTGAAGTCAGAAGTCGGAGATTTCCGAGCACGCAGTTGTTTTGAATGTGGCATTAATGCATTAATGCTACCAAAACTCTTCTGTAGTTACCTGTGAATGCATTGCCTGCAGCATTCGGTCACATGACAGCTCGATCAGCTGTGCGACTGTCAACTGAGCCAGGATCACAGTCAAATGGATTGGGAAGTAGGTTCACCCCAAAGTGCTCTTCCAAGCATTGGAGGTGAGCATTCATCACTGGTGTGGGACAGTTACTGATGCTGTTTTCTGTTATTTATTTTTCATGACACCGAAAGTAAACCAGTTCCTCTCTCAACGCAACTCTTTTTCTCCAACACTCCCCCTTGATAACCACCACGCCTCGGTGTGAAACAGAACATTGTCCTGCTCTGATCCCATATCTCCACATAGTTTTGCGAACAGGTGTGCGCAGAGTGGATGTGGTTTGATGTTGTTTACAATCGAAGTTACCTGTTGCATTATATCTCAAAGCTCGGTGCTCGGTTGCTCTCGGTGTATCATACAATGCGTCCATATGGCAGACGGAGACACATACATAACTAGCGTGCAGAGGCCTGCCTGCCGTCCCTGGATAGATGGAGCCCTATTGGTGCAAAAGACCACCATTTGATCCCATATGGAATCTGTTTTTTTGTCAATATAGCTACACAGCACACTGAACATCCCCTATGCTGATTCATGCTCTGGATTCATGCTCGCTGCACGGCCATTTTCAGGTCTCTCCAGAGATGTTCGATCGGGTTCAAGTCCAGGCTCTGGCTGGGCCACTCAAGAACATTCAGAGACTTGTCCCAATGCCACTCCTGCATTGTCATGGCTGTGTGCTTATGGTCATTGAACTGTTAGAAGGTGAAGCTTTGCCTCAGTCTAAGGTCCTGAGTGCTTTGAAGCAGGTTTTCATCAAGGATCTCTCTGGACTTTGCTCCGTTCATCTTTCACTCGATCCTGACTAGTCTCCCAGTCCCCACTGAAAAACATCCCCACAGCATAATGCTGCCACCACCATGTTTCACCGTAGGGATGGTATCAGGTTTCCTCCAGACTTGACACTTGGCATTCAGGTTTTATCAGACCAGAGAATCTTGTTTCTCATGGTCTGAGAGTCCTTTAGGTGACTTATGGCAAACTCAAAGTGGCCTGTCATGTGCCTTTTACTGAGTACTGTCTTCCATCTGGACATTCTACCATAAAGGCCTGATTGGTGGAGTGCTACAGAAATGGTTGTCCTTCTGTAAGGTTCTCCCATCTCCACAGAGGAACTCTGGAGCTCTGTCAAAGTGACCATTGGATTCTTGGTCACCTCCCTGACCAAGGCCATACTCCCCTGATTGCTCAGTTTGTCCAGGCGGCCAGCTCTAGGAAGAGTCCTTGTGGTTCCAAAATTCTTCCATCTAAGAATGATGGAGGCCACTGGAGTCGCCTCATCCCTGTTGATGTTGAGGCTGTTTTTTTGCGGGTACTATTTAATGAAGTTGCCAGTTGAGGACTTGTAGTAAACAGGAGTAAACAGCGTTGTATGAGATCTTCAGTTTCTTGGCAATTTCTCACATGGAATAGCCTTCACTTCTCAGAACAAGAATAGACTGATGAATTTCAGAAGAAAGTTATTTGTTTCTGGCCATTTTGAGCCTGTAATCTGAGCTCCAGATTCTCAACTAGTCTAAAGAAGGCCAGTTTTATTGCTTCTTCAATCAGCACAACAGTTTTCAGCTGTGCTAACATAATTGAAAAAGGGTTTTCTAATGATCAATTAGCCTTTTAAAACGATAGACTTGGATTAGCTAACACAATGTGCCACTGGAATGCAGGAGTGATGGTTTATGATAATGGGCCTCTGTATGCCAATGTAGATATTTCATAAAAAAATCTGCCGTTTCCAGCCACAATAGTCATTTACAACATTAACAATGTCTACACTGTATTTTTGATCTATTTTATATGATTTTAATGGAGGAAAAAAAAGCGTTTTTCTTTCAAAAACAAGGAAATGTCTAAGTGACCCCAAACTTTTGACCAGTCGTGTATATATATTTTTTTCTTCAGCATTTTAGAAATTCTCCTGCAACAACATTTTCACATCATGCGTGACCCCACATGGGGTCGCGGCCCCTAGTTTGGGAACTGCTGCCTTAGGCTAACATTACCAACGACCTAATTGATCATACCCATAGGGGTCGCTATTATGCATGTAGCTGCCATTTGCCTTTTCTAATCCAACCAGATTCTGATTCCAGTTGATACTGACACAGTCTGTAGTTTGCCCTCCAAAAAGTATTCAGAATAACACAAATGCCTTAGGAAACCCCAAAGATTACACCCTCACTAGACAATTAAGTGTGCTAATGCGCGGGACGACGTGATGTTGTTGGTGGGCGGCAGAGACACCGATGATGGTGTTCAAAACACCACAGAGCAGCCCCGGGCCCCGCTCAGTTCATTTGTATTTGGAGAGCGCAGATGTAGAGAAGATTGTGCTATACTGCGGATATTAAACTTACAGCAAATACCTCAGGGCCAGCGGAGGCAGCTATGATTAGTTTCATGGAAACAGAGAGTGGGGGAAGTCCCATCGGGCACCGAGGGAAGGAAGGAGGCATGGAGCGAGTGAGCACGGCGTGCCCTCCTTTAGTGTTTATGTGCTGTGTGATTTTATGATGATTGCCTATTCCCATCAGCATTGGGGGCCTGGCGTGGGGCACCAGCAAAGCCTACCTGTCTGTCTGCAGCCACAGCTGCAGCTCAATAGGACCGGCTCACTGCACTGTTTACTGCGCTTCATTTAAAGAGGCAAGGATTATGCAGCATAAGTACTGCCCCTCGAAATAGACACTGCATGCAGATGCACCTATACTTACAGGAATAAACACAGCATGTACACACACACAAGCACACACAGACACACACACACATCTGTAAGCTCTTACAGAAGCTGTCTGCAGAATTGTTAATGAATACACGTCAGCTCTAACCCCAGCCTTGTCTGACAGGAATCACCCACCTTGGACACGAGATAATCCTTGTTAAGGCAGAGGGACCCCAGCACCAGGAAATAAAAAGTGGGTGGCGTTGGGGCAGTCCCAGATCCTGTGTTATTGTGATATAGCATCCTCGTCCTTCACTGACTTCCCGTACTCTGGGTTCAAGTCCACTACCGTGGTCCCTTTCAAGGGCCCTCCGAAGCCCCCTTCCGAGGCCTGATGGGGTCCGTCGTGCCCTACCCTGTCCACTGGGCCAGAAGGCATGGGCCTATTGGTCGAGCCTGAGGAAGAGGAGGAGGGTGGGATGGGAGCGCCTCCCCCGCCCGCAGCCTGGCCCCCGTTGGTCTGAGAGCACACGTTGCTGACATGTGCCGCTTTCTGCTTGTAGTGGTTGCTGTGCAGCTTGTACTTCATGAGGAGGATGAAGATGAAGACAAGCACGGAGGCCACGATGATACCGCCGATCACGATGATCATGGTGCCGCCCAGGAACTGGTCGTGGAGGGAGCGGCACTGGCGGTACTCTCGCTCTGTGGTGAAAGCCACGCAGCCCACCAGGCGGGTGCCGGTTAGGGCCGTGACGCCGTCGTCGTACACCGCCAGCACGCACAGGTCATAGTCCCGCTGAGAGGCCAGGTCACTGAGTAGGAAGAACTTATGAGATGCAGGGATCATCCTAGAGAGAGAGAGACAGAGATAGAAGAGAGAGAGAACATTTGAGAGAAAACAAGGTTATTGATAGAGTGAACATTCTGGCAGTAATCTGAAAACTGTTGAAAACTGAGAGCTCCCACAAAGGTACTGAACTCAACAACCTATACTTTCAGTACCTGGAGATTACATTTAACCTTGACTACCCCAACCACACACAGACACACATACACACCTTCGCTCCTCCTCTCTTCTCATTCTCCTCTCTCCATTGACAGGTTTACTTTCTGTCTCACAAAACGCTAGACCACACAGGGACTAAGGTGAGTGTGTGTGTTTATGTGTGTATGTGTGTGTTTGGTGTTACCCCGGTGTGCCAAAGTGCTCCATTTATCAACAGGGACATAGGGACCCGGGGGCTCCGAGGTGAGGAGACACAGAACGGAATTTGAAAGTGTGGTGTGCCCAAGGGGTGACAGCGTGGGTGACAGTGTGTGCATTAAACATTTCTCCCTCTAAACGCAGGTGCCAGTGGGGTCAACCTCTACCCTTGCACGGGATTCATATTGTCTTAGCATACCCTCCTCTACCCTGCCTTATCCACAGGTTAAACCTGCTGTTTCTATTAAACTGTCTTACTACCATTACTCTTCTCTTGGCATGCTGTTCATCCACTGTATTCTCCTTCACACATCATAATACATTTATGGAGCATGCAGAATATCTTCCACCCATAAATTCAAGGTCACATTATGGTCTGGTGCTATACTATGAAGTAAATGTTTCATGGTGAGATATTGCTTTTATGATTACGTGTTATTATTTTTCTACTCTTTCTCTATTTCATCTCTCGCTACACTGTTGGGAAGGGCCCGTGAGTAAGCATTTCACTGTTAGTCTCCACCTGTTGTTTACGAAGCATGTGAGGAATACAATTAGATTTGGTGTGAATTTCAATTCCGTGAAACATTTCCTTGGAAGAAAAAAATAAAAGAGAAGACAGACGATCAGAATACTAAGAAAGGTGAAATCTCACTAATTAGGGGGAATAGTTTTGATGTCGAATCTGTTCTGTTCGCCCCAGTGCATATACACTCATCATTAGTGGATGCTCTGGATGAGTGGAGGTCACTAGATGCCCACAGATGGGTCTAGCCATTTCATTAGCTCTGAGCCTAGCATACAGTCTAGGTATAAAAAGGGAGGTCGCCCGGGTCAAAAAATAATAGGCCCCAATATACTGTATCTTCAGATGTGTCCTTATCCACCTCCTCTGGTGTGGCTTTGATGGACATGCAGGGGAAGGCTGGGTCCTCTGTATGCCATGGGGGAGGAGGTGGTGGGGATGATGAATGAGGAGCAGGAGCCCTCCCTGACACGGTCAGACCTGACCTTGCCACATCTCCTGTCACCAGTTTGTCACATTAGAGATGGGAATATGGATGTTACAGGCACGGGGGCCGGGAAGGGTTATGGGGACATGGAGAACTGTGTGGGTGCGTGTGCATGTGTGTACTCTAATGCGCGCGTGTGTGTGTGTGATCATGGATGTCAGTGTGTGCTGAAACCGCCCTACCACATGCTGTCTATAATGGCTTTGATATAGGATGGTCCTCTTCTCATATAAGTCTCCGAAGAGGCCAGACAAACATAAAGGCAATTAGGTAGTGATATCTGGAGAAAAAAATTGGACAGAGAGAGGGAAAATAGAGAAGGCAGTCGACTTGATGTAAGAATGAAGAGAGACTGAAAGGAAATCTCATACCGTCCCAATCCTCTCCTGTTTTCAAAACAATGTTCATTTGTCTGAGTGTATATTAGCTGTCCTCAGCCCCCTCATCCTTACATTCCCCCCTCTCTCCATCCCTCCATCCTCCCATTGCCACCTCCCAAATTCAATACAACTGTCAGTCCACACAGAGCAGGACTCATGTGTGCCTAATTGATTAAAAAACACATTCCGATTACTTTGCAGTGCCATAAACCAAAGGCATCCATGTGCTTTTTGCATAATTAACAGCAAATTACTTCTCCTACGTGTCTTTTTTTTTCTTAATCCATCCTCAGGGAAAGGCCGGAAGTTAATTAAGTAGTAATGGGGCTCCTTTAACAGAGAATCTTTCCACAGTGAAATGCCGAAAAGGGCCGTGGCGGAATATTAAAAAATATAAAAAATCAATAGCTACATTTCTGTCTTTTAACGACTCTCCGTCCGTTCGTTTTAGGCTTGTGGAATAATCCACTGTGTGAGTGCCGGTAAGAACTTCAAAAGAGAGGTGGATGGAACTGAGCTCGCTGGCTATTTTTGCCGTGGGGCAGGAAAAATAAGAAACACCCCTTAAGACTTCTAAATCAGTACAGTGCTCTCACTTCTATGTCTCTGTAATAACATGGGCTGGCGGTGCAGTCAAGCCTCCAATATTCATGGTGATGTTTTCCTCTGTACTGCCTATAAAAAATAATACGCCGCTGAATAGCGAGTTTAAAGAAATCTTTGAAAAGCTCAAGAGGAGAATATTGCCCTAGGAGAAGAAAGGGGTTCGCAGGCGACTCTGGGGGAATTTAATGGCCGGCGATTTCTGTTGTTTTCATTTTGAGGAGAGAATTCCATTTTTTTCTGTTAATGTTCCACTTGATTCTTAGCAGAGACAAACAGAGGACTGTAGTTACTGCGGGAGTGACCCGGTTTTCTTCTCTGTGTAAATCGGAATGTTTCAGGTGTTTTATGCTCTTCAACAGTCATTCTCTGAAATCTCTGAAATGGAGGAGGCTCAGAAACCACTGTTCCCATAAGGACAGGTTCTTTTCAATCACTAAAGTCGGGGTGAAGATTTCAACTCAACATTGCTTCATTTAAAATCAGTTATCAAACATTGCCTTCTGGAACGGACTGCACTTCACTGGTGTAATGTGTTTACATCAGTTTAACTCTGCACTGGGATTCCTTTGGGTGCTATTGAAAATACGTAATATTTTCTCTCACTGAAGATAATACCGCTATTGTCCACAGCTTACAAATAATCACAATCACTTGAAAGCTTGCACAGTATATTCATATTTCTGATAGGAACAATACAGCATTCCAAATGCCAAACTCAACACTTTTCAAAACCCTTCCATGACACTTAGTACGAGTGAGGCATTGCAACATTCAGTCCATCGTATCAACGAATGCTTTGGCCTTTGATACTTGGGAGTCAATCCACCTAATATAACATCTGATTCTGATATCAGTAAGGTCAATATGTAACGGGATCATCCTCTCAGTCCTATGGAGATGATTGTTGGGAACAAGTTCTCTTCCTACATTTGTCTTCCTCACTCTATGTCACTGCAAAACCCATTACAGCTAATGGCTACTGCACAGTAATGCTATATAGGTTGGTGTGCCAATAGATGTATGCATACTGAGTCATTCCAACCCATTATGTCAGGACTTTTATGTGTTTTTCCCTGTGGGCATCATGCTCTTGTGCTTCTGCAGTTCGCTCTGTGACTTCTTTAGCGATGAGTTACAGTCCCCTGATGATGTCGTCGGCCACTAAATTCATTATCAATGTGATCGAGTGCCTCTCTGAACCAGGCTGTTAATGACAATCAATTTGGAGGCTCATGAACTGTCGAAGAACAACAAGATACTCGTAGTATGCAAGGGCAAACGTGAAGATCAAGTTCCACACAGAAATACCAGTTAGCTTCATTGGGATAGTTGCACATCAACCACTCCCCATTGTAACATCAACCACCCCGCATAGAGATGCATGTCATCTTATCCGATCTCATGCAAAAGCATGCGGTGACCATCTCACCTGTATATGAGGATGTCGTCGGAGGAGCTGTTGTACTGGATCTGGTACATGCGGACCCCCGGGATGTGGTCCTGGGAGGGCCATCGGATGGTGGCCGAAGTTGAGCTCAGCTCCGACACGCTGACCCTCTGATGGTCGGTGCGGGCGTGGCCCCCGCTGGCATTGGACTTGATGGAGGTGGGGATGTCCGAAGGGCCAGGCTCGGGTTCCAGCTTGGGGTCAAAGTGTGGCGAGGGGTTAACCACCAGCTCCACGGGCGCTGTGGCCTCGCCAGCGGCATTGGAGGCAATGCAGGTGAACTTCCCAGAGTCCTTCACAGTGGTGGTGAGGATGTCCAAAGAGCCGTTCTCGTAGCAGATGGTGCGGGACGTGTTCCCGATTAGCTTCCCCTCGGGGCTGACCCAATGCGTGGAAGGTTCCGGGTCACCCACTGACTTACAGCGTAGGCTTACCTCCTGACCCTCCATCACAAACATCTTGGAGGTGTGCCGCGTGATCATGGGCGGCTCGCACACAAACTCCTCCTCGCGGATAGTCCAGAAATACTTGCCGGCGAGCTCTCGGGGAGAGGCGCAGGTCTCCAGGTCGTCTTCCCTGGTCAGCCGCCTCAGCCACATTAGCTCACAGTTGCAGTGCAGCGGGTTCCCACCAAAGCTCAGCACCAGCGACGTGAGTGGAGAACCCTTCAGCTTAGCGTATACTGGGATCCTCAGGAACAGGGGATCTGGAGGGATCTTCTTCAGCTTGTTGGAGGTCATGTCTAGACGTGCCAGCTTGTGCAGGTTGGAGAAGATGCCTTCGGGGACCATCTCTATGAGGTTGTGGTCCAGACTGAGGGTGTTGACACTAGCCAGCAGGCCGATGGTCTCCCAGGGGATGTTCACCAGGTTGTTGTAGGACAGGTCCAGGTCTTCCAGGGTCTCCAGGAAGTCCTGGAAGGACCCCTCTGAGATGCTGTGCAGCTGGTTGTTGGCAAGGATCATGTGCCTGAGGTTGACCAGGCCCTGGAAGTGGGTGTCGTCCAGTATGGTGAGTCGGTTGGCGTCCAGGTGCAGGGCGTGCAGGTCCTGAAGGTCGGCGAAGGCGTACGGCTTGATCTGGCTAATGGTGTTGCGCGACAGCGTCAGGTGGATGAGGCTGCTCATGTTGGCGAAGTCACGGTGACGAAGGGTGGTGATGAAGTTGTCCATGAGGCGCAGCTCGGCCGTCTGCCGGTCAATGTTCGGCGGCACGAAGAGCAGGCCTGTCTTGGTGCAGAGGACAGTGTAGGAGGGCATGAGGTTCTGGCAGGTGCAGCGCTTGGGGCACAGCATGGAGGCGACGGGCGTAGCGAGGAGGGCCAGGAACAGGAGCAGGCTCTCCATGGCTAGGCTCCTGGAAGACGAGGGGAGGGGAAAGGCTGTTAGCGTACAACAACAACAATGAAAACAAGGACAACAAGGAAAGCAACAACACTGTCATCATTGCGTTGGATAGATAGAACCTCGAGCTGCAAATGTTAAATATTTGTAAAATTAAATTGCTTACATCTTTATTGGGAAAAGAAAAACAGAAAATACATTTACATAAGGCAGATTTTTTTCAAGGAAAGATATCTACTCCATTCCCCGACCTGTTCCCTAAAGGTGTGCTTGGATATCAAAACATGCACGCTTTACTACAGTTTAGTCAGAATGTCATGATGTGAATTTGGAGCAGGTTGCCCCAAGATAACAGGGAAATCTGTAGAGGCTGCAGAGAGAGTGCTGCTCCCTTGACACTGCACTTCATTCCACCGCACCCCACCACCTCAAAGAAGTGATATCTGACACCCCATCTGTCTATAACACACACTAAAATAGTATTTCACAAGGGAATCCATTATGAATATGTTCAGAACTGCTCCAGAATAGCTAATGGATATCTGATTCCAGATCCTTTGTTGATTGTTTGTGCACACCCTTCCATTCTCATAGCGTTTACATAGAAATGCATGAACATAATTATTTCCCACTTCCAGAGAACCCACTCTGAATATCAATGCGCTAACTGCAGGGATATGAAAGAGAGGGACTGTCAAGTGGGGAAGAGGAGGGAGAAGGTGGAGAAAACATGGAAGTGCAGTTATGGCTCTCTGCCAGGTGGGGGAGATACCGAGCCACACACATGGCCTATCAGTAGGGACTGAGAGAGGAGAGCTGCTCTCTGCTCTGCTAAGTCGAGCCATATATCAGAGGCAGAAAAAAAGACAGTGCGGTGTCTCAGTGACACGCCCAGGCAGGGCTGAGCTCCCTGCTCTCCATTATAGGGAGGATGAGAAGTCACAGCACCCCCGGAGAGAGAGCCAATACCTCTCTTCAACTAACTAAATTAGCTACCCATGTCAACGCATGCCAATGGTGGACTATTTCATGCAGGCACATTAGCCATAGGTCTATCAGTGGAGGCTGCTGAGGGGAGGACGGCTCCTAACAATGGCTGGAATGGAGTTCATGGAGTGGTATCAACAACATGGAAACCACGTGTTTCCATGTTGTTGATACCATTGCATTGACTCCATCCCAGCCATTATTAGGAGCCGTCCTCACCTCAGCAGCCTCCACTGATGCCAATGTGCTCGACCAAACAGTAAAGGATGCTTGAGTCATGGCATTAATATTAATGAGTTGCCAAGTGCAATTTACATTCAGTACCTACACAGCACATTCTCCAGTGTTAAATCAACACTGAGCGTGTTAAATTGAACACTGGTCCGGTGTCTATATGGCTCCACACTTAAATTAACACATCGATTAGTATAAAGCCTTATTTGAATATTTCCCAGAGTGCCTTTCGAGTGAATTGTAGAGTTACCACCCTTGACTGCATTTGTTAATGACTGAGACATGGTTGTTGCATTCATCCATTTTCAATCATGTGGCCTTCCCCAAGTGGGATCCTAAGCAAATACAGTAGGTTATCATTAAAATAAAATTGGGTAGCGCAATACATCAGGGCCTAGTTTTACCCTAATACAGTGGCCTGAAACTCATGGTTTACAGGCCACTGCATATCACATTATGCTTGCTTGCAAAGTGATGTATAATTCTTATTGGAATTCAGACAGTGTTTTTATTCACCCGCAACCCTAGCAACATACAGAGAAGGACCTGTCAGATGCGTCACAATACCCCCAGGAACTAACTGCACTGGGCACCATATTTGAAATCGAATACTTTGAATACTTAGAGCAGGGTTAAAATAAATCGCATTATAACAAGATTTCAATGCATTTTCAGAAGGGCTGTGGTCACCATTCATGTAATACATACATCAACGTATTGGGAAGCTACTGTATTCCACCGATTTTTCATGGGTACATTATTTTTCCATTTCAATCTTATAGCAACCCTATGCTACTTGTTGTGACTCTTATGGGAAGAGCAGACCATCCGATATAGCCTTAAATATTTTGATATTTAAGAGGACCAGTGCTTCTGCAGTGAAACAAATCTCACATCTGTGCCATTTGCAAGTGATGTTGTTAGGCTACATTGTATCTTCATATTCAGAGCACACTGGTGAGAAACAACATCATTTCACCTGGTCTCATTTCGTATTATTCTGTACATCAATCCAACACTCCATTTAGCATGATATGTTAAGTTTCACATGGTACAGTTGAAGTCTGAAGTTTACATACACTTAGGTTGGAGTCATTAAACATCGTTTTTCAACCAGTCCACAAATTTCTTGTTAACAAACTATAGTTTTGGCAAGTCGGTTAGGACATCTACTTTGTGCATGATTATTTCACTTATAATTCACTGTATCACAATTCCAGTGGGTCAGAAGTTTACATAGCGTCATTAGCTTCTGATAGGCTAATTTACATAATTTGAGTCAATTGGAGTTGTACCTGTGGATGTATTTCAAGGCCTACCTTCAAACTCAGTGTCTCTTTGCTTGACATCATGGGAAAATAAAAAGAAATCAGCCAAGACCTCCAAATTGTAGACCTCCACAAGTCAGGTTCATCCTTGGGAGCAATTTCCAAATGCCTGAAGGTACCACGTTCATCTGTACAAACAATAGTACGCAATTAAAAACACCATGGGACTGCTCAGCCGTCATACAGCTCAGGAAGGAGATGCGTTCTGTCTCCTAGAGATGAACGTACTTTGGTGCGAAAAGTGCAAATCAATCCCAGAACAGCAAAGGACCTTGTGAAGATGCTGGAGGAAACAGGTACAAATGTATTCACAGTAAAAAGAGTCCTATATCAACATAACCTGAAAGGCCGCTCAGCAAGGAAGAAGCCACTGCTCCAAAACTGCCATAAAAAAAGCCAGACTACGGTTTGCAACTGCACATGGGGACAAAGAATGTAGTTTTTGTAGAAATGTCCTCTGGTCTGATGAAACAAAAATAGAACTGTTTGGCCATAATGACTATCGTTATGTTTCGAGGAAAAAGGGGGAGGCTTCCAAGCCCGAAGAACACCATCCCAACCGTGAAGCACGGGGGTGGCAGCATCATGTTGTGGGGGTGCTTTGCTGCAGGTGGGACTGGTGCACGTCACAAAACAGATGGCATCATGAGGAAAGAAAATTATGTGGAAATATTGAAGCAACATCTCAAGACATCAGTCAGGAAGATAAAGCTTGGCCGCAAATGGGTCTTTCAAATGGACAATGACCCCAAGTATACTTCCAAAGTTGTGGTGATCTGGCTTAAGGACAACAAAGTCAAGGTATTGGGGTGGCCCTTACAAAGCCCTGACCTCAATCCTATAGAAAATTTGTGGGCAGAACTGAAAAAGCGTGTGCGAGCAAGGAGGCCTACAAACCTGACTCAGTTACACCAGCTCTGTCAGGAGGAACGGGCCAAAATTCACCCAAATAATTGTGGAAGTTTGTGGAATGCTACCCAAAACGTTTAATCCAAATGAAACAATTTAAAGGCAATGCTACCAGATACTAATTGGGTGTATGTAAACTTCTGACCCACTGGGAATGTGCTGAAATAAATCATTCTCTCTACTATTATTCTAACATTTCACATTCTTAAAATAAAGTGGTGATCCTAAATGACCTAAGACAGGGAATTTTTACTGTGATGAAATGTCAGGAATTGTGAAAAACTGAGTTTAAACGTAAACTTCCCACTTCCACTGTATGTATTCATTTGTGCATGTCCATCAGCCATTTAGTTTGATATTTAATTAATTACAATTCGTATGATATGTTACAAATTTGAAAAAGGTACAATATGTTTTTGCAACTCATACAATACGTATTCTAGCTAGGTGGATAGGTGGCTAACGTGAGCTAGGCTAGGGTTAGGGTTAAGTTTAGGAGTTATGTTAAAGTGTTAGGTTTAGGGGATGGGTTAGCTAAAAGGGTTAAGGTTAGGGTTAGGGGAAGGGTTAGCTAACATGCTAAGTCGTTGCAATGTAGCTAAAAACGTGTAAGTAGTTGAAAAGTTGCTATTTAGTTACAATGCTAAAGTTGTCCGTGATGAGATTATAACTCGCAGCATTTGGGTTGCTCAACATTTGCATTATACGCATACTCATCCAACCCGACCAACCACCCTCCGCTGGTTTTTGCCTTAAGTAACTGTCTGTTTTAATTAACCATACCAAACATAACATATCATACTATATGGAGTGTCTCAGAATAATATGAAATGCTTTGAGACCAGGTTGTTCACCGAGACATCCACAAGTTCTTCAAGTTCAGCACTATATCCACAAATGTTAAATGATCCAAATAATGACAAAGGAGGTGATTGAATTTACATTATGGTGGTTCGAGCCCTTAATGGTGATTGGCTGACGGCCGTGGTATATCAGACCGTGGTATATCAGACCGTATACCACAGGTATAACAAAACGTTTATTTTTACTGCTCTAATAACGTTGGTAACCAGGGCTGTAACCAGACACTTTGCAGTGCGTCTGCCCTTAGCCATGGTATATTGGCCATATTTCACACCCCTCATGCCTTATTGCTTAAATATACAACAAGGGTTGGCAACTACAATAGGTTTGGCCTCCAGCCGATTTGTTCCTGAGAAAGTAGCTAGATGGAGGGCCAGAACATAAATAGCTTATTAGCAAATAGCCTACTAGCTGCCCAATTCATAGTCCTAGACTAAACATTTAACACAGGTGGTTAGTGGGCTCACCAATTTAATGACACTAACATAATAATGTCGATCTAATTACAGTGGTAATGTCTCTATTATAGGCCTACCTATACTCTCTTAAAATATAGTCAATTTATTGTATTTCTCCAATTCCAAACCAGTGTGTCTTGTTTGCAACAAAACTGTTACTGTTTGCAAAGAATTGAATCTCAAATGTCATTATGAATCTAATCCTACTTTCTTCAGAAGGAGATTTTCAACCCCAGACATGAGGCCGGAAGGTAGGCCTGTTTAAGGAGTACATGGTGACAGGATTGGAGGAAGTAACTCTACCGACAAATAGATGGATAACATAATTGCGTCTGTCAAACAGGTAAGTCTAAGTCTTATTTCTTAGTGCTCCAGCAAAGCCCTCTTGTTTGTTCATTTGTCTACTCAACTTTTAGCACTGGGCGCTGTCCATATACATTTTAGAAATAGCGATCCACAAGCGAGCGGTGGCTGAATCTCAAATAATATTTTTCTAATTTATCAAAGTATATACCATTATCTTGTTTTTATCATGGACATGTTCCCACTAATATTGTAATTAAGCTTTCACGTGTGTTTTACACTTTTTATCAAGCTGTTGGTGCTTCCTTCTATTCATGCCAAATCATTTGACTGCTGTAAGTTGAGATTCTTGTTTCCTAAAGTTATTCCTTTGCAATGTTCTATAGTGAATAGAGAAGACCATGTGCCCATCACATCCCACATTATGTTAATGCAGTCCGCATGTTTTTGAAACTATATCAATGCATGTGAAATATGACGGTCGTATGACGTAAAAGACGATTCCCGACTCACGTTTGTCCTACAAGAGGAATTCTTAGCACTTCTCACACGCCACATACTGTAGGCCTCAGCAAAACATATAGAAAACACAACAGTAAACAAACAATACGAACGGTCAGACAAATACCCTCCCATCCCACCCCACCCCACGCCTGCTCACATGTGGAGTTGTTCATAATAGTGATAGCCCCTGGCTTGAAACTCCTCCTGAAGCGTGCGGTGCATGCCATTTTATTGTCCAATTTCTCCGACATGATGGGAGATCAAAGCAGTGGTGGAGCGAGTGGTCTGGGCTGGAGATCATGTGGCGGGCTTTGCTCTGTATAGTAGGTGATGGGGATCCAATCAGTTTAGATGCCGTGAAAAAAAATGAAATAGTAGGCCTATAGGCTACTCCAGTGATAGCTTACACTCTTCTACAAAATGGTTCCTTATAGAACCAAAAAGGGTTCTATTGCTTGCTTTATATATGGAACCCCTGAAAGTTCTATATAGAACCCTTTTATAGTTATTTGATCAGAACCCTAGAGGTTCTTCTTCACCTAAAATGGTTCCATATAGAACCCTGCATGGTGCTATTTATGAATTATTGCTACTACTGTTAAATATAATTGGACAGGAACAGGCACAACGATAGCTCACCATGTATATTTTGGGGTTTTATTAGACAAGTTTTGTCACGACTTCCATCGAAGGTGGTTCCTCTCCTTGTTCGGGCGGTGCTCGGCGGTCGGCGTCCGACTAGCCATCACCGATCCATTTTTCTTTTTCCGCTTCTTTTGTCTTTGGTTCATTCACACCTGGATTTCATTTGCTTTAATTCCTGTGAGTATATTTACCCATGTTTCCCTGTTTAGGTTTGTGCGGGATTATTTTCATGTTGCTTGTGGAGGCTTTCAATTTATTCACGTGTGTTTATTATAGTAATTAGCGTTGTTTTTTCTCCTTCCGTGAGTAACTGTTAGTTCCAATTGTTTTGGGCGTTTTTTGTTGTTGTGATTGTATCTGTACTGTTTTTGGACTTGCCTATTAAAAAAACGCTACATTGACACCTCTGCTCTCCTGCGCTTGACTCCTTACCTACCTTCAGAACGAAATCGCAACAAGTTTAAAAGATTGACGTTTCAGTCTTCAATGGTCTTCTTCAGAATAATCACAAAGGAAATGGACAAGTTCATAAGGCATTGTAATATCAAAATACTATTCATTTGTAATGTTTTGAGTTATGAATATAAGTTAATAAACAGTTAAATAAGGGACAAAAAACCATAGTTTTTAGAATTTATTGTCATTATATGCAAACATAGTTTGGAAATATGCACTGGTGGACAGGGAGGTATCTCTTTGTTTGAATAATGGCCCATGTCAACTTCGGCTGACGACTTTGCATTACAAAACAATATACGTTGTCCATTAGTTACAGTGAACAACAAAAATGTGTCTTCTGCTCCATTCTCAACCCCCCCCCCCCCCCTGCCCCTGGACAGAAAGCATGTTGTGGGGTTAAGGGCCTTGCTCAAGGGCCCAACAGTAGAGGAATGTTGTTTTGAGGATGTGATCCCAGCAGCCTCCAGTTGTCAGATAAATTCCTTTTTTTTTTTTACAGCACCCGGCCCAGGATTCAAACCCGGTCACCTTTCGGCCAACTCCTGCCACAGGCACAACTCCTTAGCCGCCGGGCTACCTGCTTGTCTGGTTTTAGCAAAGAAGAAAAAAATAGCAAAAACATAAGTTCATTTTCAGAAATACGTATGAGCTAATCTTCCTTAATGCTATGCAGACATAATTATTATGATGTAGAATAACATCTTACATGCAGCTGTTGTCAGCAGCAGCCGAAAGAGAGATCCTCTGTCTGATAGTTCTGGGTTACTGCCAGACTGAGCAAAAAACAGTGTGTTAAGTCATGTAATGATTAACTAGGCCAGGGTTTCTCAGACTTGTCCTGGGCCCCCCTGGGTGCACATTTAGTTTTTTGCCCTAGCACTACAGAAATGTTTCAAATAATCAAAGCTTGATGATGAGTTGGTTATTTAAATCAGCTGTGTAGTGCACCCAGGGGGAGCCCAGGAGTGAGTTTGGGAAACCCTAAACAAGGCTATTTAATCACCAAGACTGACTTTACAATAATTTATTATAAACAATTGTACATACTTCCTCTCAGTCAGCAACAGTCTTCTAATGGCTTCAGTAAACATAGGCTGAATCCACACTGAAATACTAAAATTTGATGTATTTATTTTATTGCATGAATGGTGACCACAGCCCTTCTGAAAATACATTTAAATACTGTTTGAATTCAATTTTTTTCCACCTTGCTCCATGTATTCCATTTCAAATTTGTCTCCCAGTGGCTTTACTACCGGGCCATTATGACAGATCTGGCAGTCCCTTCTCTGCATGTTCCTAGCCTCAACCTGATGTCAGAGTGACTGCCGGGTTGGGAAGACAGAGGTATGATAATACCTAAACCATCTAAACTGGAACAACCATTTCAGTAACGGTTCCAATGAGTCTAAATAACAGATCGTATTAGTTTAGAAAAAAAAGTATGTTATTTATATTTGAGTAGCATAAGATAATTAAGCAATCCATGTACATGCAAAAACATAGATATAAAAACAAACTATTCTAAAAATCAACCTGCACTAGAGCATGCTGGGAAATATAATAGATGGGTGTGGTTTTGGTTTAACAATGGGATTCTTTTACATCAATGCGTGTTATTTGAACAATTACACAGTTAATTGAACACCTGAATCAACACTAGAAATTATACATTGAAAAATCAACAGTAGGTAACACTGGCCAATTTGTTGTGTACTAATAAGTGAATTATGTTGAAGCAGGCATCTACAATAAGTGCCCTTAAAAATGCACACAGCAGCACAGCACGTGTAGTTTGTTAATAGGATATGAAATCCGTAATTATTTAGGCTCTTGACATTCTGGTTGGCTCTTATTCTAATTACAAGTATTGTTTTTGGGAAAATAGCTTAACATGAGTAATTCTATTTATTTATTTTAATTTAACCAGGTAGGCCAGTTGAGAACAAGTTCTCATTAACTGCGACCTGGCCAAGATAAAACAAAGCAGTGAGACAAAAACAACAATACAACACATGGGATAAACAAAAATACAATCAATAACACAATGGAAAAATCTATGAACAGTGTGTGCAAATGTAGTAAGATTAGGGAGGTAAGGCAATAAATAGGCCATAGTGGCTAAATTAATTACAATTCAGCATTAACACAGAAGTGATAGATGTGCAGACGATGATGTGCAAGTAGAGATACTGGGGTGCAAAAGAGCAAAAATAAATAACAATATGGGGATGAGGTAGTTGGGTGTGCTATTTACAGATGGGCTGTGTACAGGTGCAGTGATCGGTAAGCTGCTCTGGCAGCTGAAGCTGCTTAAAGTTAGTGAGGGAGATATAAGTCTCCAACTTCAATGATTATTGAAACTCGTTCCAGTCATTGGCAGCAGAGAACTGGAAGGAAAATTGGCCAAAGGAGGAGTTGGCTTTGGGGATGGCCAGTGAAATATACCTGCTGGAGCGCGTGCAACGGGTGGGTGTTTTCATTGTTTCAAGGAATTTCAATGCTTTAATTACAGTATGTCGCTACTTATGAATTACATAAGATGGCATTATTTGTATTTGAGCATTGTAAAACTGTAGCAGCTCAGTACGTCTGGGCAGAGAAAAGCAAATATAGACAGGAATCTCATATTGTGCACAGTTCAACAACTTTCAATCCATTCTCCAGCACTGGAACAAACAGCATTGACCAGCGCCATCGAAATCTCAGTGAAGCATCATTTGAGGAGTGCTTGACAGGGGGAGCAGAGTGGGTAACCCCTTGCAATGTTATTCATTTAATAAGAGACTAATGCGTTCAGGAGTAAATACACAGCATACACTCTGTCATATGGATGCAGCCATTGTTGTTATTGTTAACAGGGGGATTTCCATTTCAATGAAGATAAGAAAGGAGAGAGTGTCAGAACATGAGGTAGTGGGGGGAAGATCGAGATGGAGTGACACACTACCGACAAGCTCCTGCTGGCATAATGATCAGGAGGTGATAAAAACAGGCAGCACACAGAAACTGCCGGTTAGTGGATATCCTACTCTTAGAACCGGCTTCCTTTTTCATCAACACAATCTCACGGGAGAGGAAGGGATGGTGTGTGCGCACAAATGAAAAACAGAGAGACGGAGTAAGGAACAGTAGGATAGAGAGACCTTGAGTGAGTGAGAAAGAAAGAGAGAGTGAGATAAAGAGACAGGGAGGGAGAGAAGGAGAGGAAGTAGACAGCTGAAAGAGCGTGAGATAAAACGAGTGTGGTGAAAGCGGATTCCTCCACAATCCACTCCACTTCTCAGTGCAATATAACATTTCTGAGGGTGTATTAGCCATCCACAACCCTGCATCCTCCCTCCTCCAGAGAGAGAGGGAGGGATCGCTCATGCCACCCAATACCCTTCCACCTTCCAGCCCTCTTAAAGCATCCCTCTCCCAGTGCCAGATAGAAAAGAGACACAGCGCTTTCCCTGGGCTCAGTGCGTGGGTACAATCGCCCCTGTGATCAGCACTGTAAATATGACTAAGTAGGGCAACTGTATTTGATCAACTAGGGCCTGCAGCCTGCGGTGTTCTCCCCCGTGTTGTCATTCTCTCTCCCCCGTGTTGTCACCGGGGCTTACCGGAGCTACCGGAGCAGACAAGTCACTGAGCCTGGCTTAACTCTCTCACTGAATGCCTCTGCTTGCCGGCCTGGCTGGCACGAAACGACGGGTGGGGGTCATGTCCATATACCACCCTCATGGCACACGCAAACCCCCCCCTTCCATTACAAGACAGAGCCTGTGACACAAATCAGCTGTGTTATCGGGACATCATCAGCAGGAGCGTCATTTGCATGCCATCTCCTAACGACAGGGAGAGTGATCAAGAGGATCAAGCGGATTGGGGAGGGTCATAAAGGTCCCCCATCTATGACTTAATGACCTGACTTACTTGGGAAAGCTGGGGAGGGAGGCTGTTTTATTGGTGTGGAGTTAAACGGTGACTAATTGCAGCCGGTTGCCTTTAAAGAGGAGATGGGGAGGGTATTGTTTTTGCTGTGGTGGCAGGCCAATGGATTTTGACTGTAACAGGCATTCTCCAAAGCTCCTATCATTTCTGTGTGGTTTTTTTTTGTCCATTGAGATTTGCATTGCGGAGATAAAAAAACAACAGCCTATTGTTGATGTTGACATGGTATTTATCGGTGATGCATTGCAGCTGCGACAGTGTTGCCATGTATTTGTTAACCATTACTAAAGGTTTGAGCCACTTCTAGCATTGCCATTTCCACACGCTCTGTGGCCTGAATGGAAGTCCACCTGGACCGAATGGAATGTCCTAGACATTTTATAATCATCACTTTCCATTGTGCGCGACTAACCTGTAATTGCTAAGTGCAAATTGAAAGCGAGAAATTAATAAATGGAGAGCATACCTATCTTTTCGATTAATGGGAAACATTTAATTTTTGTTGTTTTGTTTCTTCCTCATTGCTGTTGGCCATAAATGTAATAGCCCATTTTGATTCACATAAGCATTCCTTTCATGGGATTGTGTGTGGCGGAGTAATTTTTGTTCCAGTTCATTTTGAGACATTTTCTGCGCGAACATTGTAGCACAGTGGTTGAACTCTCCCCCAAGGGGGCTCGTTCAGTGGGACAGATGTTACATTACTGTTTATACTGTATTATTGACTGTATGTTTGTTTTACTCCATGTGTAACTCTGTGTCGTTGTATCTGTCGAACTGCTTTGCTTTATCTTGGCCAGGTCGCAATTGTAAATGAGAACTTGTTCTCAACTTGCCTACCTGGTTAAATAAAGGTAAAATAAAAAAATTAAAAATAAATATATATTTTTATACCTGCGTTCATATTGTATGGTTCAAGAGAAAATATCCTAATTACTGGAAAAGGCATCTAATCAACAATTACATTATTTTACATTAATAGTCCAACTTCCAACTATTGACTTTTTTTCACAACTGCCACCAGTTTGATGCCAAAACAATTCAAGTGTGTAAAATTATAAATACACTGAGTACACTGAGTGTACAAAACATTAGTAACATGGCAGACTGGCCAGGTGAATCTAGGTGAAAGGGTATTGATGTCACCTGTTAAATTCACTTTAATCAGTGTAGATGAAGGGGAGGAGATATGTTAAAGAAGGATTTTTTAAGCCTTGAGACAATTGAGACATGGATTGTGTGTGTGCCATTCAGATAGTGAATGGGCAAGACAAAAATATTTAAGTGCCATTGAACGGAGTATGGTAGTAGGTTCCAGTTGCACCGGTTTGTGTGTGTCAAGAACTGGAACGCTGCTGGGTTTTTCAAGCTCAACAGTTTCCCGTGTGTATCAAGAATGGTCCACCACCCAAAGGACATCCAACCAACTTGACACAACTGTGAAAAGCATTTCGACACCTTGTAGAGTCCATGCCTCGACGAATTGTCAAGGGCAAAGGGGGCGCAACTCATTTGCGGTTTATAATGATGATAATGTTTTACAGCTTTGTCAACCTATTTCATTATTTGTAAGTGTGGTAAGGACACACAGAGGGCCTGAAATAATTACAGATGCATGTGCTAATCTGAAATACCCAAAAAGGCCATTAGATGTCATCTTATACAATTCAAAATACAACGTGAAAGTTACCAAACTTCAAAAGTGTCCAGTAATACACCCCCCCCCTTTCCAACCCTATGCCCACCACACATCTCTCTATACACACACACACATCTCTCTACACACACACACATCTCTCTACACACACACACACACATATCTCTCTAATCAAACACATCTCTCTACTCAAACACATCTCTCTACTCAAACACATCTCTACACACACACACACACACACACACACACACACACACACACACACACACACACACACACACACACACACACACACACACACACACACACACACACACACACACACACACACACACACACACACACACACACAAAACCAGGCTGGCATTACAACAATGTTAAGGAAACACAGTGCTCCATTGGGCCTATCGTGTTTGACTTCCAGTGCAGTGACGGGGGAATTCACCTCCACATCAACATAAATTAACACAGCAGCGAGTTCCTGCCCTGCAACACCTAACCAGGCAGTGAAGACACAGTACAGTACAAGACATTCTGCAGCATATCTCACCCACAGCCATAACACATACAATGGGAGGTGCTAGGTGGTGGCGGATTGTAGCCAGGCAACAAGTCTGACAGTACACATGAGAGAGTGCCAACTAGTTGACAGAAATGCCAACGCTGTCTCCCTTTAAGACATTGTCAAGATGGCTGGCGGAGTGCCTCTGTCACTCTGATTACCCAAGCAGGCAAATACACCCCACCTCCTCTATCCTCTCCTCCCTCTACCCCCCACATTTCACTCCCATCACTGGACACCCTCCACTCCCCAATCAGACTGTCAACTGTTGGCGATGGTTAACAGGATAGCGTTGTTGAGGTGAAGCAGTAACATGGTAATCCACTCCCAGTGCCAAACCAGTTAATGACAGTTAGAGCTCGTAATTAGCCCATGATCCCTCTGTCGTACGCTTTAACACCGTTGACCTTTCCCTGAGTCAGCTGTTCTACGCCCGCTCCCTCCTCCACCTCGGTCCATCTCGCTCCATCTCCCGCCTCTCTCTCTCTCTCCTCTACCCTGACTGTCACAGCAACATGATGCATTCATGGGGCGAACTGCTAGGGCTATGGCACACACTAATGCAAACACGTAGAGGCAAGCAGGCACACACGTACCAGTATGCACGCACGCACGCACACAATGACTACAGCCAGACAAAGCCACCATGACAGTGGCTGCGAGCTGCTCTGTCGCTAGTGACACCAAAGGCTGTCAAAGTTTACACATGTTAACTAGGGACGGGAATTGCCAGGGACCTCAAAATATGACACCACGATGCTTAGGTGCTGATACGATTTGTATTGCGATTCTCACGATTCTATATGTACTGAGATTTGATACTGTGATTTTATTGCAATTCGATGTTCCAAAGATATTGCTTACCATATGTCTACTGCGGAGGGACAAGAAGAAACACGTTTTGATCAGTCATGGAAATAAAAGTGCTGAAAACGAATGAAAAAGAAGATGGAGAAACAGATATGAAGGGAAATGTTGGTGCAGGTACAGCCCACTAGCTCAAAAAATAGTATTTTGTCGATATTGTCAAAACAATACGATATATTGTCAAAAGTAATATCCCGATACGTAACTGCATAGACTTTTTCCCCCATCACTAATGTTAACGGCTAAGTGTCTCCCACCCATTAGAGACCAAACTCCATGCTCTCCCGAACTTGTCCTCTGCTGAACATAGCCTCCCTTTCAAAGACGAGCTGTTCAAAGACGTTGGTCAGAAGAACACTCTGCACTCCGCTTCGCCGTGTCGACCTCCCCTGCAGTGACATAGGTCTTGTTGTTGTTGTTGTTGTTGTGATAGTGGTGGTGAGGACTGGAGACCTGATGTGCTCACGGAGACGAGGCTCTGCCTCCAGGACAAAAGGCAGCCGGGGTTATAGTCGACACCCGCCTGGCATGAAAGAACAGAGTTGCACATCTATCACCACTGGGCTATGACCACTTATGACATATAACGATGGTACGATAATAATGCATTGGTCAAAATAAATCCTCAGATCTTTAAACAACTACACAACATTGCATTGGGCTGTAGATCACCTCATGCATCATCCTTCTGTAGCAGTGTGAGCATATTCTGTACAGGTTGGCAGCCAGTCGTTGCCAGAACACTCACCAATCATCAGTTATGGAAGTGAAGAGGAGGATGATTATACTCTGGGAACGTGGCCATGACAGCTGGGTGAACACCCTGGCTCACTAAAGAAATGCAAGGGGATCTTTATGACCCCAGAATCAGGTTCAGGACATTGGTTTTGAAGGCACATCCGTCCCAGCAATGAGGTCCGTACAGCACTGTGTCCCTACAACTGCTATGGGACTTTGGATCTTCCATAGGAATCTCCCATACTGGCCCACTGAGACACATTCCCAAAGTTGTCTCCTCTCCAAGCACAAGCCAAATCTCACCTTACTTAGCTATTGTCTTTTGTTGACAGCGAGGTGCTGGGTGTGATGAATGCTAGAAGGGTTTAAGTGCTTTTGTTATGGTGTAAGGTTTGTCCCATTTTCTGAGTGCACATCTTCTAAATCTGCGGGGTACAGCCTACTTGCCACCGGGGCAGCTGGAAACATCACCTCTTAAGAGGCAGCAGCGAGAGTCTCCTGTCAGCATTATTTCCATCACGGTGCAGAGGCTTTTGCTCGGCAGTTTGGGCAGTGAACTCACGGACGAGCGCCCCTCAGCCAGGAAGAGGACGGCTGCTACATGTTGACATCCTGTACTACCTTCAAAGGCTACTGCTGTGCTGTGGTTGGTATAGATGGGAATGCTAATGTCTGGCTAGCCCTGGAGTCAGTCAGAGCGAGAAGCACAGCTCGGAAAGCCACAGCTGAGACGGAAGCGAGGGAGCTGCCCTCTGTCTCCCTCCCTTTCTCCCTCACTCTGCCTTGGCAGACATTACACCTCCCTTTCCACTCCCCTCCTCCTTAATTGAAAAAAAGTCTCAGGCGTTTTCTTGAAGGATCACTTCCTTTCAACTCTATGAAGCATCATTTATGCAGAACAACTGGACAAAGTATAATACGTACATAGCATAATCTGGTAGTAATACTTTACTGTTTAGGCACACAGGCGATTAGAGTGGCCAAGTGTTGTTTCTGGATCAGTTTGAGATGTGTGCTCTGGAAGGTTTGGGTTAGAAGCAGGGCTGGTTAAGCTGGACCTGGATCTGCTCCATTGCAGTCTGCTGAGCTCTCCAGTTTCACTGCTAATAGACTGAGGTGACTTAGGGCCCAGTCAATTTGTGTCTGCCTCCCCATTCCCCCACACTGCTCCATGCCAGGGACTGCATTACACCTCCACCCACACACTCAGCAGAACCAACACTCTAGCTTATGAAGACAAGCACTAAACTACACACATGCACACGCTAATGCTAACGAACACACACACACACACACACACACACACACACACACACACACACACACACACACACACACACACACACACACACACACACACACACACACACACACACACACACACACACACACACACACACACACACACACACACAGGAATCTCACCTTTCTTTGAATAGGTGTGTGCTTAGACTCAAAGTAAAGCTCAAGAGGCTCATTTCGATGGAGAAATGTAGGATATTGACCAAACCTCGGCAGCCTTTGGACTATGAGAGTCATTATTTTCCCTGCCTTTCTATGATATTGTGTGGGGAGGATAGGATAGCACCATGATTTGGATACCTCACTGCCGGAATGCCCACTACTGGCCTTCAACGTGTAAACAAGAACACACACACAGCATTCCATCAGAGGCACCTTCTGCTTTGTGCTCCTAAATGACATGGAATAATGCTCTATACTTACCCATCACAATGCAACAACATGAATGCGACCCACATAGGGAAGTTACAATCATCGAGAAAAATAAAGAAACCTCTCCCCTATTGAGATGACCTCATTGCAGGGGTTGATTCCTGTCAAGGTCTCTTTCCTAAAATAGTTTTTATAAAGCATTCATCGACACATTGTGTTGAAAAAAGTGCTCTAAAATTCCAATTGTATTGTTTGATGTCTTGAAATCGAACAAAGGATGTGAGTGCCAGCATGACGTGAATATATCAGCCACAAGACAATGCCAGCATGACGTGAATATCAGCCACAAGACGGAATGCCAGAATGTTAAAGATTACACCATGTGTACAACTTCAGCCCAGTGAGTTCCATGACCGGGTGAACGGATTAAAACCTCTCTCAACGGAGGAGCAGAAGATTATCAGCCCGCTGATATGTTAGCTGCCATTATCACTCCATAGCTGTAGCTAAATGATCAAATTAGTCTCTTTCCCATATTCACAATAAACAAAAGTTAGCAACCGTTGAACATTTGGCGATATTGTGTCATAATAGCGGATTCACTTTGTAACGGTTACACTTTGCAGGAACATTATTCCTTATTAACGTATCGCACATAACAGATTTACACTGCGGCATGTTATGCAAAGTGAACCAACTTCGTCATAAGAATGTTCAGTGTATCACAGGTTCATTTCCTCACATAATTCCAGCAAGTTAGAATTCTTTACACGTTAATTATGCATTCATAACCACACACAGCTTCTCCACCCAACTTCCCCACGCAGTCCTCACCGTATGTATCCAAGGTATACACTATATGGCTTTACTGGCAAATGTTTGGTGAGTGCTTCTCTACCGAGCCCCTGGAAGGTAGTAGAGAGTCTCTTGTCAGCTTTACGCTCCCTTGACTCTAGATCATGGAGATGATAGAAATACGATAGTGATGGAGACACTTGAGATTGGCTAATCTTTTCCCCCATACACTGGGACCTCATCTAGGATAAGTGAAGAGTCCATGCCAGAGGGATTTCTCCCCGGCAGGCAACGGGCAGGGATCTCCCTCCCGCATTATCCGCCAGAAGTGGCCCTCCACATTTGCCGTAGATTCTCAGAGAATTACTTCTATTTATCATCCGCCACCCAGGGAGAAACTTGGCAGCTATAGAGCACAGAACGGCTTGCAGGTGGGAAAATTCCCCAGTAATACAGTTGCTACTGTGTGTACAGTACAGTGAGCTAGATCCAAAGGATGCGTGGAAGTGTTAGCGGTAGTGGAAATTTCCGCTGGGCGTGTTTCTAGAGACATGACAGCTTGTAGGTAGGGGAACATATGCATGCGGAACAAACAACAGCATGACGTGGAAGCTTTGACCTTGGCGAGGCAGGCTGGCGCTGCTGCAGGAGGCCCACGTTGCTGACAGGTGCCACAAAGCCAGGTACGATGCCTTGTTTAGTTTTCCCACACTCGCGCACGAGTTCAGAACATGTGTCCCAATCAGGTGTGATACACTACATGGGCTCCATTCCAAGACTGGATTCTATATTAACATCATCCCGAGACAGTTTGTCTTTGATTGATGGGAAAATAGAGGGGTAATAGAAAAGAGTGGGACCTTAATAGCACATTTGATGTGCAGAGGCTTATCCCTGAATTTCAACTTGATGTAAAGTTTGGACACACCTACTCATTCCAGGGTTTTTCTATATTTTTACTATTTTCTACAGCACTTGTTGGCTGCTTTTCTTTCACTCTGCGGTCCAATTTATTCCAAACCATCTCAATTGAGTTGAGGTCGGGTGATTGTGGAGGCCAGGTCATCTGATGCAGCACTCCATCACTCACCTTCTTGGTCAAATAGCCGTTACACAGCCTGGAGATGTGTTTTGGGTCATTGTCCTGTTGAAAAACAAATGATAGTCCCACTAAGCACAAACCAGATGGGATGGTGTATCACTGCAGTGTGCTGTGGTAGCCATGCTGGTTAAGTGTGCCTTGAATTCTAAATAAATCACTGGCAGTGTCACCAGCAAAGCACCCCCACACCTTCACACCTCCTCCTCCATGCTTCACGGTGGGAACCTCACATACAGAGATCATCCGTTCACGGTTGGAAACAAAAATCTCATATTTGGACTCATCAGACCAAAGGACAGATTTCCACCAGTCTAATATCCATTGCTCATGTTTCTTGGCCCAAGCAAGTCTCTTCTTCTTATTGGTATCCTTTACTAGTTTCCCCCTAGTACTTTCCCCCTAGTTCCCTACATATCATGTAAGGATATCTATTGAAATCATGCATTTTTGGAGAAGATACATTTCTGAAAGTATGTGGATTCGTTTACGCCTAAGTATAAAGGCTTAAACTGTGCCTTGTTGCAAACAGGATGCATGGTTCAGAATATTTTATTCAGTACCGGCTTCCTTCTTTTCACTCTGTCAATTATGTTAGTATGGTGGATTAACTACAATGTTGTTGATCCATCCTCAGTTTTCTTCTACCGCAGCCAATAAACGCTGTAACTGTTTTAAAGTCACCATTGACCCCATGGTGAACTCCCTGAGCGGTTTAATTAATCTCAGGGCGCCTGCATTTTTGTAGTGACTGGGTGGATTGATACACCATCCAAAGTGCAATTAATAACTTCACCATGCTTAAAGGGATATTCAATGCCTGCTTTTTTTACACCCATCTGCCAATGGGGCCCTTCTTTGTGAGGCATTGGAAAACCTCCCTAGTCTCTGTGGTTGAATCTGTGTTTCAAATTCACTGCTCAACTGAGGGCCCTTACAGAAAATGATATGTGTGGGGGACATAGATGAGGTAGTCATTCAAAAATCATGTTAAACACTATTGTTGCTCACAGCTTTGAGTCCATCCAACTTATTACGTGATGTTATTATGACTTGTTCAGCACATTTTTACTCCTGAACTTATGCCACACGACAAAGGGGTTGAGAATTTTTTTTAATTCATTTGTAAACACTTCGAAAAACATAATTCCACTTTGACCTTATGGGGTATTGTGTATAGGCCAGTGACAAAACATCTCCACTCATATTTGTTTTATCCAGACTTTAACACGACAAAATGTGGAAAAGGTCAAGTGGTGTGAATCCTTTCTTATGGCACTGTATGTCTTAAACTGTGTGCACATACATACAGTTGGCTAAAGTTAGCCAGCTGATGAACATACCGCACAGAGCAGTACAGTGCAGTGTCAAGGGTAGAGTTCTATCCTGCAGTTTCTGTCTAGACAGGTGTTGTGTGTGTTGTGCCTACCATCTAGCAGCTGGCAATTACCCAGCCCTGCAATGCCTCATATCCATTTTGAGACTTTTTTGCTGACTCACAAAAACATTTAATGGTTAACAAGAAGATTTTATTGTTGAAAACGGCACATTTAAAATTCCAGACCTTCCGATGTCTGCAATTTCAATTCCATCTCCAGTCCATTTAGCCGAGCACAGATGACTTCCAATATAACCCCCCCACCCCCCCCCCACCCCCAAATGCGGCGAGGAAATAGTAATATAATATTTTTTCGAACCATTCAAAATGCCCTCCCCAGCAAAAGGCTGATTTGATTAGCCTTCCAGAGTAATACGTGCATGGCCGTGCAGTACTGCCTTCTCCGGGGACAGGGAGGTTGTGCCAGAGAGACAGACCCAAATGACCCAGAGGGCCATCCAATGTGTGAAACTCTCAGCTTCTCTTTAGCAATGCTGCATGGGAGCTCCCATCATTTCATCAGATTCAGGCCGCCGTAGCCGCACCGTGGCCAAGTGGTGTGTCATTGTCCTTTGGCTTTTGTCCTCTTTCCCCAAACCATCTCATTAAATGAATTAACCAGCTTCATTCATCCAAATTACCCGGTACTATAAAAGTAGATGAGCAACAGACAACCTTGGGTGAATATGCTACAACATAATAGCTACATATTTATTTAATTCCAAGCTAATACCTATGTCTCTTCTACTTAATCGGACGTTTGAAATTGAGCTTTCATAAAGTTTCATTGTGACGGGGCCTTCATTCTTTGCAAGGCCTTGAAGAGGCCTCTCTACAGTATAGAGCCCTTTATTAAACATTCTACTTCTAACGTGTACATAAAGATTATAATTTGCCAGCGACATAATAGGTCCGATGAGAACCATTATTCATATTTTAAGACCATCTATTATAGTTCAGAAGCACTGAGTCAATTTCTAAACATGTCTAAGCTCATATACTGTCTCGTCTCACTTTCTGATCTATAGGCATCCAGTGTAACCTTTTTTTACATTGTCAATTGACTGGGATCTTTTACAAGCTACATGCCCTTGACGAGACGAGTCCTGATAGTCACTTTAACTTGTCAATTGTGTATTCAGTATGAGGATGTCTGGCCTGTATGTAATGAGCATCGGAGGCAGCCAGCCCAGCATCGGGCCATAAACTACACGCCTGTCAATGAGACACACTGGCTTGTTTGTCTCCCCCTCCCCGTCTGTAAGCAATCAAAGTCACGCCAGGCTTGTTAAGCATGTCATGGTGACATCTTCACAAGGAGGTGGCTCAATATTTATCGAATGGAGACAGAGGAGCGGCCTATAATATCTGCCTTCCTGCGGAATTATCGCTAGTAGCGGGTCGGTTTGATGGAGAGAGAGGGAGAGCAGAGATGATCAGTCCATTGTCCGATGCTGGCCCTACACACCCTGTCCGCCTCCTGCCATTCCTATTCATTTTTTGAGGATTGGGGGCAGAGACTAAGACATCTAAAATTTCAGGACTTAAATTGTATGTTGGAAATTCTACACGAGTCTGCCCAAAGCATGGTGACAGCACCAGAATGCACAGACACATTGAGTAGGCTCCAAGAGATTATGACAATGAAAGAAGGGGGAAGAAGAAATTGAGACAAATCCTATCTATTTGTCTGTTTTAAATCAGTGCAATGTCGCCGGAAATAATGAACATTTGGGTGAGTCACACAAACATTTCAGACGGGAGAAGAAAAAAACTTTCACTCATCTAAAATATTCATTTACAAAACGACTACATCATTTATAGTATGTTATTGATCGCCTCACAATATAATTTACAAAAGTAGCCATGGTAATTAAAACTTGTTAAAAAAGTTTGATGAATGCTCTGACGGGTATTCTTTGTAACATACAGTATATGGTCTAATGATGCCTGGAGGTGATAAGTCTAATGATGATAATAATAATGATAATAATGATAAGTCTAATGATGCCACCGGAGGGGAAGGCTGCCCCAAATGCTTTTGCCAACCATACTATAATATATATTTTTTTGCATTGTTCGTAACCTGTTTTGTACATAATGTTGCTGCTACCGTCTATTATGACCGAAAAGATCTTCTGACATCAGAACTGGGAGGGATATAACTGGGAGGGATGGGAGGGATATAATACAGACACCCGACCAGGCCCAGATCCCCGTTATTTGCTGGAGAAGGAAACGCAGATTTTGTGAAAGAGATCAGGGTGCCTTGTGAGGATCAGGCGACGAGATCTGATCGTCGGGTTCACTGATCTAATCTGCCCTTGCCTTCCGTCCTGCTAGCTATAGTTCAATTGCTGGAAAATAAATGGGATGAACTGAAAGCACGTTTATCCTACTAACGGGACATTAAAAACTGTAACATCTTATGTTTCACCGAGTTGTGGCTGAATGACGACATTAAAAACATATAGCTGGTGGGATATACACTTTATCGGCAGGACAGAACAGCAGCCTCTGGCAAGACACGGGGGGGGGGGGGGGGGCTATGCATTAATATAAACAACAGCTGGTGCATGATATCTAAGGAAGTCTTGAGGTTTTGCTCGCCTGAGGTAGAGTATCTCATGATAAGCTGTAGATCACATGTCACGCCCTTGCCATAGGGAGGCTTTCATTCTCTATTTTGCTTAGGCCAGAGTGTGACTAGGATGGGCATTCTAGTTTGATTATTTCTATGTTTTCTATTTCTTTGTGTTTGGCCGGGTGTGGTTCTCAATCAGAGGCAGGTGTATATCGTTGTCTCTGATTGAGAATCATACTTAGGTAGCCTTTTTCCCACCTGGGTTGTGGGTAGTTGTTTTCTGTATAGTTTTAGTTAACTTACAGAACTGTTCGTTTCTCGCTTTGTTATTTTTGTTCTAGTGTTCAGAACAAAAAAAATGCGCTTTAGTCCACTCCTTCTTCATCAGATGAGCGTGACAGAACTACCCACCACCAAAAGATCAAGCAGCATGGTAGAGAGGACTCCTGGACATAGGAAGAGATCCTGGATGGTAAGGGACCCTGGAGGCAGGCTGGGGAGTATCGCCGTCCAAGGGAGGAACTGGAGGCAGCGAAGGCAGAGCGGCAGCGTTAAGAGGGAACACGGCTAGCAAGGAAGCCCAAGAGGTAGCCCCAAAATAATATTTTTGGGGGGCACATGGGGAGTGTGGCAGAGTCAGGAATCAGACCTGCGCCAACTCCCCGTGCTTACCGTGGCGAAGATGTGACTGGTCAGGCCCCGTGCTATTGGGTGATGTGCACTGTGTCTCGGTTGAGCATTCACAGGGCGGTGTGCTCGGTGCCAGCGTCCCGCATTTGCCATCCTCAAACAATCGCATGGTATGCTTTCGTTGTAAAGCATATTGTAAATTGGAAAATGCAGTTAGGTTAACAAGAATTTAAGCTTTTAACCGATATAAGATAAATGTTTAATATCCATTTTTATGACTACTTATTTGAATTGTGCGCCCTCCAATTTCACCAGAGGTTGTCGACAGGTGTCCCGCTAGCGGAACGCCTAGCCTAAACAGGTCAACATTTAGAAGGCTCCAGGGCCAGATGGATCACCAGGACGTGTACTCCGAGCATGCGCTGACCAACTGGCAAGAGTCTTCACTGACATTTTCAACCTCTCCCAGTCTTAGTCTTTAATACCAACATGTTTCAAGCAGACCACCATAGTCTCTGTGACCAAGAACAGTAAGGTAACCTGCTTAAATGGCTACTGACCCATAGCCTCACGTATGTAGCCATGAAATGCTTTGAAAGGCTGGTCATGGCTCACATCAACACCATTATCCCAGAAATAGACCCACTCCAATTTGCTTACCGCCCCAACAGATCCACAGATAATGGAATCTCTATTGCACTCTACTCTTTCACACCTGCACAAAAGGAACACCTATGTGAACACCTATATTCATTGACTACAGCTCAGCGTTCAACACCATAGTGCCCTCAAAGCTCATGACTAAGCTAAGGACCCTGGGTTTAAACACCTCCCTCTGCAACTGGATCCTGGACTTCCTGACGGGCCGCCCCCAGGTTGTAAGGGTAGGTAACAACACATCCGCCATGCTGATACGCAACACGGTGGTCCCTCAGGGGTGCGTGCTCAGTCCCCTCTTGTACTCCCTGTTCACTCATGACTGCACGGCCAGGCACGACTCCAACACCATCATTAAGTTTACTGGTGACACAAGAATGGTAGGCCTGATCACCGACAACAATGAGACAGCCTGTAGGGAGGAGGTCAGAGACCTGACCGTGTTGTGCAAGGACAACAACCTCTCTCTCAACGTGATCAAGATATAGGAGACGATTATGGACTACAGGAAAAGGAGGACCAAGCACTCCTCCATTCTCATCGACGGGGCTGTAGTGGAGCAGGTTGATAGCTTCAAGTTCCTTGGCGTCCACATCACCAACAAACTAACATGGTCCAAGCACACCAAAACAGTCGTGAAGAGGGCACAACAAAACTTATTCCTCCTCAGAAGACTGAAAAGATTTGGCATGGGTCCTCAGATCCTCAAAAGGTTTTACAGCTGCACCATCGAGAGCATCCTGACGGGATGCATCGCTGCCTGGTATGGCAACTGCTCGGCCGCCGATCGCAACGCACTACAGAGGGTAGTGCATACAGCACAGTACATTACCAGGGCAAAGCTTCCTGCCATCCAGGCAGTGTCAAAGGAGGACCCTAAAAATGGTCAAAGACTCCAGCCATCCTAGTCATAGACTGTTCTGTCTGCTACTGCACGGCAAGAGATACCGGAGCGACAAGTCTAGGTCCAAGAGGCTTCTAAACAGCTTTTACCCCCAAGCCATAAGACTCCTGAACAGCTAATCAAACGGAAACCCGGACTATTTGTATTGCCCCAGCCCCCCCTCTGGAACACTGCTGCTACTCTCTGTTATTATCTACGCATAGCCACTTTAATAACTCTACCAACATGTAAATATTACCTCAATTATCTCAACACCTTTTCCCCCCACACATTGACTCTGTACATGTATCTGTATATACTGTTTTTACTTTAATCATTTGTTAATCTCATCTCTTACTTTTTTGGGGGGTATTTTCATAAAACTGCATTGTTGGTTAAGGGCTTGTAAGTAAGCATTTCACTGTAACACTGTGACAAATACAATTTGATTTGATTCTTACTGTATTTCATGAAGCTCTTTTTGTAAGTAGGTGGCTGGACTACAAATCCCAGAGACAAGATGCAGCACTGTAAACTCAGACTTCAATATGTATGGGACGGGCCCATTGAACTGTAGTGAGAAAGAACAACGGAAGCAGACTAGCATGAACACACTCCTCAGGACTGATGATGCCAATTATCACTCCAGGCTAATTATAAAATACATAGCAGATAGGCTGTTTCAGTGGCAGGCAGGTCTCTTGGTGCCAGAACAATCTTCACACATTCATCTTGTGGAGGAAATCCCCTGTGGCGTAACTACGCTTTGCCTCGAATGGTAATGCCAATAATGAGGGGACAATATAAGATAAGATATTAATTGAATTATGGAAATGAGACGTGGCCTTCTTTCTCTTCTGGGCTCCCCAAATTCCGCATATCTCAATAAAGATTTCTCTCTGATTTGCGTAGCAAAAGTCTCTGCGTGTGACTTGGAAGTCGGCAGGGGGTATGCAGGCCTAACATTAGGCGATGTGCCATAGAGGAGGAATTGGGGAGGTGGTGGTGGTGAGGAGGAGGAGGTGGGTACAAGGCTGTAATTACGAGGATCTGTGCCCCGTTGGGACAGCCATGTTGGAATCTGGGCAGGCTGGGAACACTGTGCCGTAATAATGACATACTGGAGCTCCCTGAGTGTTCCTGGAGCACAGCCAGGATACTCCTACCTACAAGACCGAGGATGTAAACAGAGATAAATGATAAACTCAATATAAAAACTGCTGCTGTTCTTGACAACAGCATCAAGCTCAACCAGTCATGAATACAGAGTCATCGACCCCGAGTTAACAGGTGATGAACATCTTCCTATGTGCCTCACCTGCATTCATAGCCTACTCGATGTACCATTTCATGGTTTTTGCATAGTTTTATTTAACATACACATTCAACCACCAACAACATGTTATATAAGCCTGCAGGTGGCCAGTTATATAGCACAACGCATCACAAAATCCCCCTGGGATCCACAGAACAGCTTCTACCTGGACATACGCGGGGCTCAGTGACTCATCTCTCTCTCTCTCTCTCTCTCTCTCTCTCTCTCTCTCTCTCTCTCTCTCTCTCTCTCTCTCTCTCTCTCTCTCTCTCTCTCTCTCTCTCTCTCTCTCTCTCTCTCTCTCTCTCTCTCTCTCTCTCTCTCTCTCTCTCTCTCTCTCTCTCTCTCTCTCTCTCTCTCTCTCTGTGTGTGATTGTAATGATTATATTAAAACCGTCCATGTCTCCTCGACGTGGAGATAATATGCACATGGCACCACCCCAAGTCTGAAAATAGTATCGCTAATGGTGCAGGGCGAGAAGACGGAGGAGGGAAAGGGGGCGAAGAGGTTTTGCAAAAACAGTCGTATAGTTGAGACACAGGGCCTGCATCGCGGGCCGCTGCTCGCCTCTCAGCCCAGCGGAAGTCTCCCAAATCCCAGATTAAAGCTCCAACACGCCTCTAGAAATCTCCTGTTATCCCTCTCTCGCTCTCTCTCTCTCTCGCTCTGTCCCTCTCTATCTGTTAGGAGAATAATTGCATAAGTGGTTTCAGCTCTCTGAATATCTCTCCCTTAAGTCAACTTGTCTCTCACACACTCTTTCCTCTTCTTGCATCTTGCTCACCTGTCTTTCTTGCCTTTACTCATCTCTTGCATCTTTCATCAATGTCTGTAGCCCTCAGATTTGCTACAGAGCTGAACCCAAGAGATACAATTGACAGAGAGAGAGAGAGAGAGAGAGAGAGAGAGAGAGAGAGAGAGAGAGAGAGAGAGAGAAGGACAGGGCTGAGGGTAAGATTTCTAGTGTCTTCTCTAAAGATGACATCCTCCAAAACAATCTCAAGATGGGGTCTATTGCCATTGTATCTTTCATTGCTATCTTTCATTGCTGACCCTGGTGATCGTCAATATTTATATTTCCAATTTGGTTATGATTAAAACACCATAACGCAAACCCCTACTATGAAGCAATCGGATCCGATGGTTCTCTCCCACCCACCTACTCACCAAGCGTCTTTGTAAACTGCTCATTAAGACTTCACTGTGGCAGAGTACTGGGCGGATCAATGAAGGGAAGATCAAGCCTGATGGGCTGAGATGATACTGTCCTCGCCTGGAGAGTGGCCCGGTCCATGCTCACCCACCAGCTGTCAATCTGAAGAGTACCTCATCTACACGCCCTCCAAACACTACAGCCACCCAGCATGATACCTAAACCCTGCCAACCCCAGGATCAGTGGGATGAGGGGGGAGGGGAAGGGAGGCGAAAGGAAGGGGAAGTGTGGGGAGGGGACCAATTCCCATGATGCCTTTGTTGTTGCTGTCGATATGGGAGATGAGCATGTGGAAAAAGTCCGCCAGAAGGTGGAGTCAAAGCACACCTTCCCTAGGTTGCCAGCATTGCATACTTGCATGATTATATGTGTGCACTCATTCAAACGTTCACGCCCAAATGCGTGTTGTGTTGGAGTGTCATGTTGTCTTGGCAGGGTGGCTGCAGTGGCAGATGGACTGTGCTGATTCCTTGTCCCCTATGGTTTCCCTGGTAGTGCCAGGCAGAGATGGTCTTGCTGCCTGCAAGCCAGTCTAAAGTGCCTCATGTTGGGCTTCAGGAGACAAGAAAACGGCTCTCTTCATCCAAAGATGCTGTCTACTACTCTTCTCTTTTGTAACATCTAAATGGTTGAAGGAAATTCTAATCAAAAACCTTCCAATAGCTCACTAATTGTCCAATTGGCCCTTAGCTGACAGAAACAATTGGTGTGATGAACTCAGGTGACAGGTGAGTTCCTTTGATGCACCGATCAAAACATCCTGGCCCAGTCAGTTTAGGTCACATTTCAGTGACTCATCTTTATTGTGTCCGACATGGCAGTTCTCTCACTGTTACATTAAAGGTTTCCTCTTGATGCTCTCCACTGAGTGATAGCACTACCTGGATCACAAATGCCTCATTCGCTTTTTCATTCACAGCTATGATCGGACACTGACGCTGAAGAGGAGACATTAGCCATATCATTGTCAGAGAGCAGTGACGGCCAGTCAAGTTCTTCAAGGGTAGCTGGGTCTTCTGGCTTTATAAGTACTTATTCTATTAAGGTTACTTAACTTCCTCAAAAGTTTCAGACTTCAGTCAATCCAGCCAATATCCCAGTTGAATGAATTGGCCCCTGATTCAATTTGAGTCTAAATCCCTGCAGGATTTATACCCTGAAGACTCAGAGCCTCCATACTCAAGAGCTGAAATGCAACACAACGTGAAAAATCTAGTTCACCTATTGCATTTGACTTGTCAACAAACAATTCACACAGGGAAATATTGACACTGCTACCACGCTGCTCTCTTTTTCCAAATGAGGAAAAATATCGACACTGCTACACCCCTCACCCCCACCAACATACCCCCATGTGATTAATGAGATTCACCTCGGAATGAATCTGCCTCAATTTCTGACAGGAGGGATTGACTGGTGACAGGAGATCATTATATGTAACCACTCTAGACAAGAATGTCAGTCACTTTGATGTGATAGCATTCTGTTTCACATTGTTCCAGTATTCCACACATTGATGTTGTTACAGCTGTTGAAAGGAGCGGACCAAGGTGCAGCGTGGTGAGCGTACATTTTCACTTTATTTTAGAAATGACGCCGACTAAACAAAACAAAACGTGAAGCTTCAGGCATTGTGCCATCAAACAAAGTTAACCTCCCACAAACGCAGGTGGGAAAAGACAACGATAGACAGCTGTCCCTGATTGAGAACCTAGAAATAGAAAATCATAGAAAAAGGAACATAGAATGCCCACCCCAAATCACACCCTGACCAAACCAAAATAGAGACATAAAAAAAAGCTCTCTAAGGTCAGGGCGTGACAGATGTTTACTCCCTTTGAAGACAACAACAACAACCAGGAATAAATATGTAGTGGTCGCTGTCACTGCTCACTTCAAAAGCGCCATTCAAGCATCGATCAATGTCTTGCTCGATTCGACATGATCTGTGGTCAATAAAGGCAGTGGCCGTGTCAAAACCCTGTTATTTCTGGACCGGTTGGTGAAAGATGAATCTGTATTGATTTGCCAAGTTTGTCTGAGGTTGTAAATCATCAGGAGATATTATTCTTCACAAAGTGGGTTACAATGTTGTGAGAGACAGAATGCTCTGGAGTCTAGCTATCCTCCATCCATGTCATTTTGATGAAACTACAAAGCTAGATGGTGGAAGAGTAGGTCTAAAACTGACTGTCTAGACATACAGTAGTTATGTGCTCCATGTGCAGTGGTGGATGAACATACAGTACTTTATATTCAACATGATTATAGATGAAAATGGTCAACCCTAACATATGATACATTTGCATTCTATACCAAAACCCAGCAACTGAACAGCTAACGATTTGTGATTTCTAATGATGGATCTATATTGATCAACCATTTTGCTCAACACCTGCTCAATCAAAGTAATCATTCTACATGCAGTAATTAATTACCCACAGGACCGCGAGATTTCTGCCTGACATCTCATCCTTTGTCCTCGAACAAAGAATGCAAATCCCACGGTCCCTACTCCTCAGTGTGGCTAAAAGTCTACAGTGTGCTTGAGAACCGTGGGCGATGCAACACATAAGCTGATCAATAGTGTTAAGGGAAGGGATCACTGGTGCTACCTCGCTTTCCAACCAAGGTCCACGAATTGAAGAGCAAACTGAAGGAGAGAGGAGTTTCAGCAACTCTTGGAGGACAATAGAATTCAATAAAAGAAACAAAGTAGAACAATAGGCTTTCTTGAAGCTCAGATTGGAGATGCTTCAGTGATCTCAGATTCCAGGAAAAGGAGCTGCACAATTGGCCAGGACTATGGTGGTTCTACCGGGCAAAGTATCACACAAGGTAACAAGCTCCTCTCCCAACACTTCACGTACCTCTTACTCCATCCAGTCAGAAGGTACTGAAGGTTGAATCTACCAAGACCCAAATTAAATCCCTCCAGACTATCCCTATGGGGGGGGGGGGGGGGGGAGAAAAAAGGAGAGTGAGAGAGAGCATGAGACAGTGTGATAGATGAAGTGAGAGAGGAGAAAGACAGAGAGAGACTCAAAGGTTGTTACTGGCCACGGGGTAGCGTGGAACTGTGAAAGGTATTAGCACATTGGGAGAAATCTGCCAATATTATGCTGCCTGCCAGCAGATGCCGAAAACATCTTCCTCTTATCACATAATCCATTTCCTGCTTGAGCAGGTGTTTCCTAGAGCGTGTCTGTGAAAAATGGCAGAATTGAGCTGGATCAATTCTCTCTTAGTGTTCATCTTGTCTGTGATCTTTGGAAAGTGGTTCATGTATTTTACCAGAGATCAGAGGAAACAACTCTTTTAGTGGAGTTTCTACAGGTCTTATGACTCCCTTTTCAGTTTGTACATAGCACACAGACCTTTTTCATGGCTGAAAGTGAGGCTTTAAATGGAGAAATGATAGACTAGAGGAGAGCCTCTTCTTATCGACCGATTATAATCACCACTACAAGACATTCTGCAGATGTAGCGTATCAGTTCACTGACTTTGTTAGGCTAGCCTTAAGCAGGTCCTTAACAGGTTTTTGATATTTATAAAAAACCCCACTGTGAACAATATACAGTATAATCCACAGTGAATAGAGCCATCTGCTTGGGGACAAAACAGTAATTATATAACAATTATACATTGAATGTGTATTGTGTAACAACATCATGATTTGACATTATTATTCTAACATAGGCATTTGAGAGGGAGGTATGTGATATATTTGGACTTAAACAGACTGTGAAAGGGAGTAGACCTCACTGACGCACAAATGCACGGACACACACAGACACGCGCACACGCACGCACGCACGCCGTTCTGGAGTTGGGTGGAAGGAAACACACTCTGCCTTTAGGACAGTTTTACGTAACATTGCCAGAGGGATAGTCATGAAGGTTAGAGTGACGTCGTTGTGACACAACACAAGAAGAGAGGGGGAGAGAGAGAGAGAGAGATTGACTTGATGGTGACATGGACAGTGTCTGTCTGAGCAGCCCTGCCTCAGTGGGGACAGCACGGCAGGGATTGTGATACTAATCCTAGCCTGCTTCACAGAGTGTTTAAACAGATGGGCCCGGCTGCTGTGAAAGCTTCACTCACAGATTGCCTTGGAAACCGTTTGAAAAGTGAAAAGAACAAGAGAAAGAGAGTGAAAAGTGGTAGATGCCCTGGGTGGCTAACTCTGTTGCTAGAGCCAAACAGAAATATGTATTAGATCATCGGAATATGATGGAATATGTGCACATAAATGTGATGGTTATGCCACGGGTTCCAGCTTGAGAAATATTGGTTTCAGGGTATGCCCAATAATATAAGGATGCATACTGACATGTCGGCTAAAACTTGGTGTCCTTACGTCAGACTTAATTCATCCTAAAAAATACTTATGATAATGGATTTACAAAGATATTTCCCACTCGTCAAAAGTTACAATATGAGGGCTTAAAGAATCCTTAGGAGTCTATTGACGCACCTGGGTGTCAATCTAATAAACATAATTTTAAAAATCCCCATCAAAATCTGTCAGTTTTGTACTAGTTTTAAGCTAGATATTCTTTTTGCATGACCTCTGTCTCAAACCACCGCATCCGCCTATGTTGCCCTTCCTCATCTGCGGTGGAAAGTGGACACAGCTACAGTGCTGTTTGTCAGAGCAGATATGACCACTCTATAAAAAGATGAAACTCTCACAAACACGATGGTGTTCTCCCGTTTGCTCTATGACCCCCACACGTATCATGGGACTCATCTGAAGGTAACCCATACAAATGAATGGGAGTATGGAGGTAGTTTTCTGCCAACAAAAATAAGGGGTTAAATCAGTGGCAACCCTTCATTCAAGGCAGGTGGGGCAAAATGATTAGGTTAATACATCTGCATACAAAACTGGTCTCTTTTTTTGCTTTCTTGAGTAAGGCAGCTCCATAATGCAGGTTTTTCAGCCAAGCTCAGTGCTTTCTGTGGTGGAGGGGCAGCCAGCGGAACATACAGAGCGTATGGGTTGGTAATCTTCTTAAGTTGCGCCGTGAATGTGTTCTGTCACTCATGGCGACACTGCATCACCACAAAATCTACAGGCAGAGCTTGAAAGTTCAAGCCCCCTTGGGGGCTGCCTTAGATTTTCATTAGACGTGCCCATTCAAGAATGCTCAAGGTCATTGGCTACAGATAGAATTAAGTCAAATCACGTTACATCTACTGTAGCTTTGATTGGACTGATTATGTCAACATCATACTTTCAAAATCTTTGCTAGCAAGCTAGCAGTCATCACGAATCAAGTCAACAATCTACTGGAAAATCCTTTTCAATTATAGAAAACATGTCGGTGCGTATCAGCCATTGGACATAAACATTACATCGCAAATTCAGCAATGACTGGTTTGGAAGGAATCAGTGGCTAACTACACACGTTGCAAAGCAATCCTTATTTTGGCTCCCCTGCCTGCTATTTGGTGGAAAGGGTGTGTGGTCCAAGTCTTTGTTTAAGGGTCTCTTTTCCAAGCTTTTTAAGGACAAACATTCACATGCAACACCATGGGCCAGAAAATGTTGAACGCATTGGCCATGCTGTCAAGCCAGCATGACTTCTTCCGTGTTCAAAACAACTGGAAACTCGGAACTGGGAAATCTCAGACGTCAGTGAGTTTAAGACAACTGGTTACTCTGAAAAAAAAAATTCTGATTGGGAAAATACGTTTTAAACGGTCATCCAACTCAGAATTCCAAGTCGAGAAGTCAACTCCATCTTAAAGATCACTGACGTCATGATTCAACCAGTTTATTTCTGATTTCCCAGTTCTTGAAAGCACCATAAATCCAGAAAATGCCAGACTTTGATTACAAAGTTTCATAACAAAGTTTGCCCACAAGAAGGACAGCCGAACACAGAAAAACTGAGTCCAAAAATGTCTTGTATGTTGCTACATAAATGATGTAATATTCCAGGGAGATATGTCTAGAGTAGCTAAGAAAGTAATAATAAGTGTATGTTGTGTTGAAAGCTGTCAGTAGCTCATGTGCTTCACCCTAATAATTTGTTCCCTTTCCCCATCATAACTTGATCACAGAAACATGATCACACAGTTTCTGTGACTACCTAACACATCATCAGAGTGCGCAGCAGAACACTGTGTGCTGGAAACACTCGGTTTGTTATTTTTGACTAAAACATAACCAAACTTTGTTAAATATGAACTTGTTTTTGCATGAATTCCGCGACAGGGATACTTTTTAACAGCTAGGACCGCTATTTCTTATCCCGGAATCCCACTGAACTGACAGGTTGAAGTTTGCTTGACATAGCCGCTAACCTGGCTAAGCTGCTAGCCAAAGTTAGTCCAAGATAAGTTTTACAATTGAGTTCTCTTTGTCTGGACAAGTAAATGAATGATTTCTTGGCTGTAGAAGCTTTGTTTCGGGACAAACTGGATCACTCCGAGTTCCAATGTGGCAATTGTTTGCTTGCTGACGATTATAGACTTGAGGTGGCTTCCTTGATCATGCATGTCGCCAGCCTACCCATTTGGCCTTGTTTAATGCATCTCCGCCTTGTCATTTGTCACTATCCGACAGGCCGGTGTTTGCCAGGGGAGCCATCTAATGCCTCTCCTCCCCCATTTGATAGCAGAGTCAAAGGAGCACAGAATGAGGAGCATGGCAATCAACGATGGTCGCATGTCACAAGTTGTGGAACCCGAAGACACCCGCAAAGCTGTCTACACTCCCAACAAGAGGCCCGGAGCGGATACAAACAATGAACAGTTGCGCATCCCTGGAGTCTGATCTTCCTGCACCTTAATAGCTGAGGGTACCTGTGTCTGTGGCTGCCATGCCTACTCCTACTCTTTCCCCTTTGAGTGAGTTTTAGGTCGACCTTGGCAACCTTCCGTCCCTGCTCTGGATCAAGCAGGGCTTCTCTATCTGTCAGAGGCCTGCACCAGGCGCCAAGAGCTGCGGGCTCAGGTTTTACTGCTTCTCGCCCGCCCTTAAAGGGTTCTCTGAATCCTGTGAAGCCTGGGAGTGGGCAGATTTCTTCTTCTTTCTCCCCAGCCATGATTTTGGGCTTGATCATAAGAAATGTGACTGTTCCTGGTGTGAGAACAATGTCCTATCCCGGAGCTCCAGTAAATTGCATTACTAAGCTGCTACTGAATGTACTACGTCTGGACATAGAAATCAATTATATCATAGTCCATGTGGGTTTTAATCCCATTATGAAGGGCAGATCTGCACAGTTGAAACTAGATTTTAAAGAGCTGATTGACTCTCTGCTAGACACACCATCATATCTGGTCCGTATGCCCTCTGAATCGTGGCAATGAATGCTTTAGCAGGATTCTCTCTCTTCACAACTGGCTACTTGATTATTGCTGCTCAGTTTGTGTAACTTTTGTTGACAATTTCAATACCTTTTGGAAACAAAACATGTTTTATCAGGAGGATGGGATCTACCCAAATCATTTGGGTTTGTGGATCCTTTCACAGCATTATAAGGCTGAGTTGAGACAATGACTTACCAATGACCCAAGCCCAGCTCAGTTAGTCCCTGCCATTGTGTCGCTGAGTCGTCATAATAGGAGTTTCTATGGAGTTTTTCTTAGCCACCATGCTTCTACACCTGCATTGCTTGCTGTTTGGGGTTTTAGGCTGGGTTTCTGTACAGCACTTTGTGAAATCAGCTAATGTAAGAAGGGCTTCATAAATACATTTGATTGATTGATAATGCTTTAGCAAATGTACATTATACCCGGGGCATGTACCTCTAACTGCCATGAATGCCTCTGCTGATCATTCAGCTATTTTATGCAGCAATCATGTGTTTATTGACCAGATTTAAGCTGTTAGCACTAGTAGGATGTGCACTGTGTGCAGCTCACCCTGCACGAACATAAATAACATGAGAATATCTACTTCTGCTAAGATTCTCAGTAAAGCAATGAAAACAAGCACGCATCCCAGAAAAGTTCTCAAAATAGCCCACGTTAACATATGTAGCTTAAGAAATAAGGTTCATGAAAAAAATTACTTGCTAGTAACAGATGACATTCATATTTTGACTATCTCTAAAACTCACTTATATAATACCTTTGGTGATACAGTGGTAGTAATACAAGGTTGTAACATTTACAGGAAAGACAGATTTGCCAGTGGCGGAGGTGTTGCTGTTTATATTCAGAACCACATTCCTGTAAAGCTTAGAGAGGATCTCATGTTAAATACTGTTGAAGTAATATGACTACAGGTTCATCTGTCTCACCTAAAGCCCATTATTGTGGGAAGCTGCTATAGACCACCAAGTGCTAACAGTCGGTGTCTGGATAAAATGTGTGAAATGCTTGATAATGTATATGATATCAACAGAGAGGTACATTTTCTGGGTGATTTAAATAATGATTGGCTTTCATCAAGCTGCCCACTCAAGAAAAAGCTTCAAACTGTAACCGGTATCTGCAACCTGGTTCAGGTTATCGGTCAACCTATCAGGGTAGTTACAAACAGCACAGGAATGAATGTATTGATCACATCTTTACTAATACTGCAGAAATATGCTTGAAGTGCCCATTCAATAAGCAGTATCCAGTAGAATCCAGATCCATCAAATGTAGTGATCACAATATTGTAGCCAATTCTAGGAAAACCAAAGTTCCAAAGGCTGGGCCTAATATAGTATATAGGAGGTCATATAATATGTTTTTAGTGACTACTATGTTGTTGATGTCCTTGGTGTGTAATGAGGAGCAAACAGGCACTACACTTGACACATTTATGAAATTGATTATCCCAGTTACTAATAAGCATGCACCCATCAAGAAAATGACTGTAGAAACTTAAATCCCATTGATGAGGAATTGAAAAATGGTATGGTTGAGAATGATTTTGGAAAATATTGTGTTTAACCAGATACAATGCTATTTTACAGGAAACAAATTGACAACAGCACGCTTATAGGGAGGGACATTCAACAAGCAAAGCACTTAAACAAATAACTGATGATTGGCTGAGAGAAATTGATGATACAAATATTGTGGGTGGTGTTTTGCAAGACTTCAGTGTGGTTTTTGACATTATTCATCATGATCTGCTGCTGGAAATACGTACAGTTTGTGTTTTGGCTTTACATCCCCTACAATGTTGTGGATAAAGAGTTACCTGTCTAACAGAACACAACGGGTGATCTTGAACATAATCCAGGTAGAATCAGAATTTCCCCAGGGCAGCTGTCGAGGCCCCTTACTATCGACATGCCTCTGGCTTTGAGTAAAGCCAGTTTGTCTATGTATACGGATGACTCAACCCTATACACGTCAGCTACTACAGTGACTGAAATGACTGCAACACTTAACAAAGAGCTGCAGTTAGTTTCAGAATGGGTGGCAAGGAATAAGTTAGTCCTAAATATTTAAAAAAAACTAAAAGCATTGTATTTGGGACAAATCATTCATTAAATCTTAAACATCAACTAAATATTGTAATAAATAATGTGGAAATTTAGCAAGTTGATGTGACTAACCCTGGATTGGTCAAAACATATTGATACAACTGTAGCTAAGATAGGGAGAAGTCTGTCCATAATAAAGTGCAGCTCTACCTTCTGAACAGCATTATCAACAAGACAGGTCCTACAGGGTCTAGTGTTGTCCCACCTGGACTACAGTTAAGTCGTGTGGTCTGGCACCACAAAGAATGACTTAGGAAAATTGCAATTGGCTCAGAACAGGGGAGCACGGCTCGCCCTTGGATGTTCACAGAGAGCTAACTTGAGTAATATGCATGTCAATCTCTCCTGGCTCAAAGTGGAGGAGAGATTGATTTCATCACTACTTGAATTTGTGAGAGTTGTTGAAAGCACCAACCTGTCTGTTTAAACGACTAGCACACGGCTCAGACACCCATGCATACCACACAAGACATGCCACCAAGTTCAGAACAGACTATGAAAGGCGCACAGTACTACATACAGTAGAGCCATGACTACATGGAACTCTATTCCACATCAACTGATGCAAGCAGTATAATCACATTTAAAAAACGAATAAAGATCCATAATGGATCTAATCCAGCTAATGGAGATCCATAATAAATACAAATACAAACTTAGCCTACTGTTCTGTCTTGGTGGTGCACATTTAGCCTAAAGCCTGTTTTAGAGAAATGTCATCGTCGAATATTGTAGGAGCGTTCATTGTCTGCTTATATGCCCCCCTTGATTTATCCCACAGTTCTGACTTGGTGTACAGAGAGAATGTTCAGAATTCTGTTGCTGTACATTTTGAAAGTGCTGAAGAAATAGTTATATTGACAACATCCATCTTAGCTCGATCGTTAATGTCTTAATCGAAATTACGGATTGCCTTTTATCCGTTCATCATTCCCTTATGCCATAGTTTGTACATCTCAATTGTCAGCAGACAAAAAAAACAAGGATTCACTCCATGGTGCTGAAAAGAAAGCACTGCTGTTGGGACAGCTTTATGTTTGTGGACACCGTTTGTCACCTTTATAGTGCAATTCATGTATTGTTTAATGTTGTGTTGTGTAGTGGCTTTGCTGGCATGCATCAAAAAAAAAATTGGGGAGTTTGCCCCACCAAGATTTACATGCTACAATCGCCAGTGGGTTAAATATATACCCTGAACGTTCTTATATCTCTTAGATATAGGACAGACACTTCAAAACTTTATTGCTTAAGATACATTTTTTTTTACTGTCTTTTTCAATGCATTTCTATGGGCTATAGTAGTATGGGCCATATTCAATATTTTATCAAATCCTTTGTAAATATTTGTTTAATATACCTAAAGGGGTCCTAAAATTCTAAATCAAATAGCTAAAGGATCCATAATAATTACCTACGTTGGCTTAGTAGAACCCCCCCCCCCCCTCCCATCTCTATTAATGTGCAAATGTCTGCAAGGATTCCCAACTCGTCAGGAACATACTGGTTCAGAGAGATAAGCAAATTGACTGCATTAACAGCGGTAACGGCTGCATAATGGACAAGGCCACCACACTGAATACGGGCACACAGAGAAAGTACAGCTGCGAGCAGCAATTCAAGGCTACAAGCAGATAAGAGTTTTAGTATTATTCAAATAACGTGAAATGTGGAAAGCTTTCTTTTTTTCCAGAGATGCATTTGTTCTTCAAAAATGTTGACATTTGTACCCTGTTTTCGATTCCAAATGGTTGCTACAGAGCCACCGTGTTTTCAATCAACACCGTATCGTCTGTGTGAGTGTGGCACGTGGCCTGTTGCCTCCATAAAAGTAGTACTGTATGTGTGAAGTTCTTACTGAAAAGAAAATCACATAAAAAGGGCAGATGTTGGTTGAACAACAATACAAAAAATAAATTGGAGTTTGTGCAGCTTCATTGCTAGGGACCCAGAGATCCCACATCGGTGTCTTTCCCCCATTTAAAAGAACGTTCAACAACTTACTTTCGTTTCAAAATTCCATTCATGCTCATAAAAACAAAAACAAAACTATTTCAAAGATTTGAATTCTTCTCCATACCTGAGTGACTCATGTCAGAGGTAAATACAACAGTGAATCTCTGTCCCTCTTTCACCTGACTGGGGAGATGTTCTCTCCATCTCGTTTCTACTCGGAGCACTTTGTTTTCTCTCCATTCTCTCTGTTTCTCTCTATTTTCTCTGTTCAAAAAGTGCTTTGGTTTTTCATCACCTTTCCACAACTCGGCAGTCTCTTTGTCTCCCTGATGGGGGAAATGTTTGGTCTTTCTGTTCTTTTCTATTCGTTTATAACCAAGCACTTCTTCCCAGCTCCATTATCACAAATACCTTTGGTTGATAATGGAGAAAACCTGACATGGTGGCTACCCATTCTTGCGTTGCGTAAAAGGTTTTACCATAACGCCTGGTGCCATTTATTTGATCGAGAAAACAGGGACTTTCACGCAGATCAAAATTTACGGAAGTAAAATAACCACAAACCTATTGAAGACATGAAAAGAATGTCCTGTCCACGAAAACAAAACATGAACAAGGCAAATCTGTCAGCTACTCCAATAATCACAGAACGGTAGAGACCAGGAGTGGCACATGAGACAGCGAGAGAGAGGGGGTGGGGTGGGGTGGGGGGGTGAGAGAGAGCGAGCGAGAAAGGGAGAGAAATAGAGAGAGGGAGGGTGTGTGAGAGAGAAAGAGCGCTTTGACACCTCATCATGGTCTGCCATGACACTGACACGTCACATGACACTGACACGTCACAGAAGGAAGAGCGAGAGAGAGCATAGAGGGAGCGGGGGGGTGGGGGGGGGGTTCCTGTCAGAGCTCCCAGGCTCGCAGGCCTGGCATGTGGAAGATGGAAGACAGAGGATGCCCCCACCAGCAGGGCAATCAAGCTCAACAGATGGCGCCAACGTCTGGGAGCCTGAGACTGCTTACGCCCAGCTAGAGCAGAACTGGTGATGGAGACGCATAAGAACCATCTGAGCAGCACATGAGTGGGTGCAAGGGGAGTGGGGAGGGATGTATAGGCACATGTGTTTGTGTGGCAGTGTGTGTGTGTGTGTGTGTGTGTGTGTGTGTGTGTGTGTGTGTGTGTGTGTGTGTGTGTGTGTGTGTGTGTGTGTGTGTGTGTGTGTGTGTGTGTGTGTGTGTGTGTGTGTGTGTGTGTGCGACAGCGTGTGTTACAGTGTGTGGGTGGGTGTAGCCTACCTGAGGCTGACACACTGTAGACTAAAACATTGCCAATGCAAATGTGATTAATTAGCTAGTTATTTATAATTTCCACAAATCACACCTACTTCAAATGGTAAAGATTTTGTGTGACTGCTAATTCTTCCAATTGACATTCATGGCTGGAGTGTTATGCTTAGGGTAAAAATATGACAGTCACTTGTGTATTCATGTATCTTCGCTATTGACAAAAACAGAGGGTAAATGAAGGTGAGAGGAGGCCAGTGAGTTGCACAAAAACGACGTAAAGATTTGAATAGAGCAGGGAAGGTAAACCGTAAGAAAGGTTTAGTACAGTACTGACAAAGCAAGAGATAGATAGACGGGGGAGGGCAGGTTTTTCAAATGGGCTATAAAACACACACACACACACACACACACACACACACACACACACACACACACACACACACACACACACACACACACACACACACACACACACACACACACACACACACACACACACAATCACTAAATGCTGCAGTGTATACACACATACACACATATCCTCCCAAATTAAATGGGCAGAAAGAACCAGAGATTTAACCTATCCCAGGCAGATGAAATACTATGAAAGAGTGGGGGTTGTTCAAAAGCATAAAAGATCATTACATCTGCCTATTCTAAATAATGGTCTTCCTTCTTCCAAGCTAAAGATAAATCACTGACACTTTATTATTCTGATGCATTGATGTGTGTTCAAATGTATATGTCATCTGAGTAGAGCACTTAACGGTTCTATTCTGCAACAACATCTCCTCTCACAATCACCATTTGACCGTCACCATCCAATTGAAACTCTCAATAGCCTCACATTTATTTCTACCTCTGTCCATAACAATGACACTGCATAACACCCCCACACCATAAAACATGCATATATATTCCTATGTCTTCATTAAGATTTCATGTAGTGACATGTTTGCTTCTAGGTGAGAAAATTCCATTTCAAATTGTATTTATTCTTCACACTAAATAGATTTCCAACCCTATGCAAGCCATGAACCGGGATGCCCCCTTTTCCAAATAATTCACCTAGACGTATGGAATCCATACTGTATGTGATTGGGAAAGAGGGTGTAATGTTTATGATGATCCCCAACACTCCTTTTTTAGATTAGATTCAACTTTATTGTCATTGAACAGAGTCAGAATGCTCTCGACGGTGCGCCGGTAAACGTTCACCAGGATCTTGGGAGACAGGCGGGCCTTCTTCAGCCTCCTTAAAAAGTACAGGCGCTGCTGCGCCTTTGAGACCAGGGTTGAGGTGTTGAGCGTCCAGGAGAGGTCCTCGGAGATGTAGACACCCAGGAATTTGAAGCTGGGCACAGGCTCCACCTCAATGCCATCAATGAGAACTGGGGCGGGACTGTAGTTTTTAGACTTCCTGTAATCATCAATGAGCTCCTTGGTTTTCTTTGCATTGAGGACCAGGTTGTCGTCAGCGCACCATGCAGCCAGGTGCATCGCTGTTAATAATGTTGCATGGACATCGGCTAATGGCTACTGGTCCCACTCCGCTTCTTGTGTTCTCTCTAATAGTGGTCACTTTTACTTCCTGTACTGTTCCCCTTAACCCGCCCTAGACTGCAATGAGCGCTGATGGGGCCCCGGACATGACACAGGCATGAATATGAGTCAATAGAGTGGGTCCATTATCTAAGACGGAGGAGAAAAACATTTAAGCAATAAGGCACAAGGGGGTGTGGTATATGGCCAATATACCACAGCTATGGGTTGTTCTTAGCCACGACGCATTGTGGAGTGCCTGGACACAGCCCTTTGCCATGGTATATTGGCCATACTGTATACCACAAACCTATGAGGTGCCTTATTGCTATTATAAACTGGTTACCAATGTAATTGGAGCAGTAAAAACAAATGTTTTGTCATACTGGTGATATACGGTCTGATATACCAGGGCTGTCAGCCAATCAGCATTCAGGGCTTGAACTACCCCGTTTATAATGTCCAATAAAGTAGTGTGGATGTGCAGTGAAACCAAAACAGTACTGCTCCAGTGGTGTGTGGGCGTCGTGGAGCAGCTGTCAGCTCAAAGATGAAATTTGAACGATCCATTTCAGTGAAATGAAGGCTCTTGGAATAGAGCCCCCCTGGCACAAGCAGATTTATATTAGCTTACCAAACAATGTGGTTAGAATAACTGAACAACAACGCAAGGACAACCAAGATTGATTTTTGGTGCCTCTGGTCTAGGCGTTTGGTCAGCGGTTGGTTGGTGGCCATCATCAGAGGCCTTGTCAGATTGTCAGTCACAAATTACAATTAATCTACTGTTTTATAAATAATTCTGACTCTTCCATCTACACCTAGTTTCTCTTTTATGCATAAATGAATAGAAAATCAAGGAAGGCGATAATTCATTGAAAATTAGGTGGATTTAAAACCATCCCAACCAACCCATTTCCATATACAGCAGCTGCTGTGGCTATGGAGGAGAAAAGATATGTGCATTGGGCTTCATTATGATTCCAGCCGGACATATTTGTCAGGGATTATCTCTGAATGTCTAACACTTAATTACCGTAGGGCCACTGTGTAGGGCATCCCTTAGAGAGCTCTGCTGGCTGGTTGGCTGCAGCTGGTACCTCTGGGGTGCCCTTCCGACCTGCCTGCCCAGTGTTACCCTTGGTCTGCCACCATGCCCTCACACCACACCATGTCCTTCTCATCCAGCTGCCCGGTCAACCAAGGGCCAAGCCTTTGTATCCATTTACATTTAAGCAGACACTCTTATCCAGAGCAATTTACAGGAGCAATTGGTGTTAAGCACCTTGTTCAAGGGCACACCGACATATTTTTCACCAAGTCAGCTAAGGGATTTGAACCAGCAACATTTCAGTTACTGTCCCAAGGCTCTTAACCACTAGGCTACCTACTGCCCGGTGTCATCATCGCTTCAGGGGAAGAGCCAGATATTGAATATAGATGGTCATATTATTCCCGAAACACATACAAATACCACTTTCTATGTTCTTTCATCTAGCCTGGATTTGCCTATAAGTTTATAGATTAAACAATGTCCATGCACTTGTTGTTTTTCTGCCTCTTTGTTTTATCACAGTGGAGTCAGCAATTACTAGCTATTTACTTTGCCCTTAGACAAAGTAACTCCTTAATATGATCATTCCACCCTGCTGCTCCCACATTTCACGGCTATTAACCCTTTTTAGATTTCTCTGAGCCCCTAACATTTAGGATGCAGCGCCCATTTGAGAATGAATGCATTAATCAAAACGAATCCAGAGATTGTATTTTCGATTTCTCCATTGAAATTCATGTAAAAGGCCTTGGTAAAAGTCTGTGCATATACAGTTGAAGTCGGAAGTTTACATACACCTCAGCCAAATACATTTAAACTCAGTTTTTCACAATTCCTGACATTTAATCCTAGTAAAAATTCCCTGTCTTAGGTCAGTTTGGATCACCACTTTATTTTAAGAATGTGAAATGTCAGAATAAGAGTATAGAGAATGATTTATTTATTTTATTTCTTTCATCACATTCCCATTGGGTCATATATTTACATACACTCAATTAGTATTTGTTAACATTGCCTTTAAATTGTTTAACTTGGGTCAAACGTTCCGGGTGGCCTTCCACAAGCTTCCCACAATAAGTTGGGTGAATTTTGGCCCATTCCTCCTGACAGAGCTGGTGTAACTGAGTTAGGTTTTGTAGGCCTCCTTGCTCGCACACACTTTTTCAGTTCTGTCCCAAAAAATCTACAGGATTGAGGTCAAGGCTTTGCAATGGCCACTCCAATACCTTGACTTTGTTGTCCAACTTTGGAAGTATGCTAGGGGTCATTGTCCATTTGGTTGGCCCATTTGCGACCAAGCTTTAACTTCCTGACAGATGTCTTGAGATGTTGCTTCAATATATCCACATAATTTTCCGTCCCCATGATGCCATCTATTTTGTCAAGTGCACCAGTCCCTCCTGCAGCAAAGCACCCCCACAACATGATGCTGCCACCCCCGTGCTTCATGGTTTGGATGGTGTTCTTCGGCTTGCAAGCCTCCCCCTTTTTCCTCCAAACATAATGATGGTCATTATGGCCAAACAGTTCTATTTTTGTTTCATTAGACCAGAGGACATTTCTCCAAAAAGTATCATCTTTGTCGCCATGTGCAGTTGCAAACTGTAGTCTGGCTTTTTTTATAGTGGTTTTGGAGCAGAGGCTTTTTTCTTGCTGAGCGGCCTTTCAAGTTATGTCGATATAGGACTCTTTTTACTGTGGATATAGATACATTTACACCTGTTTCCTCAAGCATTTTCACAAGGTCCTTTGCTGTTGTTCTGGGATTGATTTGCACTTTTCGCAACAAAGTATGTCCATCTCTAGGAGACAGAACGTGTCTCCTTCCTGAGCGGTATGATGGCTGCGTGGTCCCATGGTGTTTATACTTGCGTACTATTGTTTGTACAGATAAACATGGTACCTTCAGGCTTTTGGAAATTGCTCCCAACAATGAACCAGACTTGTGGAGGTCTACAATTTTTTTCTGATGTCTTGGCTGATTTATTTAGATTTTCCCATGATGTCAAGAAAAGAGGAGTTTGAAGGTAGGCCTTGAAATACATCCACAGGTACACCTCCAATTGACTCAAATGAAGTCAATTAGCCCATCAGAAGCTTCTAAAGCCATGAAATAATTTTCTGGAATTTTCCAGGCTGTTTAAAGGCCCAGTCAACTTAGTGTATGTAAACGTCTGACCCACTGGAATTGTGATGCAGTGAATTATAAGTGAAATAATCTGTCGGTTAACAATCGTTGGAAAAATGACTTAATCAGGAAAGTATATGGACAGAGCTCGAGATTCAACTATAACAGTAGTTGTTTAGTTCATGAATTGATCTATGTGTAAACACCTTTTGATTGGGGAGTTTATCACGAGAATAGCTCTGGCTGTATCTCACTCACAGTGTGTGTGTACACACACACACACTGCAGTACGCACACTGCAGTACACACACACACACACACACACACACACACACACACACACACACACACACACACACACACACACACACACACACACACACACACACACACACACACACACACACACAAAATCACTAAATGCTGCAGTGTATACACACACACTGCAGTATGCACACTGCAGTACACACACACACACACACACACACACACACACACACACACACACACACACACACACACACACACACACACACACACACACACACACACACACACACAAAATCACTAAATGCTGCAGTGTATACACACACACTGCAGTATGCACACTGCAGTACACACACACACACACACACACACACACACACACACACACACACACACACACACACATAGCAGTATACACACACACACACAAAATAACTAAATACTGCAGTGACAGTCACAACAAGTTTGCTGGTTCACATCTATCTTTAGGGCATATTCAAAACACATTATACTGTAAGAAGTGGTGGCGAATAAGATTACACTCTTAGGAAAAAAAATGCTATTTCGAACCCTTTGAAGAACCGGTTTTGGTTCCAGGTAGAACCATTAACACAGAGGGTTCTACATAGAATCCAAAAGGATTCTACCTGAAACCAAAAGGGTTTAACCTGGAACCAAAAAGGATTATCCTATGGGGACAGCAGAAGAACCCGTTTCAAACCCTTTTTTCCTAATGGTGTAGCTTGATGGAGAAACCTCAAGGACTGATTTACAAAATTTGAATTGCATTTAAATGGTTTTCATATTGATACAGTGTAACCTTTGGTGTGCCAAATGAATGGCAAACCAATGAATGAACGCTGTTGTCAGTTCCACTGCACTAATGCATGTTGACTTCCAGTGCTCGGTCCTTGCTCTCCAGATTGTTTACCCTACACCCTAACACTTGGGGAAAAGTGGCAAAAAAATCTCCCTGGAAAGGGTTCAAGTACAGTGTCTCTTTCTATGACTGGGGACTTTATGTTCACATTCCAAGCTGTCTCTCTATCTCTGCCATCTAACATGCCTCTAATCAATGTGAAGTGGGTCAAAGGAGCCTCTCTAAGAATAGGCCAGGCACTCTCCCTTCGAGGGAAGCAGCCACGTAGCCTCCTCATGTACAACCTTCCTGTCCCAACCATCACTTTACCCGGCCCAGCACTCCCCTACCCTGCTTGGCAGCAGCTAAAGTAACGTTGCCCTTCGCATGCCCAGGGAGACTGCTATTTAAGAGGAATTAAGCCGCTATTACTACCTAAGATGTGGCCCATTTACTCTAATTAGGAGTTTTAGTTCTGGTGCCTGTATTATCCAAATAAGCACCCACTTGTCAATGGCGTGCTCCTCGAATCACATGACATCATCCAGCTAATGAGTGTGTTTACCTGGCAGTGTGTACAGTGAAATATGAGAACCTGCATCCAGAATGTGCATTAAAGCATCAACTACCTTGGAGTCTTAATTGCATACACATCATGGAACAAGCAGTTAATAGCAAGTCATTTATCATGTTTACACATTCAACTAGGGGATATCAGAGTAGAGCAAGTCATTATTTCATCAACATTTCCTACAGTAAGTTAGTCTGCAGCTGCTGTGTGACACAGGGTCAAAGTCTCCCGCAGACTGTATAGAAGTCAGCTATGCTCCAATATCCGCACTAGCATACTAGCCTACCACTTAGAATGAAGAAATGCTTTGGCCATGAACTCTAAGTAGATAGTATTCTAGGGAAGGTATCGGAACACAGCCACGTCATGTTCTGTCCTTGAGGGTGAAAAAAAAAGAAGAAAAAACCCACCGAGGCCATGCTATTCAGCGTACCTTATAGATGTGGAGGGGAAGCCGCCACTTGGCGTCGTCCACAAGCCGGCGCCCTGGGCTCTCATCCGTGTATGTGTATGTGGGTAGCCTCCACTCTGTTCTATGTTGACAGCTTTGGCTGGACTCATGTTGACAGCTTTTACTTTGGCTGGACTCAAGCCTGCCCGACGTTAAGACTCCTCTCCGCCTGTCATTGGCTCAGCTCGGGCCACCTGCCAATCTGCCTGTGATTGACAGGGAGAGAAAAAAAAACACAGATGAGGAAAAGAAAAACACCAACTGTCACTTTTACAGACACATTTACATATAAAGTTAATTAGCTCGACCACGACAGAAAACTGATTACGTCTTAGAGAAGAGACAGAAAAACACAAGAAGTTGAAAAATAACTCATTTTCCACCAGAGCTGAGTATAGGAGACGTTTCAGAAATTGCTTTTCATTCATCAATATGCGGTGGCCTTGGGCAGTGTGGGCGATAAATGATAAACAATTTATGTTGAATTTAAATGAAAAATCCCAAAAGATTTACATGATTTGACTGTGGTAGCTGACTGTGCATATTCACAAGAGACAATGACATGAAAGTTGTGGATAGAGCTTTGTAATAAGGTCATGTTCTCACACAGATTATATGTGATTTTTTGGGGGGATTTGGGTAATGGTTGCATTGAGAAAGCCGGTGAGATCAAGCGCTCAGTTGAAATCTCTGGCAGCTCATCGTTGCGTCATCATTTTTCTTGTGGCCCTTCAGGGCTTGAATATACATTTCAAACAAACCTCAGGAAGGCTCAGTCATCCCTGTATCTATTAGCATGTTTTATGTCTGTCATGCAAACCCTACAGAGTAGACAATATGCACACTGAGCTACACTGCATGGGACCTGCACTGGACAACTGAACTGATCACTACAGCACTGCAGCCTTTGCACCTTGAATGCATTTCTCTCAGTGGGAAACTAAAACATTTGTAGTGCTTGTCTAATCAGACAAATTAACATGCTAATATTGCTGTTAAATAAACAAACAAAGCAACACCTGATTAAACCTATTCATTAATGAATATTGAAGGATTTTCTGCTCTATCGACTGGATATGTATTCGTTTAGCAATACATGCATCCCTACAGGCATCTACTGAGTTGTAAATTAGTCACACTAGTGAGTTATGTTATCCCCTTTAATCAGAGACAGGGTTAGACATGATACTAGAGGATAAAATCGAAACATGACGAGGCACACACACGTAAACATGGACTCACGTGTGCATAGTCACTCACTCACGCACTCACGCACTCACTGACATACCCTGAGGTTTGGCATCTTGGCCGTGTCATAAAGACAACATCAAATGAAATCTTTCCACTCTAATAACAGCCTCCCCTGCACCGTCTCAAATCAGCTCCATCTGACAGCCAGAGCAGCCAGTCTGGCAAGCAGGAGACAGTGTCACAGTTTTTTTCCTTCTTCTACAGTTCATGTAATCGCTCCCTCGCACTATCAACATCAACCCTGCACAGCTCTCCTATCTCGCAGTACAGCAGCCGGAATTTGAGCCTAGCACTCTGGTGCTTTACAACCCTCTGATATTGCTAATAGCTGGAAAGGTCAAACGCACATCTTAGTAGAATGGTTGCTCAGGCTTATCAGTAGGACAGTCTCCCCCTCTTCCTTTTTAAAATCGTTCACATCTGACATCTAGGGCAAGGGGTTTCAAGGTCGGCTCAAACGTGGAAATCAAACAAAATTAGAAGAGAGCTTGGAATCAACCATCCCTCTATTTGCACAAGATTCATCACCTGGGGTTTCCTTTAACAGTTGGTTGCCCCAATGTGGACCCGCTGTGTTCCTCATCTGAGACGTGTCCGAGGCAGCTAAAGAGCAACATTTATCAATCCAGCAGGTCATACTGATGTCTCCGGTGGTGGTCAGTGGTCACACACGGTGTCAGACCTCTCCGCAACTAAGGCGTTAGGATGGAGTCAACTGAACGGCCTTCTAAAATGGACCTTCGGGGCTCAGATTTTCATGCAACAGGTTTAGTCATGACACTGGGGGTGCAAAGAAGTGACACCCGGTTCCCCTGACTTCGTGGCTCTGATTGTCTCTGAACTCGCCACAACCCAATCGTTTGCAGCAGATGGGTGTCAGTGGTTATGGTCATCTGATGACCAGAAGTCCCTGCAGGAGCAGGCAAGAAGCCAATCTTCTCTCTGTTCCCCAGGTGTGAGGGTAGAGGAAGGCAAAAGATCCAGAAATGGCTGCAACCTGCAAACGCTCCTCCCTAACCAACCATTATGCAGTGTGTTGTCACTCCAGTCGGCAAAGGAGACAGGTTATCATGTTGTCACTGCATTGTTTTTTGTTTGTTTTTGTTGTTGTTGTGGAAGATGCACCTGTCATTTCTTCAACGAAGGGATTTGTCACAAGCTGCAACACTTCGACATGCCCGTGTCTCCTTTCACTGTCAGTATGACACATGGTTCTTCTGAAGATATTGAATTACAGGTACCTAGATGTACATTGGGCCAAGTAGGCTGCTACTAAAAAAGCTTGAGTGCCGTGCTAAAGCAATGAGTGACTATGTTATGGACAGTGCTTCTTAACAGCCACTCCATTGTGAAGGTGTTTTCTGGTTTTGAGGCTTCCAGGGGCTGAGTCATAGTGCAGAAAGAAAAGGGTCGATGTGAATGCAGATCGATTTGCTCACTGCAACACTGCAGCCACATGGAAATGCTTTCATTTGGCTCTCCTTAACAGCCTAGGTAAGCAATAGTCACTCTACACACATTAGCCAGTCCGACCAGTGCATTCCAACCATTAGGTAAACACAGTGAGGTAAACAAGAGTGTCGGAGAGTGGATCTAAACCAAACAGTCTAAGAAGAGCCAGTCCCCCCCCTTCCTCTCCATGAGGGATAAAACAACATATGCTGACTTCAAGGCAATCCAAACATTATTAGTCTTGGATGAACAATTGACAATCCTCAAGATGCTCAGCCCATTTGAGTTCAAGGGAGAAAGAGAGAGAGCTTCACTTAAGCACTTTCTCAGCTTGCGACCCTGTCAGTCTTTGAATCAGTCAAGCCAACCCCATAACCCCCCCCCCCCCCCAAATAGCTAACCTCAGGAGAAAACAAGGAGAGAGAATGTGTATGTGTGATAAAGAGAGAGAGAGAGAGAAAACAGAGCAAGCAAGAAAGAAAGAGAATGAGAAAGGGGGGGAAAGCACTTACTTAGAGTTTTCCCAGCATGCTTTGTACCTCAAATCCACTGCACACATCCGCCCTCGCCCAAAAAGCACAATCAGATAGATTTAGGTTGGGAGTGACAACGAGAGAGAAATCTAATTGCTATTTCACGATTTTGGGAGGAGAAAATAGCTCCCATTCGCTGTAGGCCCCACTGTCCAAAGAGCAATTCTCTCTATATTATAAAGATGATGAGCCACCCTGACCACAGAGCCAGGAGTGAGCATGAATTGTTTCACTCTGGGGGAGAAAGAGATATATATATATATAGAGAGAGAGAGTGAGACAGAGAGATACCTGGCGTATGAGTGATGGGCTATAAAAAACACCCAGCTTCAATCCAAATCACCCTGCTCTGGAGTGCAGAGGCAGAGCGGCCTGTACTTTCTTCCTATGGAGGTACTTCCTGTACTTTCTTCCTATGGAATAACCTGTGTGATGAATTGGAGTTGCAGAGGGCAGCGTCAATGGGCCAGCCTCCCATTTAGTTGAAATGTGAGCAAAGGTGGTTAGGTAAAGTCAAGGTAACATTACATTACATTACATTACATTACATTAAATGAAATGTCAATCAATCAATCAATCACACTAGCGGTTATGTAATAAAAATACACCACATGGCCAAAAGTATGTGGACATCTGCTCATTCCAAAATCATGGGCATTAATATGGAGTTGCCCCCCCCCCCCCCCCCCTTTGCTGCTATAATAGCCTCCACTCTCCTGGGAAGGCTTTTCACTAAATGTTATGATGGTGCCACATTGAAAGTCACTGAGCTCTTCAGTAAGGCAATTCTACTGCCAATGTTTGTCTATGGAGATTACATGGCTGTGTACTTGACCTGTCAGCAATGGGTGTGGCTGAAATAGCCGAATCCATTAATTTGAAGGGTTGTCCACATACATTTAATTTGCATAGAAAAAACACATACAGGTTAACATGATGTTTGCCAATGGCAAATGTTAAAGACAAGGTATGTCTGGTTTTGTATGGCAGGCCCAGCCTTGACTTACCGTGAACAAATCCTGCTTAAGTTTACATTCATTGTTGGCTTCACCTGCTAGCCTCTTTGATCGTGACTTTGCCAAGTCATTTTATTTGCCTATGTCGAGAGGTTTAATTCAATCATGATTTGGAAAGAAATCATATTTTTTTCAAAGCTTTATTCTGAAAGGACCCTAAGCTACAGTATTCTGAGGAAAACTTTGGAGAGTAAACTAGGGGAACTAGAGTTTAGCAATTCTATCATTTCTCAATTCCAATCCAGACGTGAGAGGAACAGCAAGTATGCTCAGATTTCTTTACACTTTCAAATTGCTGCTTCAACTCAACCTTGCATCTCCGTGGAGTGAATACAGAGTGTGAGTGTTTGTGTGTGTGTCTGTCTGTCTGTCTGTCTGTGATATGGGTGGATGGGTGAGAGATGAAATACACAGTGAAGAGGATGATCAATGCTACACAGTTTAACCCCACAGCACCACATAAAACATGTACTTGATTACTGCCAGAAGCATATGCCCTCGCTACATATCAAATAGAATTAAAGCCATTAAGAGCCTCCAATAGGCATTGAATTGCAGGTGGAAGGCAGGGCCAATGAACCTCGATGCTTAAGACAAGCGACAGACCTTGAGTCTCATTCTCCAATCAATTTATATCAACACCAGAGATATAATTAAATTAGTGCTGCACTCACAATGGCGTCGCCCAGTCGAGCAACAACTGCCTCAGTAAAGTGGGCTGGAGGCAGTAGACCTTGCACTCATACACTCTTAGAAATAAAGGGTGTTCTTCGGCTGTCCCAATAGAACCATTTTTTGGTTTCAGGTTGAACCCTTTTTGGGTTCCATGAAGAAAGGGCTCTTCATGGAACTCAAAAAGGGTTCTACCTGGAACCAAAAAAGCGTTAATCAAAGGCATCTCCTATTGGGACAGCCGAAGAAATATTTGAGGTTCTAGATGGCATCTTTTTTTCTAAGAGTGTAGGAAGACATGTCAGAAAATGCAGTGCAGTGCTTCCAGAGGAATGTAGAAAACGAAGAGGAAATAGGAGAGGTAGAAAAGAGGAGAGAGAGAAAGCAGCGTGACGCCTGTTCCATCTCATGCCAGGGTATCTCGGGATAACTGGGTTGAGATCAGCCTTGTCAAACAAAGACGTGGTAGCTGCTATTTTAAGAGGTGGGGTGAAGATGGGTGTGAGGCGTGCTTCCCCCCCCCCCCCTGCTGTGTCTGGGAAGTGGGTGAGAAAGAAGGTGGAAGGTTTATCACACAATCACACTCCCTGTACAGGTAGGCTTACAACAGTAACAAGCACAGGCAGCCACCAAAGACAGACTCCACCACACTTCAGACAGTAGTAATCTCCACCATTCAGTTTTGAAGACAAACTTTATTTGGTCACAGGCCAAAAATCGCATCATCGTGTATTCTGCTGATTTTCCTGCTTTTCAGATAACCCGAAAAGACCGTTTTAAATGTTCATCTGGGAGTGGGTGACACACAGTCATACATGTGTTTCTGTGCACATCTTCAAAGTCATGCTAATGCATGTCCAAACAGGAGTCATGTTCACCTTTCCCTTTCAAGACGATTTGATACGTGTCTCATGGGCTCCTATACAATACATGAACGATACGTGGACCGATGCACTCGCATCTTAAACGTTTGAACCGGGAACCGTCACATCTCTAGAAATATATACATTTAAATATAATACTTCATGACTGAAGAGACTGTGTCATTCACGGTTCGGGGCCATAAATATCATGTCATTCAGCTGGCTTTTCCAATAAATACCATCAGTTTCTTGTAGTGGTGTTTACTATTTAATAAATCATTGAATCGACCTGCGTCATTGAGAGTAGTGTGCAGCCAGAAACCACTTATTTGAGAACTGATTCAGAAGAAGCCTAAAATAACGTGTGTCACTGTCAAAGCCCTCGTATCAATTTCTATCTCCTTCTTCCCCTCTTCAAAGGGAGCTCAGTGTCCCCCTGTGATTGATGTCAGGTCCAATAAGGAAGCTGACGCAGAAAACCTCATCAAATTATACCCTGTCTTTTTGACAGGAAGTCGGCCTGGGTTCAAGACTCTACCTACTCCCCCGTAGGCATTAATTGATTTCTTCCGTCTGCCCTGACATGCCGTATTCATCTCAGATACTGAGAGATTTACACCGCTGCCAAAGAGTACCATCTAAGAGCACTTAATTGAATTACTGTCATACAGTCTTTAGTTAATTGCCTTCCTAATAATGCACCACATTCCCTTGTCTGGGAGAGAGATGGTGCATTTAAGTACATGGGAAGATCTGACTTCATACTATGGAGGCAGAGGGAAGAAAGGGATTTGAAACCTCAATCCCTTGTTAAGTTGTTATCCTCCCTTGAATCTCTGGCAGTCATTTTGCCAAGTGCAGCCACATCAGGACTGGCTAGTCAGTGGAACAGATTGTATTGCACAACTTCCTCCGAGTGCTAGCTACTTTTGCCAAGGTGCATGTTCTGTCTACTTGAGAATGATGTAGCCTGGCGCCATTATCTTGTCTCGGTGAAGGGGAAATGGGTGGGAGGGGAAACAGTAAACAATTTACCGTTCTTAAACAAGGCTGTCTATCATCAGATTGGTGCATATTGGAAAGGAGGGCAGATCGTGCAGAAATCATTGGGCATGGCAAAATGTCAAGCACACATAAGACGTTATGCCATATTTATTAGAAATTCAATCAAATAACGAAATAATACATGCACGTAAATATCGTCTACTGGGTCACGATGCAGACAGACGGTTGCCTTTTACAGGATATTAAATGGGCCATTTGAATACAGTATATGAGTCACACTATCCTTGGATTGGTGGGCACATCACATTAGATTCCATTGACTCCTTATAAAAGGGATATGGTCATATGAGCACAGGGAAATGGAGGCAACGTGCCAGTGCGCTTATAATGCTCATCACTAGAGATTGCTTGTCATTCAAGCCTCAACATGCTCTCCAAATTCATTGACCCCTCCTGCGAGAGATTGAATTTTGTATATGGGTGAAAGTCTATGTGGTCTCCAAAACTTGAAGAATACTATAATACCGGTATTATAATAACAGAGCAGGTGAAGTGACTCTCAATAACAGGAAGGCTAACATTATGCATGCACTCTGGTGAGGATGCATACCTTAGCATGGTCAGATATTGGTTTTAGTTGTTGGGTGGCATTGGGCATAGTGCATAGTCAGATATAATATTGCATTGCATAGTCAGTGCAAAGAGGGGATGGATCTCAAATATGAGTTGACCCTAACCTTCAGCTGAAATGGCAGTGAAATGAATATATATACAGTGGGCAAAAAAGTATTTAGTCAGCCACCAATTGTGCAAGTTTACCCACTTAAAAAGATGAGAGGCCTGTAATTTTCATCATAGGTACACTTCAACTATGACATACAAAATGAGAAAAGAAATTCAAGAAAATCACATTGTAGGATTTTTTATGAATTTATTTGCAAATTATGGTGGAAAATAAGAATTTGGTCACCTACAAACAAGCAAGATTTCTGGCTCATACAGACCTGTAACATCTCCTTTAAGAGGCTCCTCTGTCCTCCACTCATTACCTGTATTAATGGCACCTGTTTGAAATTGTTATCAGTATAAAAGACACCTGTCCAGAACCTCAAACAGTCACACTCCAAACTCCACTATGGCCAAGACCAAAGAGCTGTCAAAGGACAGCAGAAACAAAATTGTAGACCTGCACCAGGCTGGGAAGACTGAATCTGCAATAGGTAAGCAGCTTGGTTTGAAGAAATCAACTGTGGGAGCAATTATTAGGAAATGGAAGACATACAAGACCACTGATAATCTCCCTCGATCTGGGGCTCCACGCAAGATCTCACCCCGTGGGGTCAAAATGATCACAAGAATGGTGAGCAAAAATCCCAGAACCACACGGGGGGACCTAGTGAATGACCTGCAGAGAGCTGGGATCAAAGTAACAAAGCCTACCATCAGTAACACACTACGCCGCCAGGGACTCAAATCCTGCAGTGCCAGACGTGTACCCCTGCTTAAGCCAATACATGTCCAGGCCCATCTGAAGTTTGCTAGAGAGCATTTGGATGATCCAGAAGAAGATTGGGAGAATGTCATATGGTCAGATGAAACCAAAATATAACTTTTTGGTAAAAACTCAACTCGTCGTGTTTGGAGGACAAAGAATGCTGAGTTGCATCCAAAGAACACCATACCTACTGTGAAGCATGGGGGTGGAAACATCATGCTTTGGGGCTGTTTTTCTGCAAAGGGACCAGGATGACTGATCCGTGTAAAGGAAGGAATGAATGGGGCCATGTATCGTGAGATTTTGAGTGAAAACCATCTTCCATCAGCAAGGGAATTGAAGATGAAACGTGGCTGGGTCTTTCAGCATGACAATGATCCCAAACACACCACCCGGGCAACGAAGGAGTGGCTTCGTAAGAAGCATTTCAAGGTCCTGGAGTGGCCTAGCCAGTCTCCAGATCTCAACCCCATAGAAAATCTTTGGAGGGAGTTGAAAGTCCGTGTTGCCCAGCAACAGCCCCAAAACATCACTGCTCTAGAGGAGATCTGCATGGAGGAATGGGCCAAAATATCAGCAACAGTGTGTGAAAACCTTGTGAAGACTTACAGAAAACGTTTGACCTCTGTCATTGCCAACAAAGGGTATATAACAAAGTATTGAGAAACTTTTGTTATTGACCAAATATTTATTTTCCACCATAATTTGCAAATAAATTCATAAAAAGTCCTACAATGTGATTTTCTGGATTTTTTTTCTCATTTTGTACCTATGGTGAAAATTACAGGCCTCTCATCTTTTTAAGTGGGAGAACTTGCACAATTGGTGGCTGACTAAATACTTTTTCCCCCCACTGTATATATATTTTTTATCTTTATTTTAACTACGCAAGTCAGTTAAGAACAAATTCTTATTTTCAATGATGGCCTAGGAACAGTGGGTTAACTGCCTGTTCAGGGGCAGAACGACAGATTTGTACCTTGCTCTAACCACTAGTCTACCCTGCCGCCCCGGCTCAAGATGGCTGCTTCACCCTGAAAGACAAATCCCAATCAAGCAGTCCTGATTTTCTCAAAAAGACCAAGAAGAGCGATAATCTTCATCTAATCTTGGCCAAGTACTTTTTGTGAAATTGGAAAAAACTGAATCTTAAGAACAGTAATTTTGTCCAAATGCCTGTTCACAAGAGCTCTTAAACACCACCGCACCTCAACACGGACAATCACCTTCAACACTCTGGGGCATATGTTCACACCACTCGCACATTCACTGAACACTAACTAGGCATCCATCAAGACCAATTTCCCACTCTCTCCCGGAGACAGCTCCATGCAGTAGCAGGTTGGAACTTTCATCACAGCAGGGTTATTTTGAATGGCTGCTCTGGGATCAGATCTGGGATCAAGTGGTAGGTCGTACGGATGGATGGACATGCTGTAAAGCCTGTGAAGCCCACCCAAGCCCCTCCTCATCTTCCTCCCAGGGAGTGATATAGCATCGCGTAATAAACACTCAGTCAAGAGTGATGGTGATGGTGGGGGGGCCTGGCGCTACCCCTGTTTGATGTCAGCCTCCTCTGCACTCCTGCTGCGCTCAGATTCCTATCTGGGTGTCGACCAACCTCAATTTGCAACACATCAAATGGAAGACTAGAGCATGTCACTCAGATCACGGAGACGGTGGTAAGAAAATGTGGCACTGACACTAGCTCTTTAAATGACAGAAGAACGAACATTCTCCAGTGACAATGTGATATGTACAGTAGGCCTACTTATAGAAATAACCTCCTGCAAAAGGCATGTGTCCTTTAGACTGTTGAAAGAACATTTGTGTCGTAAGTGTTGCGTCCTTAGAGAGAGCATAATGAAGTGACACTCATGCCTTTAGACCACAGAAAGAAATATTCTGTATTGACACTGACATGTCCTTCTGACTATAGAAAGAACAATCTACTGTGACTCACACCACCCTCTATGTTAATATTATCTTCAGCCTGGGTATATGATGGGAAGGGGTAGTTTATACGGCTACTTTAGCAGGATTGTTCAAAAAATGATTCCAGCCCATCACCTCATTACAGGAAATAATTTAAACCCATGAAAAAGTGGATTACTTTCAAAATGAGGCCAGTGAATATACAGGCCACATAAGAATACAAAAGACTATATTTGTGAGGAAATTAGTTGCGATAAAGAAAAAAGATCAAATTACAGAGGAAGAGAGAAAATTATAATTTTCTCAGGGAAATGAAGAAAACAGCGACAATGCATCGAAACAGACAAACCACCCGTAAAACAGAGAAGGGAGAAAAAGAGAGAGAGAGAGGGAGAGAGAGAGAGGGATAGAGAGTGAGAGAGCCCACCGGGCACACACTGGTCGAATCTATATTGTTTCCATATCATTTCAATCAAATTAAGTTGAACCAATGTGGGATTGATGTTGAATTGATGTCTGTGCCTAGTGGGAAGTATTTGTACTAGGCTATTTGAAATTCCATGCCATTGTTGCCTGATAATGAAGTAACTAGCTACTGCACCTCCACACTACACACAGGGGAAACCTGTATTAGCATTCCTTAGTGTTACATTTCTCTTCCTTAGAGGACAAGGAGACAGGAGAGAAATCTCGCTCATGTGGTAAATTACCATGTCTGTGTTAGCTGAAGGGAACTACGTAGGTCATCATTAAGGGTGCTGTCCCCAGAGTTTCAAATACCAAACGTCGCTACAAAGAATGACTTATACTATATATAAATACCCAAGGATATCAGTCATTATCAAACAGGGCTTAAAAGCAGTAAAATTATCAAATTAAGTGTACTCAAGGGCTTAGACTCATCACAGGGAATCTGCATCCAAGATGGCATAGCAGTAGGATGTGTGTGTTTGTCTTTGTCTTATCCCATGTAAATAGCCGGTCCTTTTCGGATATATCTTAATCTCACTTTCTATCTATGAACTAAATATACTTTCCTGCAATCCGCCTCACCCAATGTGGTACGGATCTTCTATTTTTATTCCTTATAACTGGAACTTCCATCAGGAGCTAGCCAGCTAACTAGATACTAGTCTTTGTTAACCCCGGCTAGCGGTCTTCACGTTTTTCTCGGTCAGCAGCCAGCCTTAGCTCAGACAATACCTGCCAGTCTGCACAGAGCGATATCAACCCAGAGTATATCGGACTGCTTCTCTCTACCACATCATCAGATTCCTGCCACTCTGGATCATTACACCAGATCATCGCAGCTAGCTAGCTGCAAACAAGTGGCTACTGTTAGCTAATGCCTCTGTCCCGAAGCAAGCACCAGCTAGCCGAACTAGCCTAGAGCAAGGCCCATATATCAGATAATTCTAGGGCTACAATACCTCCTTTTACAATTGGCCCGGGACCTTTATTGTCGACATGGAGCCCCACCGATCCATCACCACTGGGCTGCCGACGTATGTGGTCTCAACAGGCTATTCTGTTACGATGTCGCCGAAGAACAATCTACTAGTCAGGGCCTGCTAGCTTTCTGAACGCTGTGTCCCCTGCTCGGCTAGCATAGTAGTGACTACCGAACGGCACCCTGACTCACATATTGCTGCTCTTTTGACCCTATGATTACTCGGCTACACAGCTGATGCCCCTTGGACTGTTTCAATTACACGGTACCTAATTTCCTTTACCTGTTGGCCCCAGCCTCCAACTCAGGTCCTGTATGTACCTAACAGACCCGTTCTGCCCATTCATCACCATTTACCCGTTGTTGTCTTAACTCTCCTGATCAACACCTGTGATTGTCAATATGCCTTGTCTACTGCTGTCTTGGCTAGTTCGTATTGTTTTATTTCACTGTAGATCCCTCATTTGTTGCCTTAGATGGCTCTTTTGTCACACCCCACACACATGCAGAGACCTCACCTGACTTAACTGGTGTCTCCAGGGACGAAACCTCTCTCATCATCACTCAACACCTAGGTGTACCTCTACTGTACTCACATCCTACCATACCTGTACATTACACCCTGAATCTATTCTACCACGCCCACAAATCTGCTCCTTTTATTCTCTGTCCCCAACACACTAGACGACCAGTTCTTATAGCCTTTAGCCGTACCCTTATCCTACTCCTCCTCTGTTCCTCTGGTGATGTTGAGGTTAACCCAGGTCCTGTAGCCCCTAGTTCCACTCATGTTCCCCAGGCACTATCATTTGTTGACTTCTGTAACAGTAAAAGCCTTGGTTTCATGCATGTTAACATCAGAAGCCTCCTCCATAAGTTTGTTTTATTCACTGCTTTAGCACACTCTGTCAACCCTGATGTCCTAGCCGTGTCTGAATCCTGGCTTAGGAAGGCTACCAAAAATTCTGAAATTTCCACCCCTAACTACAACATTATCCGCCATGATAGAACTGACAAAAGGGGTGAAGTTGCAATCTACTGCAGAGATAGTATGCAGAGTTCTGTCATGCTATCCAGGTCTGAGCCAAAACAGTTTGAGCTTCTACTTTTAAAAATCCACCTTTCCAGAAATAAGTCTCTCACTGTTGCCGCTTGTTATAGACCACCCTCAGCCCTCCGCCCCCAGCTGTGCCCTGGACACCATATGTGAATTAATTACCCCCCATTTATCTTCAGAGTTTGTACTGTTAGTTGACCTAAACTGGGATATTCTTAACACCCTGGCCATCCTACAATCTAAGCTAGATGCTCCCAATCTCACACAAATGATCAAGGAACCTACCAGGTACAACCCTAAATCCGTAAACATGGGCACCCTCATAGATATCATCCTGACCAACCTGCCCTCTAAATACACCTCTGCTGTCTTCAACCAGGATCTCAGCGATAACTGCCTCAATGCCTGCGTCCGTAATGGGTCCGATATGCAACTATTCAGGGAGGTTAGCAACCAATATACACAGGCAGTTTGAAAATGCTATCCTTTGCTTTCCTAAGAGAAATTTGCATCCTGTAGCACAAACTCCAAAGAGTTCTGGGACACTGTCATGTCCAGTCACAGCAACTTGTCCAAGCTTCCCCCATTTCTCCTTCACCCAAATCCATAGCTGATGTTCTGAAAGAGCTGCAAAATCTCGACCCCTACGAATCAGCTGGGCTAGACAATCTGGACCTTCTCTTTCCAAAATGATCAGCCGCAATTGTTGCAACCCCTATTACTAGCCTGTTCAACATCTTTTTCGTATCATCTGAGATTCCTAAAGAATGGAGAACTGCCGCGGTCATCCCCCTTTTCACTCTAGACCCAAACACTCTAGACCCAAACTGTTACAGATCTATATCTATCCTACCTTTCTAAAGTCTTCGAAAGCCAAGTTAACAAACAGATCACCGACCATTTTGAATCCCACCGTACCTTCTCGGCTATGCAATCTGGTTTCCGAGCTGGTCATGGGTGCACCTCAGCCACGCCCAACTTCCTAAACGATATCATAACCGCTATCGATAAAAGACAATACTGTGCAGCCGTCTTCATCCACCTGGCCGAGGCTTTTGACTCTGTCAATCACCACATTCTTATCGGCAGACTCAACAGCCTTGGTTTCTCAAATGACTGCCTCGCCTGGTTCACCAACTACTTCTCAAATCATGTTCAGTGTGTCAAATCGGAGGGCCTGTTGTCCGGACCTCTGGCAGTCTCTATGGGGGTGCCACATGGATTATTTCTCAGGCCGACTCTTTTCTCTGTATACATCAATGATGTCACTCTTGCTGCTGGTGATTCTCTGATCCACCTCTACGCAGACGACACCATTTTGTACACTTCTGGCCCTTCTTTGGACTAACCTCGAGACAAGCTTCAATTCCATACAACACTCCTTCCGTGGCCTCCAACTGCTCATAAATGCAAATAAAACTAAATGCATGCTCTTCAACCGATCGCTGCCCGCACCCGCCTGCCCGTCTAGCATCACTACTCTGGACGGTTGTGACTTAGAATATGTGGACAACTACAAATACCTAGGTGTCTGGTTAGACTGTAAACTCTCCTTCCAGACTCACATAAAGCATCTCCAATCCATCAATTACATCTAGAATAGGCTTTCTATTTTGCAACAAAGCATACTTCACTCATGCAGGCAAACATACCTCATACCTCGTAAAACTGACTATCCTACCAATCCTTGACTTTGGTGATGTCATTTACTAAATAGCCTCCAATACTCTACTCAGCAAATTGGATGTAGTCTATCACAGTGCCATCCGTTTTGTCACCAAAGCCCCATCTACTACCCACCACTGCGACCTGTATGCTCTCGTTGGCTGGCCCTGGCTCCAGGTCATCTATAGGAGGGACTGGTGCACTTCACAAAATAGATGGCGTCACGAGGAAAGAAAATTATGTGGATATATTGAAGCAACATCTCAAGACATCAGACAGAAGTTAAAGCGTGGTTGCAAATGGGTCTTCAAAATGGACAATGACCCCAAGCATACTTCTAAAGTTGTGGCAAAATGGCTTAAGGACAACAAAGTCAAGGTATTGGAGTGGCTATCACAAAGCCCTGACCTCAATCCTATAGAATGTTTTTGGGCAGAACTGAAAAAGTGTGTGTGAGCAAGGAGGCCTACCAACCTGACTCAGTTAGGGTAGCCTAGTGGTTAGAGCTTTGGACTAGTAACCGAAAGGTTGCAAGTTCAAATCCCCGAGCTGACAAGGTACAAATCTGTCATTTTGCCCCTGAACAGGCAGTTAACCCACTGTTCCTAGGCCGTCATTGAAAATAAGAATTTGTTCTTAACTGACTTGCCTAGTAAAATAAAAATGACACCAGCTCTGTCAGGAGGAATGGGCCAAAATTCACCCAACTCTGGAGTTTGACCCAAGTTAAACAATACTAATTGAGTGTAAGTAAACTTCTGACCCACTGGGAATGTGATGAAAGAAATAAAAGCTGAAATAAAACATTATCTCAACTATTATTCAGACATTTCACATTCTTGTAATCGGATTAAATGTCAGGAATTGTGAAAAACTGAGTTTAAATGTATTTGTCTATTAGTGTATGTAAACGTCCGACTTCAAATGTATATTTCACTGGTCATCCCCAAAGCCAACTCCTCATTTAACCGCCTTTCTTTCAAGTTCTCTGCTGCCAATGATTGGAATGAATTGCAAAAAATCACTGAAGCTGGAATCTTATATCTCTCTCACTAACTTTAAGCATCATCTGTCAGAGAAGCTTACCGATCATTGCACCTGTACATGACCCATCTTTTTTTGCTCCTTTTCACCAAAGCATCTCTACTTGCACATTCATCTTCTGCACATCTATCACTCCAGTGTTAATTGCTAAATTGTAATTATTTCGCCACTATGGCCTTTTTATTGCCTTACCTCCCTAATCATACTACATTTGCACACAGATTTTTCTATTATGTTATTGACTGTACGTTGGTTTATCCCATGTGTAACTGTCCCACTGCTTTGCTTTATCTTGGACAGGTCGCAGTTGTAAATGAGAACTTGTTCTCAACTGGTCTACTTGGTTAAATAATGTTTAAAAAAAAATTCAAAATGTCTTTCCCAAATATAATTGTATAATGCCAAGTCAAGGTGAATCCAGTATCCACTCCAAGAACAAAACAAAGATATCCATAATAAATTGGGCACGGTCGGTCTAAGCAATCTCTTTTATATGAATGCTACTAATAACACGTGCTATAGTCTTTATTTTCAATTTGATGAATGACAATATTACTATAAGACATTGGGCCATAGTCCTCTTGTGAATTTCAATAACAATATTGCAATAAGCAATGATCACACACTGTAGGCAATGCAATGTGCATGTGCCAAATGTAATATGGGACATCAATGCACTATACTACATTTTTGTATTGCCTGCCTTAAAAAGCAGGGCCGTAGGAAAGTCTTGAAACATTGACACACTACTAATCTGGCAGTTAAAAGAGCTCACTCAAGCCTGGACTGGTCTGATGTCAAAATAACTGCATCATATAGTCCTCTCAGGGGAATTAGTGCATCAATGATGCATTGGGGGTAAGTGACACTCAACAGCACTTATCAACATTGATTTCCTCCAATCCTGAGCCCCATATCTTAAGATATTAAAGGCTAATTCAATGTTCATCGGGAATATCATAGAACCCACCCCATGAGCTCAGGAGGAGCAGATACACAGAGAATTAAGGACAAACAGTGGAGCGCTGCTTCATTACACACAGACTAAATTGCAGGGCTGGCACAAACACATACTCACTCATACTAAAACACATAATACACATATTACTAACAAAATGTACTCCCTTTTAATCTCTCATACTCCTGCAAACACACTTGCACACACACTTCTACAGATGCCCCCATTGAGAGCATCCTGTCGGGCTGTATCACCGCCTGGTACGGCAATTTCACCTTCAGCAACCGCAGGGCTCTCCACAGGGTTATGCAGTCAGCCCAACACATCACCGAGGGCACACTGCCTGTCCTCCAGGACATCTACAGCACGCGGTGTAAGAGGAAGGCCAGGAAGATCATAAAGGGCCTCATCATCAACCACCCGAGCCACGGCCTGTATCAAAGCTGGGTCCGAGAGACTTGAGAAATAGTTTCTATCGCAAGGCCATTAAACAGTCACCACTACTAGCCCAGTATCCTGCCCTGAACCTTAGTCACTGTTACTAGCCTGGCAACCACCTGGTACTCTACCACGCTCCTTCGAGACTACTGCCCTATGTGCATAGAGTCATTGAACACTGATCACTTTAATAATATTTACATACTGTTTCACCAAATGTATACAGTATTTACAGTATTCTAGTCATGGCTCATAATTATATATATATTATATATTATGTTTGTATTATTTTCTTTTCTTGCTAGGTATTACTGCCCTGTTAGAGCTAGAAGCACAACCATTTCCTACACCTGTGATAACACCTGCAAATCTGTGTACGCAACCAATAATTTGATTTGACACACACCTGCACACAAGGACGCGCACACACACACACACACACACACACACACACACACACGTGTAATGCGGGAAGCTCCAATCACTGCCACAAATTAGCAACACTCTAAAATACAATTAAATACCGCTCTACCTTCTTTGCATAAGTGGGTGGTGGCATTGGCTTGGCCTTGCTCCCATGGGAGCTGAAGATGGAGTAGAGAGACAAGGAGCATACGGCACAGGTATGACTCATCATATCGTGTTTGTAGCCCAAGTAAGGCGAATACATACGTCTTATTCCAACATGCTACAGTATACTGGTATTGTACAGTACAACATCAAGCTTATTGAAAGGGAGTTTGGTCAGCTTGGTTCAAATTACTGTATTGCATCAAAATGAATGTATTGCTCTATGACTATTTAACTTCCAACAACGATGCCATTTTTATTATAAAAAGTCATTGGTTTTTCTAAAGTCAGTTAGACTACGACGATTGGCACTCCATTCTAGATGGGGAATGAATTCACAATTCATTTGTTGTGTAAATGCTAAATTACAGAGGGCGGCATTTTCCTGCTAGGCTCTGCAGCATGATTTCATTTCACAATACACTGCTTACAGGTCCCCAGCTCAGAGTTTACAAACAGTAATAAATGCTGTGAAATTAAATCGCGAGGTCGAGAGGCAAACAATGCTGGAAATATCGAGAGGAGCTTTTTCCTTTGCACTGCCTGTCTCTGGTTAGTGTAACAGTGGTTTATGTCTCAATAATGTTCACCTCCTGTCTTCTAAGGAATATGCTGAGTTCATTATTTTGGAGAAGCACCGTCAAACAGCTAGCTAATACAGTGGAAAGAAAAAGTATGTGAACCCTTTGAAGGACCTGGATTTCTGCATAAATTGGTCATAAAATGTGATCCGATCTTCATCTAAATCACAACAATAGACCAACACAGTGTGCTTAAACTAATAACACACAAATTATTGTATTTCTCTTGTCTATATTGAATAAATAATTGAAACATTCACAGTGTAGGTTGGAAAAAGTATGTGAATGACTTCTCCAAAAGCTAATTGGAGTCAGGAGACAGCTAACCTGGAGTCCAATCAATGAGACGAGATTGGAGATGTTGGTTAAAGTTTCCCTGCCCTATAAAAAACACTCACAAAATTTGAGTTTGCTGTTCACAAGAAGCATTTCCTGATGTGAACCATACCTCGAACAAAGAGATCTCAGAAGACCTAAGATTAAGAATGGTTGCCTTGCATAAAGCTGGAAAGTGTTACAAAAGTATCTCTAAAAGCCTTGATGTTCATCAGTCCATGGTAAGACAAATTCGTAAATGGAGAAAGTTCAGCACTGTTGCTACTCTCCCTAGGAGTGGCCGTCCTGCAAAGATGACTGCAAGAGGACAGCACAGAATGCTCAATGAGGTGAAGAAGAATCCTGGAGTGTCAGCTAAAGACTTACAGAAATCTATGGAACACGCTAACATCTCTGTTGACGAGTCTACGATACGTAAAACACTGAACAAGAATGGTGTTCATGGGAGGACACCACAGCTTCACAAAAGTGCACCTGGATGTTCCACAGCACTACTGGCAAAATATTCTGTGGACAGATTAAGCTAAAGTTGAGTTGTTTGGAAGGAACACACAACTCTGTGTGTGGAGAAAAAAAAGGCATAGCACACCAACATCAAAACCTTATCCCAACAGTAAAGTATGGTGAAGGGATTATCATGGTTTGGGGCTGCTTTGCTGCCTCAGGGCCTGGATAGCTTGCTATCATTGACGGCAACCCGATTGAGATGCTGTGGTATGACCTCAAAAGAGCGGTTCACCCCAGACATCCCAAAAATATTGCTGAACTGAAACAGTTTTGCAAAGAGGAATGGTCCAAAATTCCTCCTGACCGGTCGGTGTGCAGGTCTGATCCCAACTACAGAAAACGTTTGCTTGAGGTTATTTCTGCCAAAGGAGGATCAACCAATTACTAAATCCAAGGGTTCACATACTTTTCCCACCCTGCACTGTGAATGTTTTTGCATGGTGTGTTAAATAAAGACATTCTAACGTATAATTGTCTGTGTTATTAGTTTAAGCACACTGTGTTTGTCTATTGTTGTGACTTAGACGAAGATCAGATGAAATTTGACTACCAATTTATGCAGAAATCCAAAGGGTTCACATACTTTTTCTTGCCACTGTATGTCCAATACTTATTCTCTTTCAATTTGAAACCCCTGCGAGATAAGTGCATCCAAGTCTGCATGGAATAGATTTCCACAATAAAAACAACATGCTGTAGCTAGTGTAACCTCCATGTCTCACAAGGCATGATGCAGAGAAACGCAGTCAATGGTCGTATTATCCCACTATGAAAGCATGCTGAGGGCAGTAGAATAATATTCAATATCCAACGCTTATGAAATTGTACTCAATATGAGACATTCTGCCTTGATTTAAACCGCCCCAAACAGTGGCTGGTATTCACTGTGCCAATCTGTTCAGGCCCTGAGAAGATTTACAACAGGGAAATCTAGGATTTGTAGACCTGTATTTTTCATTGAATGTGCTCATATTGACCTGTGTGTGCTAAAGATGAGTCAAGGCTATTTTAAAAGGTTAATACCGCCCATCTGAGTGCCTTTCCTCTGAATCACAAACAATTGTAGGTGTTGAGCCACACTTACTCTTCTGTCGTAATGTCATTCACAGCCTTCAGTGCAATTACCAGCTCGTTGGTTACTGTACTCTATCAATTATTCTCTCAGTGTCCACTCCCCGCAGTGCCATGCAGAGAGGGGATTAGAGGATGAAGGATGACTTAGGGTCAATGCCAGAGGAGCACAGTAGGGGGACCACACACACACACACACACACACACAAAATGTATTGCAGATACACAAACACAAAACACACACACAATATATAGTTGATACACAAACACACAACATGCACACACACACACACACACACACACACACACACACACACACACACACACACACACACACACACACACACACACACACACACACACACACACACACACACACACAATGTATAGCAGATACACAAACACACAACACACACGCACACCACACGCACACACACCACTCACACCCTTGATACCTTGCCAGGAATGCAACCACAATACATTTCTTTAAAAGTTACTGTAAGCACATGGGAAAACACCAAAAGCATATATTTCAATGTGCAACTGCATTCTCCACTTAGTATGTTCATTACGCAATCTAACAACACGCAGACACATCTGCATGCTCATTCACATAGACAGAATACTGCACACTGACTCGGGGGAATAATGAGATATAAAATGGGACAGTGGTGTATCCCAGCCCCTTAGCCTCTTCGCATTTATACAGGCAGCCCAATTCTGATCTTTTTCCCAATTATGGACAAAATAACTGATCTGATAGGACAAAAGAACAAATAGTGGAAAAATATCAGCATTGGACTGTCAGTGTAAACGCAGCCTCAGCGGAAAGGTTGGAATTAATCTAACGCAGCTCAATTAAGTGCTCCTCTCCAGACGTTGCTAATGTTTCTTTCTCCCCTGCTGGGCCACTTGACCATATGGCCTCACTCATCCTGAACACCGCAAGGCTAGGTGTGGTTTAAAACAGACAGATGAAACAGGGTTCCCAATTGAATGGCTGCATGGCCAGAGTATATTTCTTCTGTTATGTAGTCTACTGCAGCACACAGCAGCTTATGTTTTTTTGGTTCACCAATTAAGAGAAGAACAGGAGGAACAGATGCTGGATCCGACATGCCAGCCAGATGTGGGTTTAAACAAAGAGAAGGAATAATCTATATGACTTTCAACTAAGATAATGAGCATGAGGCTGATTGTATAGGAAATCAACAAAAGAATCCTTGTTTAATAAGAATGAAAGGATTGCTTTACCCTATCCAGTCTTAGGTAAAAGTCAAACCTCATCTCCGAGCGTGAACACTCGATCATTGCTATTTTGGGTACAGCAGCAATGGTATAACGTGGCATTCTGACACCCAATGGGAATACTGAGAGTGAGAGGACCGAGAAAGGGTTAACCCTGTAGCCGACTGTAGTGTGTTCTGTGCTACGTAAGTCCATATTGCCCATAGCTATGAGTATTGTATGGACTTAAAGTTGGCAAGCATTGAATAATTAAAGACTTGGCTGTTTCATTGCTTAATTAAGTACATTCATTTGCCACATCTAGCAGAATTGCAGAGGCTGCGCTCCCTCCTCTCATCCCCCCTCTCATCCCCCATCCCTACCCCAGCCTGGCCCACGTCAGCCTGCCCCGAGCTTCATCATTTATCCTGTTGAAAGAGGACAGCTATTCAATGTGTCTGTGAGTCTGTATATCATATTTTATGGGAACCATTTTTCCACAAGCACTATACTGTAGAACCAAATGCAGCCCAAAACACCTTTTGTAAGATATACTGTACATTCATAGGGGCTTATCTACAAACTTCGATCAAATCTATATTTAACCTGGTACGATTTGTGTTTTACTGTTACTCAGGTCTGATTTAGATTAATACTAGATGAGTCGTCCTGGTCAAAGCCTCTGCTTGGCTCCCATCTGCATTTTCATCACGCTGTTCTAATCAGCACCTCGATAATTCAGACTGATATTTGTGGTGTGTTGCTGGACGAAGGGGTGAAAATGTAATAAAAAATATATACAATAGAGACCTGCTCTATTGAACAGTGAATGGAGTTACAGTGACTTCAATGAGTATTCAAACCCCTAGATGATTCCCTACATTCTGTTGTTTTACAGCCTGAATTGAAAATGCTTTAAATTGAGATTTTGTGTCACTTATACACTATACCCCACAATGTCAAAGTGGAATTATGTTTTTCTTCTTATTATATATTTTTTTACATCATCTCTGTACACCCCCACACACAATTACCTGTAAGGTCCCTCAGTCAAGCACTGACTTTCAAACACAAAGACCAGTGAGGTTTTCCAATGCCTCGAAGAGAATGACAAGCAGAAGCTGAATAGCCCTTTCAGCATGGTGAAGTTATTAATGAGGCATTGGATGATGTATCAATATACACAGTCACGACAAAGGCGCCCTTCCTAACTCAGTTGCCGGAGAGGAAGGAAACCAGTCAGGGATTTCACCATGAGGCCAATGGTGACTTTAAAACAGTTACAGAGTTTAATCGCTGTGATAGGAGAAAACTGAGGATGGATCAATGACATCGTAGTTACTCCACAATATTAACTTATTTGGCAAAGTGAAAAGAAGGAAGCTTGTATAGAATAACATTTTTCAAAAACATGAATCTTTTTTGCAACAAGGCGCTAAAGTAATACTGCAAAAAATGTGGCAAAGCAATTCACTTTCTGTCCTAAATACAAAGTGTTATGCTTGGGACAAATCCACATTACTGAGTACCACTCTCCATATTTAAGCATATTGGTGGCTGTATCATGTTATGGTTATTCTTGTAATTGTCAAAGACTGGGGAGTTTTTCTGTATATAAAAAAGAAACATAATGGAGCTAAGCATGCAAAATCCTGGAGGAAAACCTGGTTCAGTCTATTTTCCACCAGACACTGGGAGACGAATTAACCTTTCAGTAAGACAATAACCAAAAACACAAGGCCAGATCTACACTGGAGTTGTTTACCAAGAAGACAGTGAATGTTCCTGAGTGACCGAGTTACAGTTTTGACTTAAATCTACTTGACATCTATGGCAAGATCTTAAAATGGTTGTTTAAGCAATGATGAACAACCAATTTTACAAAGCTCGAAGAATTCAAAAAAAAATTATGGGCAAATGTTGGTCATAGAGACTTACATCTGTAATCACAGCCAAAGGTGCTTCTGACTCAGAGGTGTAAAAACTTTTTTAAATGAGATACTGTATATCTGAATTTCATTTTCAATAAATTTGCAAACATTTCTAAAAACATGTTTTCACTTTGTCATTATAGGATATTGCGTGTAGATGGGTGAGAGAGGGGAAAAAAAGCTATTTCATCCATTTCGAATTCAGGCTGTAACACAAAATGTGGAATAAGTCAAGGGGTATGGATGCTTTCTGAAAGCACTGTCATTTCTTCAATCACCATCTGATGTATCTGCAGCAGGTTATCGATTGAATTTCCTGGCGAAAACAGCCATATTAGCGAGAAAAGACACTATGCGCCACTATGCGTGACCTATTTAGAGCATCTAAATATACAGTGGTGCAGTATTGTAAACACACACATTCCACTCTTGGCTAATCACTGAGGATCCCTTTGATGGTATTCAGTCAGAATTCCCACAGCTTTGTATCAGATAAAAGGCTAATCGTTAATTTATTTGATCTCTCTAAAATAAAACAGGGATTATAAATAGATAAGGTCTTGTACCTTCAGACGCGTTCCCTCCCATCTCGCTCTCTTTATATTCGTATGTTGACATGTGCGTACACACAAAACACAAGCACTTACATGCATGAGCACGCTGCTGATCTAAATGAGAGACTAACGAGGGAAAAGTGTGGTTAGCACAGGCTAATTAGTGATGAGATCGTTTTCTGGAATCAGCGTTGCTGGTAGCAATACGTTTTAACAATATGTTTTAACAGGTGAGCACGACATGGTTTATCTCAGGGCAAAATGAGGGAAACAGACAGCCTTCAAAAGGTTTAATAAGTTATTGATGATTTGTATCTAATGTTGTGGCCTTGAGCATCAACAGCCTGATATATAATGCATTAACCTGCGTTCGAAAAACAAAACTTTGAAATGCAGAGTGAATTTCCTAGCCGTTTCCCTCCTTTCAACATTAAGCAAGAGATCAATAATTAAGTCCCAATACAGTAGTTAATTTAACCTATACGATACTGAAAAAAATTTGCCAAATTAATTGCCACTGTCGTACTCTTGCTCTCAGTTAGTATCAGGAGTATTCAATATAACAGGATTTCAGTGCCATCACTCAGCATCAATGAAGCAGAGATATGATTAGTTTGAATGGTATGCGAATTTACAAGCAGAGAAGGGGCATGGGTATGCTACTCCTATGTCGGTTGAGAGCACATCCTAGAAAAAAAAGACAAAGCTGTGAAAACAATCCGAGGACACAATTGGCCCCTCAATCAGTCTCTGCTCGACTCAACAAGTACTCAAATCTCACTTGTGTTTGTAGTGCACGGACAATGAAAACAATGTCTGATGGATAACACCGCTGAGAGAATGAATTTCTATATTCTGAAAAGATAATATGCTCCCTTTAATTCATTCTGGCCATCGAAACATTCAAAACAAAACAGTGACTCATTCTCTCTGAGATAAATCATCTGGAAAGAATTAAGCAGAGAGCGTGTTACTTTGAACAGTGGACATATTGTATAGGAAGAGGCAAAAAAAAGACATCACTCAACAACAAAAAAGGAGGTGAATCAGAGGAGTTGTTTCACTGTCCATTATTCAATATGTATTAATCAAGTGGATGTTACTGAGAATGACTGCACATTAAATGATGCCCCTCCCCCAACATAAGTACAGTCATTTCCAATAGTATTCGACACTAGTGGATATAAGCCTTTTGGGATGGAGTAGAAAATCAATCAAATCAATTGGGAACCCTTGGCAGCCCTGTGAAACGGCCTTAAAATGAGCGAATGACAGTTGATATTCTCTCCTATGATGTCATTTCTGAAGTCGATGTTGTACAGGCGTCTGTGTATGTCCTGCCACCCAGCTGAGCAGACCCCTGTCAGTCCTAATCTCAAGTGATTTGCAGACACATGGCCTTCAGCCATGAGCATGAACACCCATCCACATGGTATACTGATCTCGTTAAATGGAGACTGGAGGCTCAGCAGAAAAAGACCAAAGCCCTCGCTGCAAAACTCTCTGATGCAGTTTACATCCCTATAGTGCTGCGCTGGAGAGAGGAGGGGAAATTGCATCAGAACAGGACGAAAATCCTCCCCAAATGCCCCATAACATAAAGAGACCCCTGGACTGTCCAAGAATCCACCATGTATTTTGAGTGCTATGAAGTCAATAGGAATGGTTCCTCCTGTTCTTTGACATGACGTGCTGCTATAACGTTGTTGGTATGGTTCTTGTTAAAGTTGTTGACTGAGTTACACAGGACTTACCAAACTTTCCATGGTAGTTATTATTATGGAACACTTGTTCTACGCACACAGATATGAACAAGAAGAAGGCATGGGAGTGCTTTAGCGGGCTTTTCATTGTGTTGGCATTCCTATGCTTTTATATGTGGAACAATGGGAAGACTATTTCAAGCTCTGGAATACCTTATTGGGTAATTGCTACGATCATAGAGCGTGGAACCTGTTGTCTGTGCATTTCTCATCGAGAAGGAAGCCTACTGCTTTAAATCTTAAGCTCTCAGGTCTTCCATAGCGACAATAGTGCGAGGCTGGTGAGAAGAGGATGTGGGATGCGAGGACCTTCGGGTAGGTGCATCCAACACAACAGTATAAGTGATGAGAATAGGGAGTTTATAAGAGGATAATGTTTTGTAAGGGGACTTCCATGTTAAGTTGGTCTCTACACCTTGAAAATTAAAGCCATTTTCATGGATGCCGGTATAGACTGTATCCTTAAACGGTCTTTTGAGTGCCCTAAACCAAATTTTGTTGGGGGCCACCAACCTCATGTGCAAAACAGTTAAAGGTGGAAAGCTTTAAGCAGTTTGAGTTAATTTCTGTTTGGAATTTTATGAATAAATGACTAAACAATATCCCCATTTCAAATAGAACTGTAACGAAGTAAACTTATACTCTGTTTTATTATATCTGATTAACAATATGAATTCATAAGTGAGGGATTGTGGAGCCTGAAACAGGGGGTAATTAAATAAAATAAATACCATTCCAGCCAGGTTGGAGAAGGTTGGAAGTGCTTTTTTTAAGTAAGCAGAAAGGGTAATTAACCTATGGTTGAACCGACTCAACTTAGCACTGGAATGTTCAAATAAGACATTGTGTGTTTTCTTAGGTTTTCCATTAGCTGGAACTGTCTGCTGAAGGGTGATGGATGAAAAACCTTCTGAAGTTATCTCGAATGAACTTTTGAACTGTTGGGAGAAAGAATATTTTATGACCTGTGATGTCATATTTTGTATATAAACTGTAGTTCGTGGTTACATGGCAGCGCGCTCCGAGAATAAATATTATTATCCATTTTTTTAAAGACTGGTCGCAAATAAGAATCTTACAAATTCTCATAAAATAGACTACGTGAATTAAATTAATGAAAACATATTGGAATAATGAAATTATACCAACAATTTCTTTAAATTCTACACATTTTCCATGGGGCAGAGCGAAGATTTAGCAATTATTTAACTAATTTCATGTAGTTATACTTTGCCATGGGGTGGAGAGAAAAAACATATTTTACAGCAAATTTCCTTTAGTTCTACACATTTTACCATAGGGTGGAGAGATATTTTTTACAGCTTTAAAGCAAATTTCCTGCAAATCTACACATTTTGCCATGACCTATGCCATGTTAATATGATATCTGAGTGAGAGTGACTAACAAAATCAATGAGGGCTCCCTGGAGGTCAGGACCCATGGGCATGGGCCCTGTGTGCAGGGTCAGTAATTCGACCACGATTACCACAAGTTTAGATAGCTGGCGGTACCAATCAATGTTTTGGGACTGAGAAAAACTGTTGATGCACAACCAAATTTCGAAATTGCACCCTGTGTGTCCTACTATTCTAAGGGCTGGATTCAATCTGTATCGCAGAAGTATCACAGAAGATCAGCGTTATACCGCAAATGAAATTTAAAGACAATGTTCCCACATTCGCGCTGAATGCATTCATGGTTAACACTGCATATGTGCGCTAAATTGGAAATGACCTTCACATTTTAAAGCGGATCTTCAGCGATACTTTCGTGAAACGGATTGAATCCAGCCCCAACTCTCAACATGAAGTTGAGACCCTGACTGAGTTCCTCACTTATGCATAGGGCCAGCCCTGTCCCTAAAGAACACAAGAGAGTGTTAGTGATAGAAGGCCTGGACATGCCTCGGTGTGCTGTTTGAGTGCCTTCATCCATCTTCCAACTTTGAAAAACCTGAAATGTACTCCTCCTTCATGATTCGGACTCTTACCCCGCAGCCAACTGATGGGAAACGCTTCATTACAGAAATAGAGCGGTGCAAAAGGAGCTACATGAGGCAAAGAGCTCATTTGCATTCACTTTAGAATCTCTCCTCAGACCTGGTATCATCTGAAGCCAACACATTTCCCATGGGTGGCTCACTGGAAGCATGGAGAAGAGGGGTTGGCCATTGAGGTTTAAGTCCAACCTCTCCGGAGGGTTGATAACTCCTTAATCATCTATGGTAAACAACAGTACCAGGCAAAAGTTTGACAGTACCAGTCAAAAGTATTTTTACTATTTTGTACATTGTAGAATAATAGCGAAGACATCAAAACCATGAAATAACACATAAGGAATTGTTAAAAAATTGTTAGACAAATAAAAATATCTTTAAGATTTTAGATTCTTCAAAGTAGCCACCCTTTGCCTTGATGACAGCTTTGCACAGTCATTCTCTCAAACAGCTTCATCTGGAATGCTTTTCCAACAATCTTGAAGGAGTTCATACATATGCTGAGCACTTGTTGGGTGGTTTTCCTTCACTCCAATCCAACTGATCCCAAACCATCTGAATTGGGTTGAGGCAGGGTGATTGTGAATGCCAGGTCATCTGATGCAGCACTCCATCACTCTCCTTCTTGGTCAAATAGCCCTTACACAGCCTGGAGGTGTGTTTTGGGTCATTGTCCTGTTGAAAAACAAATGATAGTCCCACTAAGCACAAACCAGATGGGATGGCGTATCGCTGCAGAATGCCATGCAGGATAAGTGTGCTTTGAATTCTAAATAAATGACTGACAGTGTCACCAGCAAAGCACCCCCAAACCGTCAGACCTCCTCCTCCTCCATGCTTCACGGACATTGTCACGTCCGTCATATGAATCGGTCCATGGCGCAGCGTGGTAGCCGTACATTCTTTATTATATTAAGAATGAACACTGAACAAACTAACCAAAATAACAAAACGACACATGACGCTATACAAAATGAGTGCTGACAGGCAACTACACATAGACAAGAACCCACGAACACAAAAGGGAAAATGGCTACCTAAATATGATCCCCAATCAGAGACAACAATTAACATCTGTCTCTAATTAGGAACCATATCAGGCCAACATAGATATACAATTTACCTAGCCCTACAAAACCCCTAGACATACAAAAACCCTAGACAATACAAAAACTAGCATACCCACCCTCATCACATCCTGACCTAACCAAAATTAAAGAGAACAGAGATATCTAAAGTCAGAGCGTGACAGACATCCAGACATCATCTGTTCAGCTACTCTGAGTCTCACAAAGACATGAGATGTGTCTGTTATTTGAACTCTATGAAACACTTATTTGGGCTGAAATCTGAGTTGCAGTTAACTCTAATGAAATTATCCTGTGCAGTAGAGGAAACTCTGGTTCTTCCTTTCTTGTGGCGGTCCTCATGAGAGACAGTTTCATCATAGCGCTTGATGGTTTTTGCGACTGCACTTGAAGATTGATTGTCCTTCATGTCAGGATCCGCACCTTTTTAAAATTTGCACTGAAAATGACATACCCATATCTAACTGCCTGAAGCAAGGATATGCATATTCTTGGCACCATTTGAACAGAAACACTTTGAAAGTTGTGGAAATGTGAAAGGAATGTAAGAGAATATAGCACAATAGATCTGGTAAATGTCACTCCCTGGTCGATATATTTTGTGTTTATCTTCATTTATTTGGTCAGGCCAGGGTGTGGCATGGGTTTTTGTATGTGGTGTGTATGTATTGGGATTGTAGCTTAGTGGGGTGTTCTAGTTAGGTCTATGGCTGTCTGAAGTGGTTCTCAATCAGAGGCAGGTGTTTATCGTTGTCTCTGATTGGGAACCATATTTAGGCAGCCATATTCTTTGAGTGTGTCGTGGGTGATTGTCCTTAGTGTTCTTGGTCCTGTCTTAGTTTACACTAGTATAGGCTGTTTCGGTTTTTGTTACGTTCTTTGTTTTGTAGTGTTTAATATTGATTTGTGTGTTACGTTTGTTCATTAAAACATGGATCGCAATCTACACGCCGCATTTTGTTCTGACTCTCCTTCACCAAAAGAGAACCGTTACAGTAAAAGATAATACAAAGAACAAAACAACTGTTTTTTGTATTTTTTAACCATCACCTTTGAAAGTCAAGAGAAAGGCCATAATGTATTATTCCAGCCCAGGTGCCATTTAGATTTTGGCCACTAGGTAGCAGCAGTGTATGTGCAAAGTTTTAGACTGATCCAATGAACGCATTTATGTTCAAAATTTTGTATCAAGACTGCCTAATTTGTTTATGAATAACTTTTCATGATCAAAATTGTGCATTCTCCTCAAACAATAGCATGGTATTTTTTCACTATAATAGCTACTGTAAATGGGACAGTGCAGTTCGATTAATAAGCTTTCTGCCAATATTAGATACAGTGGGGAGAACAAGTATTGATACACTGCTGATTTTGAAAGTTTTCCTACTTACAAAGCATGTAGAGGTCTGTCATTTTTTATCATAGGTACACTTCAACTGTGAGAGATGGAATCTAAAACAAAAATCCAGAAAATCACGTTGTATGATTTTTAAGTAATTAATTTGCATTTTATTGCATGACACAAGTATTTGATACATCAGAAAAGCAGAACTTAATATTTGGTACAGAAACCTTTGTTTGCAATTACAGAGATCATACATTTCCTGTAGTTCTTGACCAGGTTTGCACACACTGCTGCAGGGATTTTGGCCCACTCCTCCATAAAGACCTTCTCCAGATCCTTCAGGTTTCGGGGCTGTCGCTGGGCAATATGGACTTTCAGCTCCCTCCAAAGATGTTCTATTGGGTTCAGGTCTGGAGACTGGCTAGGCCACTCCAGGACCTTGAGATTCTTCTTATGGAGCCACTCCTTATTTGCCATGGCTGTGTGTTTCGGGTCGTTGTCATGCTGGAAGACCCAGCCACGACCAATTTTCAATGCTCTTACTGAGGGAAGGAGGTTGTTGGCCAAGATCTCACGATACATGGCCCCATCCATCCTCCCCCCTATACGGTGCAGTCGTCCTGTCCCCTTTGCAGAAAAGCATCCACAAAGAATGATGTTTCCACCTCCATGCTTCACGGTTGGGATGGTGTTCTTAGGGTTGTACTCATCCTTCTTCTTCCTCCAAACACGGCGAGTGGAGTTTAGACCAAAAAGCTCTATTTTTGTCTCATCAGACCACATGACCTTCTCCCATTCCTCCTCTGGATCATCCAGATGGTCATTGGCAAACTTCAGACGGGCCTGGATATGCGCTGGCTTGAGCAGGGGGACCTAGCGTGCACTGCAGGATTTTAATCCATGATGGCGTAGTGTGTTACTAATGGTTTTCTTTGAGACTGTGGTCCCAGCTCTCTTCAGGTCATTGACCAGGTCCTGCCGTGTAGTTCTGGGCTGATCCCTCACCTTCCTCATGATCATTGGTGCCCCATGAGGTGAGATCTTGCATGGAGCCCCAGACCGTGGGTGATTGACCGCCATCTTGAACTTCTTCCATTTTCTAATAATTGCGCCAACAGTTGTTGCCTTCTCACTAAGCTGCTTGCCTATTGTTCTGTAGCCCATCCCAGCCCTGTGCAGGTCTACAATTTAACCCTGATGTCCTTACACAGCTCTCTGGTCTTGGCCATTGTGGAGAAGTTGGAGTATGTTTGATTGAGTGTGTGGACAGGTGTCTTTTATACAGGTAATGAGTTCAAACAGGTGCATTTAATACAGGTAATGAGTGGAGAACAGGAGCGATTCTTAAAGAAAAACTAACAGTTCTGTGAGAGCTGGAATTCTTACAGGTTGGTAGGTGATCAAATACTTATGTATTTATGCAATAAAATGCAAATGAATTACTTAAAAATCATACAATGTGATTTTCTGGAATTTCCGTCTCTCACAGTTGAAGTGTACCTATGATAAAAATTACAGACCTCTACATGCTTTGTAAGTAGGAAAACCTGCAAAATCGGCAGTGTATCAAATACTTGTTCTCCCCACTGTATGTCTATGTCCTGGGAAATGTTCTTGTTACTTACAACCTCATGCTAATCGCATTAGCCTACGTTAGCTCAACCCTCCCGTGGACAGGACACTAATCCCGAAGAAGTTATCAAGATTTTGAGCTTTCTGCCAATATCAGATATATCTATGTCCTGGGAAATTGCCTTGTTACTTACAACCTCATGCAAATTGCATTAGCATACGTTAGCTCAACCGTCCCGCGGGGACCCACGGATCCTGTAATGTTAAAGTAATGATGGATTGTCATTTCTCTTTGCTTATTTGAGCTGTTCTTGCCATAATATGGATTTGGTCTTTTACCAAACAGGGCTATCTTCTGTATACCACCTCTACCTTGTCACAATACAACTGGCATGCTCAAATGCATTAAGAAGAAAATAAATTCCACAAATTAACTTGATAATTAAAATGCATTCCAGGTGACTACGTCATGAAGCTGGTTGAGAGAATGCCAAGAGTGTTCAAAGCTGTCACACTTTTATGGCTACTACATGATTCCATATGTGTTATTTCATAGTGTTGATGTCTTCACTATTATTCTACAATGTTGAAAATAGTAAAAATAAAGAAAAACCCTTGAATGTGTAGGTGTGTCCAAACTTTTGACTGGTACTGTATATTTTTCCATGAGCTGCACTTGATACTACTGGGACAGGCCTGTGGTGTTGTGCTGCCTGTCCAGAGTCGATTGATAAACCTTAATCTGTCGATAGCAGGGACTGGGTTCTCTGTGATATGCAACGTCTGTGGAGTAGGAGGTCGGGGGGTTGGGCTGAAAGTCGACAGCCTGTCAACTCAGAGATTCAGGGTCAGAATCATAGGTGAAGGCAGGCAAGTCTGGGCAGTTTGGGCCGGCTCTCTTTGGATCTCACCCCCTCTTGACTTCTCTGTACTTCTACTTTTATTTTCACTCAGTGTGTAGTTTTTCCTGTTCTGTTCCTTTTTACCTTTATTTTTCCTGAGGGTTCCCTCCTGGGGCAGTCAGGTACGGTATGAACGAGATTGCAATCATGTGTATCTCAGCTCAGTGATTTCTGGGTAAACTTAAACTGTCTGTCATAACAAACTGTCGCTATAATACACGCATGAGTAAGCATGAAACCTTGTCACTTCTACTAAAATCCAGGGAATGTGTTGTATATGGCCAGGGAATATACTACTTGAAGGAAAATAGCTCACATACAGTGGCTTGTGAAGGTATTCACCCATGTTGGCATTTTTCCTATTTTGTTGCCTTACAACCTGGAATTAAAATAGATTTTTGAGGGGTTTGAATCCCTCGATTTACACAACATGCCTACCACTTTGAAGATGTAAAATATGTTTTATTGTGAAAGAAACATAAATAAGACACAAAAAAAGAAATCTTGAGCGTGCATAACTATTCACCCCCCCAAAGTCAGTACTTTGTAGAGCCACCTTCTGCAGCAATTTCAGCTGCAAGTCTCTTGGGTTATGTCTCTATAAGCTTGGCATATCTAGTCACTGGGATTTATGCCCATTCTTCAAGGCAAAACTGCTCCAGCTCCTTCAAGTTGGATGGGTTCCACTGGTGTACGGCAATCTTTAAGTCATACAACAGATTCTCAATTGGATTGAGGTCTGGGCTTTGACTAGGCAATTGTAAGACATTTAATGTTTCCCCTTAAACCACTCAAGGTTTGCTTTAGCAGTATGCATAGGGTCATTGTCTTGCTGGAAGGTCAAGAATTTCCCTGTATTTAGCGTCATCCATTATTCCTTCAATTCTGACCAGTTTCCCAGTCCCTGCCGATGGAATAACATCCCCACAATATGATGCTGCCACCTCTATGCTTCACTGTGGGGATGCTGTTCTCAGGGTGATGAGAGGTTTGCTCCAGACATAGTGTTTTCCTTGAGTGCCAAAAAGCTCAATTTTGACCAAAGTACCTTCTTCCATATGTTTGGGGAGTCTACCACATGCCTTTTGGCAAAAACTAAAAGTGTTTGCAGATTTTTTTCTTTAAGCAATGGTTTTTTTCTGGCCCTCCTCGGGCCCCTCATAAAGCCCAGCTCTGTGGAGTGTACGGCTTAAAGTGGTCCTATGGACAGATACTCCAGTCTTCACTGTGGAGCTTTGCAGCTCCTTCAGGGTAATCTTTGGTCTCTTTGCCTCTCTGATTGATGCCCTCCTTGCCTTGTCCATGAGATTTGGTGGGCGGCCCTCTCATGTCAGGTTTGTTGTGGTGCCATATTCTTTCCATTTTTTAATAATGGATTTAATGGTGCTCCGTGGGATGTTCAAAGTTTAGAATATTTTTTTATAACCCAACCCTGTTCTGCACTTCTCCAAAACTTTGTCCCTGACCTGTTTGGAGAGCCCCTTGGTCTTCATGGTGCTGCTTGCCTGGTGGTGCCCCTTGCTTAGTGGTGTTGCAGACTCTGGGGCCTTTCAGAACAGGTGTATACATACTGAGATCATATGACAGATCATGTGAAACTTAGATTGCACACAGGTGGACTTCATTTAACTAATTATGTGACTCATGAAGGTCATTGGTTGCACCAGATCTTATTTAGGGGTTTCATAGCAAAGTGGGTGAATACATATGCACACATCACTTTTCCGTTTTTTTATTTTTTAAAAAGGTTATTTTTTTCATTTCACTTCACCAATTTGGACTATTTTGTGTATGTCCATTACATAAAATTCAAATAAAATTTTAGTTACAGGTTCTTAAAGTTTGCTTTGTGTAGTGTTCTCCACTCAGAGTCCTCTATTAAATAAGACATGACGCCATGGTCTTAGTGACAACAGACCTCCTAGATAAGAGGGGGAGATTTCTTGGGGTGAAATAGTAGTGCAATTCGACATTTTCACAGTTGAAGCTACAGTACATTATGCTTAACAGTGTAAATATTATGGTACAGCTAAATGGATACTAAATCACCATGGTACATTTTGATGGTAAGTTCACAAACATTGGTTGTGTAATGTATAATTGAAACTTGGGTAACATTATGGTAAGTGGAGAAATAAATATAGCCAGTTACAATTAGCAGATCATAAAAAATATATACATGTGAGGTTGGGTGAAAAAAGGACTGGGAGGGAGAAATATATTTTTGTCATGGGCAAAGAAACTCGAAAGGGGTGACTATATTAATTAACAACAGTATTAATCCGATTGTGTAAACTGTGCAAACAGATTCTCAAGGAAGATGGATCCTTTTAAAAATGTTATTAGACAAAAAACAGATCTGGCTAATTAATCTATATGGGCCAAATAATGATGATCCACACTTCTTTGAAAATATATATAATAATCTTAAACTGAAAAGTAACTAAGTAATCTATTATTATGGTGGGAGAATATAATATGGTTTTAATTACCTCAATGGATCATATTTGAAATCACACTACAAACTATCACCCTCATGCACTTAAGGAGATCACGAACATCATGGATACATAAGAACTAGTGCATATATGGAGGCTGAAAAACCCTGAACAAGCGAAATGTACATGGAAGAGGCTTAGTCAAGATAGACGTCTTGACTACTTCCTGGTCTCATTCATGCTGTCATTAAAAGTTTAAAAATGATTAATCGGAGACAGAGTGCGAATGGACCATCGTCTAATTGGCCTCCACATGACGCAGAATTTCCAAGTGGACGGGGATATTGGAAATTGAATCAAAGCCTACTGGTTGACAATTTGTTCTCAACTAACGCAACATAATTCATAATTTACTTTTTTCTGCACAACATAGGTACAGAAAATCCCCTTATTGTATGGGGCACTTTTAAAGTACTTTTAGGGATTTCAATGACACCGGAGGGGATGGCTGCTGTTTTATGTGCTCCTAACCAACTATTTTGTTTGTTTTTTCACATTGTTTGTAACTTATTTTCCAACTTATTTTGTACATTGCTGCTACTGTCACTCAGCAATTACTCACTTCAAACTGGACGAAGAAGATTTCTTCTTTAGCGAGTCAGACGCGAAGGATATACTACTTTCTCGGGAACGGGCCCAAATCCCCGTCATTTGCGTGAAGAAAAGATAGAGAAAAGGGGGGCGGATGTCGGGCTGCCTTCTGAGAATTCGTAGGTGAGTTAATAAACTTCCTCTACCATCAGTCCTATTAGCCAATGTGCAATCATTGAATAACAAAATAGATGAGCTCTGATCAAGGATATCCTACCAACGGGACATTAAAAACTGTAATATCTTATGTTTCACTGAGTCGTGGCTGAATGACAACATACAGCTGGTGGGGTTTTTGGTCCATCGGAAAGATAGAACAGCTGCCTCCAGTAAGACAAGGAGTGGCTGTCTTTGTCTATTTGTAAATAACAGCTTGTACAAAATATAACATTAAGGAAGTCTCAAGGTTTTGCTTGCCTAAGGTAGAGTATCTCATGATAAGCTGCAGACCACACTATTTACCAAGAGAGTTGTTATCTATATTTCCCGATGCTGCCACTAAGACGGCACTCAACGAGCTGTATAGGGCCATAAGCAAACAAGAAAATTATCATCCAGAGGCGGCGGTTTTAATGGCCGCGGACTTAATGACGGGAAACTTAAATCCATTTTACCTCATTTTTTTACCAGCCTGTTAAATGTGCAACCAAAGGGAAAAAAACAAGACCACCTTAACGCCACGCACAGAGATGCATACAAAGCTCTCCCTCGCCCTACATTTGGCAAATCTGACCATAATTCTATCCTCCTGATTCCTGCTTACAAGCAAAAACTAAAGCAGGAAGTACCAGTGACAAGCTCAATAAGGAAGTGGTCAGAAGGCGCAGATGCTATGCTACAGGACTGTTTTGTAACACAGACTGGAATATGTTCCGCGATTCTTCCGATGGCATTGAGGAGTACACCACATCAGTCACTGGCTTCATCAAGTGCATCGATGACGTCGTCCCCAAACTGACTGTACGTACATACCACAACCAGAAGCCATGGATTACAGGCAACATCCGCACTGAGCTAAAGGGTAGAGCTGACCCTTTCTAGGAACGGAGCTCTAACCCAGAAGATCATAAGAAGATTTTTTAAATAATATGTTTATTATTTTACAATAAAAAATCTAATAAAAAAGACAGCAATACTAACAATGACATTCATTGTACTGTTGAATGGGATGGACAATTTAGAGGACAAAACAAAACTTAACTCACACATACACAAAATAAAACTAAATCCTATTAGGTGGTGCATGTATAAGAAGACAGCATATAGTCATTACAAGCAGTGTAGTTATCCAGTATCGGCTGTCATATTTTGTAAAACATTGAACTTCTATTGGAGGTATTGTATCAAATCTTTTCCATATGTATTACATTCCCTAAATCCCGTAACCACATTTCAAAGGTAGGTACAGTCTCCAGTTTCCAAAATTGCAATATGAGCCTTTTGGCTAATAGAGTACAAAGAGAGACAGCTTTCCCTTCGTGGTTATTCCCATCAACTGTACCAAACAGAGCGGTCAATGGGTCTGGGGCTAGAACTCTATCAAAGGCTCTAGATAAGTAATCAAAAATGAGATCCCAGTAAACATGTAACTTAGGACATGTCCAGAATAAGTGGGTCAACGTCCCCTCATCCTGCTTGCACCTCCCACACAGTGGTGAGGTGTCCGGGAATATTTTATGCAGTTTCACTTTTGAGTAATGTAACCTGTGTATCACCTTAAACTCAACAAGGTTGTGTCTGGCATTCACTGAACTGTGGTTTATATTCCTGAGAGCTTCTACCCAGTCCTCATCTGAGATTTCTGACCCAAGTTCTTGTTCCCAAGCCCTTTTAATGGTGTCTGTGGATACCTCTATGTGGGCCTGTAGCACATCATACAGTCTAGAGACCGACCCTTTTGAATGGGGTTTGACAAGGATCAAGCTATCTAATGTAGGACTATTTGGCTTCATGCCATACTGTGGGATATGTGTCCTTACTAAATTCCTGATTTGGAGGTATCTGAAAAAATGTGTTGTTGGCATGTTGAACTTTCCCTGTAATTGATGAAATGAAGCTAACTGACCATCTATGTATAGATTACCAATTGTTGTGAGCCCCTTCTCCCACCACTGTGAAAACACCACATCATCCAATGCGGGGTGGAAAGCATGATTCAGGCAAATCGGGCTGTCAATGTATACAGTGGGTATGTTAAGGAAATACCTAATCTGTTTCCAGATCCTAAGCGTATGACAAATGACTGGGTTAGAGTCATAAGTGGATTTTTTCACATATGATGGGCTATTAACAAGTGCAGGCAGTGAGGAACGTTGAAAGGAGGCCTGCTCAATCAAAGGCCATGCAGGCATATCCTTCTGTCTCATCACAGGTGAATTTTCCCTCCAGAAAGAGACAATGTTCAGATTAGCAGCCCAATAATACAGTTTAAAGTGAGGAAGGCCAAAGCCCCCCTCTATCTTGTACTTGCATAAATGCTTCTTTGAAATTCTGGCTGCCTTGTTATCCCATAAAAATGGAGTTACTATTGAATCCAGTTTCTTAAAATAGCTTTGTGGAATGAAATTGGGTAGACATTGGAAGAGGTAAAGAAACCTGGGTAGGACAACCATTTTAATAGCGTTTATATGACCAACCAAGGAAATAGGCAGAGTTTTCCAAGAATCTATATTTTGGTTAAGCTGATATATTTTCATGTCCCAATTTGCTTTTTATTTTTTTTATTTTTTTATTTCACCTTTATTTAACCAGGTAGGCTAGTTGAGAAGAAGTTCTCATTTGCAACTGCGACCTGGCCAAGATAAAGCATAGCAGTGTGAGCATACAACAAAGAGTTACACATGGAGTAAACAATTAACAAGTCAATAACACAGCAGAAAACGAAGGGGGGGTCTATATACAATGTGTGCAAAAGGCATGAGGAGGTAGGCAAATAATTACAATTTTGCAGATTAACACTGGAGTGATAAAAGATCAGATGGTCATGTACAGGTAGAGATATTGGTGTGCAGAAGAGCAGAAAAGTAAATAAATAAAAACAGTATGGGGATGAGGTAGGTGAAAAGGGTGGGCTATTTACCAATAGACTATGTACAGCTGCAGCGATCGGTTAGCTGCTCAGATAGCTGATGTTTGAAGTTGGTGAGGGAGATAAAAGTCTCCAACTTCAGCGATTTTTGCAATTCGTTCCAGTCACAGGCTTTCAATAGCTGATCAAGGTCTCTTGTCACTACAATGCCAAGGCTTGTGAACTTGTCCATCACTGTTCTAAACGGGGTAGATTGCAGAAATTGCATATCCACAGGCCGTGATATTGGCATCAACTCACTTTTTTGCCAGTTTATCTTGTAGCCAGAGAAGGAGCCAAATGTGTTTATCAAGTTAAGTAAGGGTGGAATAGAAGTTTTAGGCTTGGACAAAAACAAAAGAACATCGTCTGCATATAGGGAAATTTTGTGCTGTGTGTCCTTTATTTTAACAGAAGCTATATGGGCACAAGCCCGAATGCGAGTAGCAAGGGATTCCATGGCTATAGCGAAGAGAGCAGGCGAAATAGGGCACCCCTGTCGGCACCCCTTGAACAAGCGGAATGACTGCAACATTTCTTGATTGGTTACCACGGACGCCATTGGGTGTGCATAAATAATTATTATCCAATTAATAAATTCCTTTCCGAACCCGAAGTGCTCCAGAACCGACATCATATACTTCCACTCAATCCGATCAAACGCCTTCTCTGCATCAAGAGCTATTACCACTGCCTCAACCTTCTCTGCATCAAGAGCTATTACCACTGCCTCAACCTTCTCTGCATCAAGAGCTATTACCACTGCCTCAACCTTATGATCATTATACATTACGTTGAAAAGGCTTTTTCTATAGATCAGTGCTATTGTAGCCTCATACAGTGTTTGCGGGAGTTTGGCATTTTCTTTGGAGTGTTTAAACATTCGCAACATAAGTGGAGATAGACTGGAGCAGTAGTTCTTATAGAATTCTATTACATATCCATCGGGGCCAGGGGCCTTGCTGTGTTAATTTCCTCTAAAGTTATCCCTGCATCGAGTGCAGCAGCTGCCCCCCTGTCTAGTTTAGGAAGTTCACATTCAGCGAGAAAGCGTTCCATAGTTTGTGGATCAGTAGCATCACATTTTGATTGGTATACCTCTGAGTAAAACTGTGCAAAGCATTTATTCATATCCTGTGGATCTATTACTATTTTACCCTATTTTACCCTGAATAGCTCTAGATGCTGTACATGCCTTAGCTGTCTTGCTAATAATTTATGCGGTTTGTCACCCAGTTCAAAATAACTTTGTTGCGTTCTAGCAAGTAAAGAGCCCACCCGTATCGAAAGGATGGTATTGTATTCATATTTTAACTTTGTGATCTTCTCAAGGACTGTATACGAGGAATTCGTCCTAAAAACGTTCTCCTGTTCCTCTACCTCTCTTTCAATTTCTCTCAGCCTAGTATTGGCGCGTTTCTTCCTCTCCGATGTATAAGAAATAATGTAACCTCTAATCACAGCCTTTAGAGATTCCCAAAGCGTGGAGTCGTCAACATCCCCCGTGTCGTTAGTTCCGAGGAAAAAGGCAATCTGCTCCTTCAAATACTGACAAAAAGCCTCATCTTTCAGCAGGTATGCGTCTAAGCGACACGGTCGCCGACCTGTCGACATATTGTCGAGTTTCAGCACCATGGACACAGGAGAGTGGTCCGTAATTAGAATATGGTGATAGGTAACCGACTCAGCTGCTGAAATTAGTTTGGAGTCCAACAAAAAATAGTCAATTCTGGAATATGATTTATGAACTGATGAAAAGAAAGAATAATCCCTGTTGTTGGGTGCGTCAGTCTCCAAATATCGACAATGTTAAGGTTTGTCATCAACGTATTTAGACAGACACTGCCATTTGATTGTTGAAGTGACCTTCATAACTGTTTATCTAAAAGAGGATCTAACGTACAGTTAAAGTCCCCTCCAACAATAACACTTGTATCCAAGATATTTGGTATGTCCTTAAATACCCTTTGAAAAAATAATGGATCATCGAAGTTGGGTCCATATAAATTGACTAAGGTTACTGGTTTCGAATTCAGTGTACCAGCCACAATAATATACCGACCATTAGGATCTGAAATCGAGGATGAGTAAACAAAAGGAATGTTTTTCCTTATCAGGATTGCTACCCCTCTCGCTTTTGCATCAAAGTTAGACTGGTATATCTGACCGATCCAGCCGACTCATAGCTTGGCCTGAGCGGAGCGTTTAATATGAGTTTCTTGAAGAAGCACTATGTCAGCACCCAGTGATTTAAGATGAGAATAAACCTTAGCTCGTTTCACCACATGCCCTAAGCCATTACAGTTCCAGCTGACTATCTTTATTCCACCTGCCTACTCTGTGCTCTGTTACTATGTGGCATTTCTTATTTTAGAGCAAATTGTTGCTGTCATACAAAACTCAGAAGAAAAATGTCCCGCCATGCGGAAGCTTGTCATGCCACCTGTACTAATAATAAACGTGAACATAAAACACAGACCCCATCCCCCCTCCCGTCCCTTTACTGAGGGTATAGATGCTCCGCATATACGCTAATATTAAATAACACAACACTTAACTCTCTCGTTAGGGGGTGAGTGGCGCTAAAACATGGTGTGCTAAACAATGCTATATTAGCCACAACATCTCACCTATCATATAAGTCCCAAATTCTGATCTTCTAATCGAAAAGACATAGGCCGGAAATCCAAACACATTCCTGGCCTGTATTTGGTCATTTAGCCGACTGACACAGCCGTTCTGTATCCTCAGCCAGGGAGCTTGCTTGTCAAGAACAGTTCGGCCTCTTTTGGGTTGTCAAACGTACGTGTTGATCCTTCGACTGTCACCTTAAACCGGGCTGGGAAGAGGAATCCATATCGGATGTTGACCGCCCTGCATTTGTTGCGTACCTCATCATACTCTTTCCGTTGGTTCCTCACCTCCAAGGTAAGATCTGGGTAGAAAGCCACCCTGGCTCAATTGAAGTTAAGGGGGAACTTTTGACTAGCCAGCTTGAGGATGAGATCCTTGGTCTGGGTATAGTGCAGCCGTACAATGAATGGCCTTGGTGGCCCGCCCTTGGCCGGCTTCATTGCCTGAGATCTGTGTGCGTGGTCAATCAGGATGTCCGTTTTGAAGTGTTCACTCCCCAGCAATGCCTGTATCAGCTCCGAGACAAATTCAGTGGGTTTCCCTTTCTCAGTGTCCTCCTGGATCCCACATATTCGAATGTTCTGGCGTCTTGAATGCGACTCGAGCATTTCCAGTCGGGCTTTCAGGGTTTTGTTGTCATTTTTGAACGTTGCGCACTGTTTCTCTATGTCCTGTAGCCTGGCCTCGTGACCGACTGTCGTCTGCTCAACCTCATGGACCCTTCTCTGAGTTGCCTTCACAGTTTCGGCCAAAGTCCCAATACTCTTTGAGATATCAGGCAGCCTTGTGTCCACCTTCTTGCTTAGCGAGTTTATGGCAGCCAGTATGTCACTTTGCGTAGGCTCTGTGGGGATCTCTTGGAAGCTAGCATCTTCAGCTAACTCCTCGTGGGTTGGCGACGTTGAAATTGGTTCGTTGTCTATCTCATTCAAATTATCTTGTTTAGCGCTCCCTTTTTTGGTGCCTTTTCCCTTTGTCATATTTGTTTGAAGTTATAGGTCGTGAGAGGTTAAGATAAATACTAATTTGTTTCAAAATGGAGCGGAGCTCTAGCAAAGCACGTCTACTCCATAGCACGCTCTCTAGCGCCCCCTTCACTGACATTTTCAACCTGTCCCTGGCCAAGTCTTTAGCGCTGTCGTTAGGGCGGCAGGTAGCCTAGTGGTTAGAGCGTTGTGCCAGTAACCGAAAGGTTGCTGGATCACATCCAAGCTGACAACATAAAAATCTGTCGTTCTGCCTCTGACAAGTTAACCCACACTTCCCCGTAGACCGTCATTGTAAACAAGAAATTGTTCTTAACTGACTTGCCTAGTTAAATAAAGGTTTCATTTTTTTATTGGTTTAGCTTAATACCAACATGTTTCAAGCAGACCACCATAGTCCCTGTGCCCACTAAAACTAATTTCACCTGTCTAAATGACTACTGACTACTCACGTCTGTAGCATTGAAGTGCCTTGAAAGGGTAGTCATGGCTCACATCAACACCATTATCCCAGAAATCCTAGACCCACTCCAATTTGCATACCGTCCCAACAGATCCACAGATGATGCAATCTCTATTGCACTCCACACTGCCCTTTTCCACCTGGAAAAAAAGGAACACCTACGTGAGAATGCTATTCATTGACTACAGCTCAGCGTTCAACACCATAGTGCCCTCAAAGTTCATCACCTAGCTAAGGACCCAGGGACTAAACACCCACCTCTGCAACTGGATACAGGAATTCCTGGCAGGCTGCCCCCAGGTTGTAAGGGTAGGTAACAACACGTATGCCATGCTGATCCTCATCACAGGGGCCCATCAGGGGTGCGTGCTCAGTCCCCTCCTGTACTCCCTGTTCACCCATGACTGCATGGCCAATCACGACTCCAACACCATCAATTAATTTGCCGACAACACAACAGTGGTAGGCATAATCACTGACAACAATAAGACAACCTATAGGGAAGTGTGGTGCCAGGGTAACAACATCTCCCTTAATGTGATCAAGATAAAGGAGATGATTGTGGACTAAAGAAAAAGGAGAACCGAGCACACACCCATTCTCATCGATTTGGCTGTAGCGGAGCAGGTTGAGAGCTTCAAGTTCTTTGGTGTCCACATTACCAACAAACTATCATGGTCCAAACACACCAAGACAGCCATGAAGAGGGCACGACAACGCATATTCCCCCTCACGAGACTGAAAAGATTTGGCATTGGTCTTCAGATCCTCAAAAAGTTCTACAGCTTCCCCATCGAGAGCATCATGACTGGTTGCATAACTTTCTGGTATGGCCACCGCTCGGCTTCTGACCGCAAGGCACTACAGAGGGTAATGCGTACGGTCTAGTATATTACTGGGGCCAAGCTTCCTGCCATCCAGGACCTCTATACCAGGCAGTGTCAGAGGAAGGCCCAAAAAATTACCAAGGACTCCAGTCACCCTAGTCATAGACTGTTCTCTCTGCTATCGCACGGTAAGCGGTACCGGGGAGCCAAGTCTAGTTCCAAAAGGCTTCTTAACAGCTTCTACCCCCAAGCCATAAGACTATTGAACAGCTAATCAAATGGCTACCCGGACTATTTGCATTGTCCCCAGCCCACCCCTCCTTTTTACACTGCTGCTACTCTCTGTTTATTAACCATGCATAGTCACTTTACCTCTACCTACATGTACATATGACCTCAATTACCTGGACTAACCAGTGCCCCCGCACATTGACTCTGTACCGGAACCCCCTGTATATAGCCTCGCTACTGTTCATTTACTGTTGATCCTTAATTATTTGTTGTATTTGCATTTGTATTTTTTTCTTAAAACTGCATTGTTGGTTAATAAGGACTTGTAAGTAAGCATTTCACTGTAAGGTTCAAACCTGTTGTATTCCGCGCATGTGACAAATAACATTTGATTGATTGATTGATTTTGGAGGTCATTCAATACAATGCTCATAATTTAAACACAAGCAGTTTAGGTAAAAATAGATTAGAGTAATAAAGGAAATAACAGGACAGGGTAGATGGTAATGGAAACTGTACCTTAGAGGCGCAAAATAGGTTACAGGAAGAAAAAAAATTGGAGGAACTTATTCAAGAACGATCAGGTACAAAATGATTACTAAAATAAAGCGAATTGGATGGACATTTTACATTTTTCTTGAATCTTCAACATAGAAATGCTACCAAAAAGAATTCACAGAATTTACAGTCATCCATGATTCACCAAGTTATATTTTATTTTCAGTGTCCTCCCTCTCCACTGAATGATGATTTTAACTGTAAGGATTTTCTTTACTAATAATAATAATGTAAAATTAAACACATGTACATAAATACCTGTGTGAAGGCCAACTTACAGAGGAGGAACATCTTGAGGCAATTAAATATTTTCAGTCATGGAAAAACACCCGGGCTTGATGGTATACCAGGAGAGGTACTGTACTGTATATCAGACCTTTTTTGATGTCCTAAAAGATCAATTATTAGCATGTTTTAATTACTCCTATAAAAAATAGTAGACTATCAGGTACTCAACAAGAAGGTCTTAATTCATTACTACTGAAACAGGACCCAGGGGAAAAGTATAAAGATCCAGTCCATTTAAAAAAACTGGAGGCCTTATAAATAGCAGTGTCGGGCGATTTGGAAAGCCATAGTAAATAAGTCAATCAATAAAAATAATACTCGTAGGACAGGTTTTCATCTTTATCTCGTAGTCTGTGGATACTATGTGAATAGAAAGTTTCAAAATTCATATAAAACATCACAACACAATTGTAAAATATATCGCAGATGGGAACCAAACGAGGGTGATCTATGGTGATAGGTGGAATGGGCTGAGAGTGGCTGAGGGGGTCTTTGGTGATAGGTGGGATGGGCTGAGAGTGGGTGAGGGGTGGGATTGAGAGCTTATGTTCGGTAATAAACGGCAGATTTTTTATGGAATATCTACTGGGCGTACAAAGGCCCATTATCAGCATCCATCACTCCTGTGTTCCAGTGGCACATTTTGTTAGCTAATCCAAGTTTATCATTTTAAAAGGCTAATTGATCATTAGAAAACCCTTTTGCAATTATGTTAGCACAGCTGACAACTGTTGATCTGATTAAAGAAGCAATAAGACTGGCCTTCTTTAGACTAGTTGAGTATCTGGAGCATCAGCATTTGATGGTTAGATTACAGGCTCAAAAGGGCCGGAAAGAACTTTCTTCTGAAACTCGTCAGTCTATTCTTGTTCTAAGAAAATAAGGCTTTTCCATGTGAGTAATTGCCAAGAAACTGAAGATCTTGTACAACGCTGTGTACTACTGCCTTCACAGAACAGCACAAACTGGCTCTAACCAGAATAGAAAGACAGCTGAGGACTTGTGAGGTGTCTGTTTCTCAAACTAGACACTCTAATGCACCTGTGCTTTTCTTTCAAAAACAAGGACATCTCTAAGTGAACTTAGAACTTTTGAACGGTAGTGTATATATATGTAGCGGAAAAGCTGTAAAAACCAAAAAATATTTGTGTCCTCCGAGTGGTGGTGAATGAGGTAAAAAATGTTTTTGTAATAATAATTTTAAAAAAGACGATGCCACCGGGCCTAGGGCCAACTCGTTCAAACAAAGCTCATAGGTCATTTTGTAAGCGAACAGCTGTGTCATTGATGTTAAGGTGCAGTAAAGTATGTATGTTTGTACCTTTGCACCCTCAGTGGGGTTGCAATACAACCTGTATTTAGAAACTGAGGTATACTCAATAACTTTATTGGCCATGTCTGATTATCCAGTCTGACTATTAAAAAGGACTATGAGGCATTGAAGGTCACGGAAGCCAGGAACATGCAAAATACATTTTAACATGTTGCATCACATCTTTCAACCCTTCAAAATGGTTCTTTCTTTCTCTTTTCCCCCTCGCTGTCTCTCCCTTCAAAGTCCATATAATCGCTTACGTGTGAAAGAAAATGTCCGCTCATCTTCTGAGATACAGAAAAAGTAGGCTATACTTCAAATTAAATGTATAATATCAGACTGTGTGATTTATTTATGTATAACTATTGCTCCCGAAAACATGTGCAACACGATTAATTTAGTTTGTGTCACAGAAAAGACTTCGGTCTACCTTATTTCACACCTTTTTTCAAGCTACTCAATTAGAGACTCATTATACCTTATTACAATAATGCCAGGTACTGGACAAAAGTCTAATGCAAGCTGCAATCTACCACTGTATCCCACTTGGACATTGCTTCAGTCAATGCAAAAATAAAATTAACATGATTATAATATCACTGATAATTGGTTTTAAATTTGAGATAAGGTGACAGGAAATGACATGTGAGATGTTAAAGTGACATTCACAGTTTTAAAGGAAATCTGATGGATATATTAAACTCTGACAGTCTCTGACAGATATCTAAATTAATCTGAGGTATTACAAGTCATTCACATCAGCTTAAGCTGTAGGACGAGTGGAAGCAATGTAATAAACAGACAGGGTTTCAAGGTGTGACAACTTTGTACAAAGTCACAATCCCAATTATAGAGGCTTCTGTGAAAAACAATTCACCTACAACAAGGGTGTTAGACAATAATGGACTACCTACAGAACACACACGTAGGTACCTACGGACGCAGGAAAACACACACACACACACACACAAAAACAAATTGGAGGGTTTGGGGGAATTACAATGTCATAAAAGCAATGGTTCTTCTGCATAAAATAGCAATCATTCTGCATAATTTCACATGATGAGAATGTCCTCCCGAGGCAGTAAGTATCTTAGGATGCAAATGAGCTGATCCAACCACAAATAGTAGAATTCAGACGATATCAATTACTTCTTCAATGTTGACTTTTTAAGGCTTTTCACTCGTTTGGCTTTTAAGTTACTTCACTGTGCACTCTATGAGGGTTGTCTAACTTATTTGATACTTTGGGGAGGGTAGTGTGTTTTAGGTTTACATACACCCTTTTGGAGGAGGTTTTACTATATAATTTCTTCCATCCTAGCCAAATGTCCTCTTCTGCTTGCATGTGCCTCCTCTAGATCAAGGTGTTTTGGTACCTCACTTGTGCACTATGCTTTTCCTCATGCTAACTTTTATTATAAACTGGGTGGTTTGAACCCTGAATGCTGATTGGCTGACAGCCATGTTATATCAGACCATATACCACGGGTATAATAAAAACATTTGTTTTTCCCTGCTCTAATTACGTTGGTAACCAGTTTATAATAGCAATGAGGCACCTTGTGGGTTTGTGGTATATGGCCAATATACCACGGCTAAGGGCTGTGTCCAAGCACTCTGATTTGCGTCGTGCATAAGAACAGCCCTTAGCCGTGGTATATTGGCCATATATCACACCCTCTCGGGCCTTATTGCTTAAATATCCCACGGGTGAGTATAGTCTACCAGTCTAACTGTCTATCTTTCCCTCTATCCACCATTCATATTGACAATAGTGGTAGGTGGATCGTTTGTCCAGATCTGCAATAGGCTAACTAGCATCATACCACACATAAAATCATTAAAAGCTGCACCCATGTTCAATATAACTGGAGAGGCCACTTTTTGGTCAGTTCAAAAAGCTCCCCTATTGATCTTGTATAAGGACAATACAATTATCTAGACTAGCCTACAACAACACAATGACATGAATAATTGCATTATTGTTTTCAAATGAGTACCAAATTCTACTCTAGGCAGTGAAAATGTAACTTGAAAAACGGCACAAAATGACTGAGCATGTCAGTCTGGCTGCATTTTGAGTTCTGATACTGAGATGAGCTGTCTGTTTCGGATATCATTCTCCTAAGTCACCCTATAATAATGTGGCCACATACTGTATGCTTCCAGCAGGTCCAGTTATTCAGGAAAGTTTAAAGGGAAAATCCACAAAAAAAACATCTTAAATAACTAATAAGATGCGTGATTCTGTGTTGATCATATAGGAGAGGCAATACAATTACAATTCATGACAGGTCAGGCCCCCAATATGCTCATTGAAGTAATTATCTCCCAGTGATAGGATATCAATTTCCCAAGCCATAGTTATCAATTACCACGTGATGCAGGGAACCAAAAACTTCCCTCCTTTCACCACATACTGTAGCACACGTCAAAAGCTTAACCTGAGTTTGTCACAACACTCTGCTGATGATGGGCTCCAGAGTGGTGCAGATGTATAAGGCACTGCATCTCAGTGCTAGGTATAACTACAGACCCTGGTTCGATCCTGGGCTGTATCACAACTGGCCGTGATCGGGAGTCCCATAGGGCAGTGAACAATTGTCCCAGCGTTGTCCGTGTTAGAGGCCTTAATTGCAAAGTAAGAATTTGCTCTTAAATGACTTGCCTAGTTAAATAAAGATTTAAAAAATGTGTCATAGCAACAGTCTCCATCACTCTATCCAGATCAGCCATAGATGACAGATAATCCCTGCCTTTCAAGCTGTCAGCTCTTGATTGGTTAAGCCTTGTTACCTGTCAGCCACTGCTGAAAAAGCGGTAGAGAGAGAATTGTTTTCACTAGGTAACGCCCCAGAAATGGAAGGGCATAACATGGTATTGCACTGCTGGAGCTAGGAACAAAAGCATTTTGCTGCACCTGCTTTAACATCTGCTAATCTTTGTACGCAAAAAAATCTACTTTGATTTGAACATATCGTATTTTACTTGACTTTTGCCACAATGGCCGTCTGAGGCACATCTTTCACTGCCCCCTCTGGCCTGTCCATGGTCTACCCTACTCGCTCTCCGCGACTAATCTAATGCTCACAAAGAACCCCAGCTAAAGTTCACACTGCAAATCCTCTTTCAATATGCGAATCTCTTTGATGTTATATGCAAAGAGCCCTGCTTTATCTGGCACATGCATGCTCCATCACAGCCAGGCTGAGCTCTTTCCTTTTAGTGATCATCCCTGACTCGCACATCCACACTGACAGCTCAGTATGGGCTCATGTATTACCCCAGGAACCACCCAGACACTGTCAAACTTGAACAAAAGCAAAGCCCACAAAAATGAGACATGCATGGCCTAATTAACATCTAACGCCTTCAGCTCATGTCCTTTCCTATAGTGAGCTTGTGGCAACATTGTAGTTCTGTGCCTTTAATCTCCATGTACATTTTATATGTGAAAGCTGCAGAGGACTTTCTACAGTAGCTAGGACACCACCTCTCTGTGGAACTTCTGGGCAGGATCATCCTGCTACGGAAGCTTCTCTTAGGGGCAATTCACATATACACACTGTAACAACATAGACTGAAGACATAGGGCCATTTAAAGGTACAGTAGTCATTAGGACAGGTGAGAGAGGACGTTTGACTCCACAACAGATTGACGGCCTATTCCTCAGTCAGCAAACATCCATAGAAGACATCAACCATTAACTGCTTTGTAACTGTGGGATCATGAGTCACTAGGTCTCCATTGTTCTGCTGCTCTGCTTCCATTGATCCATTTATCTTCTGAGGTAGAGATCTAGATTTAGCAGAAGAGAGATAGTGTCAGACTGGGGGCACTATCTACGTACACACCTCCATCTGTCTTTGTGCGAGATGGATGAAGTGAAAAAAGAAGCCAAGAGAGAGCGGTGAATATAAACTTGTGCTGAAGTGAGCGCGAAAAGTGAGAGAGAGACGCCCGGGACATGCAGGGGTGTGAATAATGAGGAGGATAGCAGCGCTAAAGATCCCTCCAATCCCTCGGAAACACCGCTAACAACGTGTCGCTCTTCCCCATGGGATGTGTATGATACAAGTCCTCGCTATCTTAAGCCTCCCGTGTGCAGGGATCCTGCAAAGCAATTTGGCTGGGGGTCATTAAGTCACACCAAACTGTCAGCGATTGTCCATCTATTTCCCCATGTACTCTCTGTAGAAAACTAGGAGCCTGGGTTGGCGTTTCTTTATCCTCTCTCGTTGCCGAGGCTTTATCATGCACGGAAAAACTGGCATATTAATTGAGCTATTACAGAGAGGTATTGCTTGCTTGTTAGGCAGAACAATAACCTGCAGGAGCGCTAGCCTTAAAAAGAATAAAAACGGTTTGCTCTTTTTGTGCTTATGGAGACAAATCCCAGTAGGGGTATGGGTGGGAGATATCCTACTTTAATGGAACACACTGGGCTCCGATTAGGACTATTGATCCCTGCAACAGCATGTTGTGCTGTTCAACTGTTCAGCATTGCAGAGCCAGAAAGAAAATGGCAACCCACTCTGACATCAATTCATGGTGCACTGAGAACAGCAAAAGCATAGGGGAAGGATATTATGGAGGAGATGGGCCTGAGATAACAGCTTTGTTTGGACTGAGATAACAGCCTGGTTGGATCTGAGACAGACAGCCTGATTGGGCCTGAGATAACAGCCTTGGAGAGCGGGCAGGTGTATTTTTTATGTACTTTTTAACATTTTTACATGTGCAAAACCTCCCCTAACCAGGATGACGCTGGGCCAATTGTTCGCCGCCTCATGGGTCTCTCGGTCACGACGTTGGGCTTTTTCACAGGAACTGTCAAGTAACATGTCTAAATGGGAACCAAGCACAGGAGTTTGAACATGTCCACAGAAAAGACAAAACAAAACAGAGAAACGGTTTTCATTTATCCATTTTCACATCGTGTCTTTGTACAGTAGCTTGTTGGGAAGGCACAGCACAGCCAAGACAGCATGACAGCAGTGTTCTGTCTCGGAGAAGACGGCCTTCCCACAGGGGGAATTGTTTTGTGTGCTTTCTCTCTCGCTCTCGCTCTCGCCTATTCACCCTTTAGCATGTCTTCTTATTGAAGGGCAACGCATACAGGGAGAAAACTAACCGAGCAAATTGTTAGGAGAGGTGTAGTTGTTAAATTGACCGCTCCTCCTCAAGAAACACAGATCGAACACACACAACACTTAATGTCAAGCGGAAACCACCTGTTTTAGAAACATAATTAGCAACAGATTCATTGATGAATAGATGAGCATGCAAACCAGAATGGCGAGGAAATAAACGCATGATTCCAAAAGCAATGTCCTACTATGACCCAGGATATGCCCGAGTGACAGTGTATCATGGCACTCCCGAGAAGTCAGCGGTGTCTAACACTAATCTAGCATTTAAAACATCATTCATAATCAGAAGTTAGCTATACGCTTTTGCATTTAAACAGTTTGGCTGAAGGCAAACGCCTCTGTTGCCTTTGCCGATCAAGGCATACGACATCCCAAGGTACTGTAATGCCCCATTCTCTGAGCTATTTGTGTACTTTTCAAGCATTTAGAGATGCATGTGATTCCAACGAAGTAACACAGAGGAGTGTACAACATGGAATTATTACAGTATCACATACAATAGTAAAAACAATGCCCTTGTGCCCACGTCATTCGTTTCAAATGTCTTGAGGTTTGGATAACTATTCATGGATCACATGTTTCTCGTCCCTCTGGTTAGATGTATAAATGGTACTAATGTGCATAACACTGCACCTCTAGCAAGAAATGTCCATATCGAAAACCACAGCAACACACAAATAAATATCCAGTAGTGGTGAAATAAATTGTAGGCAGTGTCCATTGAGCAAATTCTATTGTGTATGTTACAATGCAATACCCCTAATCTCCATAGTAACCAACAGAGCACACAACTCAAGGGCTTCTTGTCCTTGAAAGCACTAACTATTTTCCATTTAGTACCTTGCCAGTGTGAATATCACATTTGAGAAATGACAGGCACACACAATGTCCCTGTGTGTTTTAGCCCGTACTGATGCAGGTCAACTTCTCTTCCATAATTGCAGGCTAAAATCAACCGCATGTTTCAAACCCATAAGTCATGAGGTCTTGCGTGTTTATGGCACATCCGTGAACAGGACACTCGCATATGCTGATTTGTTCATGATGTGCAAGCCGTAAAAGGCTTGGCTGCATTTACTCACCTCGCTCGAATTGTCCATTTCACCATAATGACATTGACAAACAAAACAACAGTGGAATAAAATGGATTACAACTGGGGGCTTAGATCTTCTCTTTGCTTCTCTCAACTTTCCATCACCCCACCTCTCTCCCCCTGGTGTCTACTATCCTTCAATATTTAAGGTGGACAATTTCAGGAGGTTATGCAAACGAAGAGCTGGGGTTGAATGCAAGTCAATCTTGATAGTAAGGTCATTTATCACACTATTGATCTTCAGCGCTTGCGGATTTGGCACGGAGTGGGTGTGGTTTGTGCCTGTGTTTGTGTTGCTCTGGTTATTTTCATAGAACGCAGCTTTTCATCCAAGGAGACACTATGCATCAGCTTTATCAGGCAGTCTCATTTTAGCCTCCATAATACCGGCAAAACCACAATGGGCAAATGTCTATGTACCAATCGATACAATGCAGAATGCATTCAAAATCAACTCAGCACAGCTGTAAGCGTGGCGACATCGATACATTTTCATGCTCGGACAATAAGAATGCTAAAGACTGATTGAGATTGGCTTTGCCAGACGAAGCGCACTGTATCTATTTTGTGAACAATGTGTTTTTGTTGCCCATGTCAGAAGCAAACCACAGTACAGTGGCTATTACAGTTTGATGGAACTTTGATCATCACTGTCCTTTACTTTTCAGACTTTTCCTCTTCCCGGAGACAACGGATGTATTTTTAGATGGAGGGATCGAATGGAGAAACATGCAGGCATCCACAATGGCGCTGAATGATTTAAGGGCTTGAAGGTGTGCTCTTCCTCCTCTGACCTTTGGAGTGTGCATGCTATGGGACTTAAAGTAAACACTGCTCCAGTTCACTGGTGCTCAAACAGAAGATAACACTCCACATGCAACCTAACACGCACCTTTCCCATCTCTGTCCTCAGCAGGTCAATTTTCAAAAGTCAGATGGACTCGTGGCCAAAAGTTTTGAGAATGACACAAATATACATTTTCACAAAGTCTGCTGCCTCGGTTTGTATGATGTCAATTTGCATATGCTCCAGAATGTTATGAAGAGGGATCAGATGAATTGCAATTAATTGCAAAGTCCCTCTTTGCCATGCAAATGAACTGAACCCCCCCCCCCCCCCCAAAATGCCACTGCACTTCAGCCCTGCCACAAAAGGACCAGCTGACATCATGTAGTCATTCTCTCATTAACACAGGTGTGAGTGTTGACGAGGACAAGGCTGGAGATCACTCTGTCATGCTGATAACAGACTGGAAGCTTCAAAAGGAGGGTGGTGCTTGGAATCATTGTTCTTCCTCTGTCAACCATGGTTACCTGCAAGAAAACGTGTGCCGTCATCATTGCTTTGCACAAAAAGGGCTTCACAGACAAGGATATTGCTGCCAGGAAGATTGCACCTAAATCAACCATTTATCGGATCATCAAGAACTTCAAGGAGAGCGGATCAATTGTTGTGAAGAAGGCTTCAGGGCACTCAAGAAAGTCCAGCAAGCGCCAGGACCGTCTCCTAAAGTTGATTCAGCTGCGGGATCAGGGCACCACCAGTACAGAGCTTGTTCAGGAATGGCAGCAGGCAGGTGTGAGTGCATCTGCACGCACAGTGAGGCGAAGACTTTTGGAGGATGGCCTGGTGTCATGAAGGGCAGCAAAGAAGCCACTTTTCTCCAGGAAAAACATCAGGGACAGACTGATATTCTGCAAAAGGTACAGGAATTGGACTGCTGAGGACTGGGGTAAAGTCATTTTCTCTGATGAATCCCCTTTCCGATTGTTTGGGGCATCCAGATAAAAAGCTACTCCGGAGAAGACAAGGTGAGCGCTACCATCAGTCCTGTTTCATGCCAACAGTAAAGCATCCTCAAACCATTCATGTGTGGGGTTGCTTCTCAGCCAAGGGAGTGCACTCACTCACAATCATGCATAAGAACACAGCCATGAATAAAGAATGGTACCAAAACATCCTCAGAGAGCAACTTCTCCCAACCGTCCATGAACAGTTTGGTGACGAACAATGCCTTCTCCAGCATGATGGAGCACCTTGCCATACGGCAAAAGTGATAACTAAGTGGCTCAGAGGAACAAAACATTGATATTTTGGGTCCATGGGCAGGAAACTCCCCAGACCTTAATCCCATTGAGAACTTGTGGTCAATCCTCAAGAGGCGGGTGGACAAACAAAACCCTACAAATTCTGACAAACTCCAAGCGTTGATTATGCAAGAATGGGCTGCCATCAAGTCAGGATGTGGCCTAGAAGTTAATTGACAGCATGCCAGGGCAGATTACAGAGGTCTTGAAAAAGAAGGGTCAACACTGCAAATATTGACTCTTTCCATCAACTTCATGTAATTGTCAATAAAAGCCCTTGACACTTATGAAATGCTTGTAATTATACTTCAATATTCCATAGTAACATCTGACAAAAATATCTAAAGACACTGAGGCTGCAGACTTTGTGAAAATTAATATTTGTGTCATTCTCAAAACTTTTGGCCACGACTGCACTTCCACTATACAGGATAGCTTTTTTAACCGAGTCTTAATTGAGTTTCCATTAAGCATGAAGCAATCTTTCATAGCAGGCTTTGTGGTGAGGGCGTTCCTATAGTGATGCGCCTGCTACAGAATCTCAGATGGGCCACACAAAGCTCAAGCTAACACACAGGGGCTTGGGCAGGGAAAACTATTTAACTGCACCCATCCGGCAGGCTTCATTGTGCATCGATGCTTGGAGGCAGGGCTATAAACAGATTAAAGTAGAATAGTTCTCTGAAGGGTGCTAAGTAAAGCCCATTAAAACTGAAATGGTTTCTGTGCAGCAGCTCATACAAATTGCAGCAGGGGAAACAAGCCACTCTCTTTTGTGAGAGGATCAAATCCTCTGTTTGCTTGCTTTGTAACAGATCCAAAAGAATGTTGTCTTTACCGCGAGAGCCTAAAGCTGTCATGTCCCTTCCACATTTCTGACGAGAAAACTGTGTCTCCATTGAGAAATAAACTGTGGGATTATCCTATCCTAACCTGATAAAAGTAGCACAAATAGTGACCTAGGGTAATTAGGATAGCGCCAAATGCCACCCAAACAGCACACAGGCATCTATGGAAAAATTGTGTTACTAAAGTTACATTGGTGGAATCAACTCAATTGATAAAATTGAGAAGTTTTTGTGTGTTTAAATGAGCATTTTTACAAGGTGTACATTGCATTCGGAAAACATTCAGACCCCTTAACTTTTTCCACATTTTGTTACGTTACAGCTTAAAAAAATTATTATTATTTCCATCATTAATATACACACAATACCCCATAATGACAAAGCAAAAACAGGTTTGCAGAAATTTACGCAAATGTATGAAACCCCCCCAGAAATATCACATTTATAAAAGTATTCATTTACGTGACTCAGTACTTTGTTGAAGCACCTTTGTCAGCGATTACAGCCTCAAGTCGTCTTGGGTATGACACTTCAAGCTTGGCACACCTGTATTTGGGGAGTTTCTCCCATATTTCTCTGCAGATCCTCTCAAGCTCTGTCAGGTTGGATGGGGTGTGCCGCTGCACAGCTATTTTTAGGTCTCTCCAGAGATGTTGAATTGGGTTCAAGTCCGGGCTCTGGCTGGGCCACTCAAGGACAATCAGAGACTTGTCTCGAAGCCACTCCTGCATTGTCTTTGCTGTGTACTTAGGGTCTTTGTCCTGTTGGAAGGTGAACCTTCCCCTCAGTCAGAGGTCCTGAGTGCTCTGAAGCAGGTTTTCATCAAGGATCTCTCTGTACTTTGTTCCGTTCATCTTTCTCTTGATCCTAACTAGTCTCCCAGTCCCTACAGCTGAAAAACATTCCCACAGCATGATGCTGCCACCACAATGTTTCACCATAGGGATGGTGCCAGGTTTCCTCCAGAAGTGACACTTGGCATTCAGGCCAAATAGTTCATTCTTGGTTTCATCAGACCAGAAAGTCCAAGGGGGCTGTCATTTGCCTTTTACTGAGGAGTGGCTTCCGTCTGGCCACTCTACCATAAAGACCTGATTGATGGAGTGCTGCAGTGATTGAGTTGGGAGTTTCTCTCATCTCCACAGAGGAACTCTGGAGCTCTCTCAGAGTGACCATCTTGGTCTCCTCCCTGACCAAGGCCCTTCTCCCCGATTGCTCAGTTTGGGCATTTTAGAATAAGGCTGTAACATAACAAAATATGGAAAAAGTCAAAGGGTCAGAATGCCTTCTGAATGCACTGTATATGCTAATATACATTGTTTATCTTATATAATACATAGGTCTTGATCAGTGTATGCAATGAGATTATTTATAATGTGAGAGTGCTGATCTCTGAATCTGTTTCACTTCTCTAACAGAGATATCTGATGCAACATTTTTCCTACATTATGCTAGCATCTTATGCGTGTGACAGGGCACTGTGTGTTCTTCTGGCCCGTGCGGTGTTAGAAGCTCTCCTATGTGACCCTAAAGGTTGTTTTTCTTCTCATTAAGCCCTTACTGTTACATCATCGCTGACATCAGAATAACTCTTAGTTTCTATTTTGTGCCGCTTTTAATTGGCTTTTAAATGGCGAGTACTGGAGAGACACATAAAGGCACTAAAGCGTCCCGGCCCTGTTATTTTAAGATGCACGTCGTAACGAGGAAGGCAGCTTACGCGCGGATAATCCAAACTGACTACAGCACGTTTGACCTTAACAATGAAGTTTCAACTGGTAAAGTGTCCTGGCTTGCCAGCAGCTCCTCAGACAGTGTCTGTCAGGGCTGACCCAAGTTTTAATTAATGGGCTGACTGTAAAGACATTACTCAGTCTTTGGACAGACATGACTAAGGGAAATCCAACAGACAATCTCTTTCACAAAATGGACCGTTGTACTGTATGTCTCTAACCCTAACCATGCTTTGTGACATACATGTACTGTATAAATAATAGGCTATTATTGTGATATATAGAAGTACAGTATGTTCCCACAAGAGACATACAAACTTAAGTGTCTGTCGAAGGTGAAAAAACAATGGTTAAATGGAATTGTTTTGATATTCCAATGAGATCATGTAAGGGGGTACGTAACTGGTGGCAGTGAAGTCAGACGCAGGGGAGCAGAACTAGGTAATAGCCGGAGCAGTTCAATATCAAAAACCAACGGCATAAAGAAAGAACCAACATGGGTACAAAACCCGACGCGCACCAGTCAACATGTGCACAAGCACTTACAACAAACAATACCACACAAAGACATGGGGGGGACAGAGGGTTAAATACACAACACTTAATGAGGGAAATGACAACCAGGTGTGTAGGAAAACAAGACAAAACAAATGAAAAGTGGATCGACGATGGCTAGAAGATCGGTGACGCCGACCGCTGAACGCCGCCTGAACAAGGAGAGGAACCGACTTCGGTGGAAGTCGTGACAGATCATGTTGGTTTACGCCACATAAGGATAAATAACAAATACAGACACTATGACAACCACTACATTCACCACAACTACTACAATAGTTAATACAAAAGGCTACCGAGTACAGTGCATTCACATATTAGTCTCTTTCATATAACTCTTCCGTTTTAAAGGGTGTAATTTTGTTATTCGACACCCATGTGTAACATCCATCTGGGTGATGTATGGGGCCTATTCAGCACCAGACTACCCTTCACACAATGCCTGTTGTGGAAAGACAAAGTCTATTAAATGTGGACTGCATGTCTTGATGTCTGTCACAATCCTGCTACACAAAGTTGTTCCATTCATAACCTCTACGACAGTAAGGCAAATGCAGGCACATGCGGTTGGGAAAGTAATATAAATGATATAATCTTGATGTTATATCCTGTGAAGGGTCATATGTTTTGTGGCAATTAGTTGACAATGTCTATTGTCTCCAACCGTTGAACCCAATTTTTATGCTTTAAATTTTTTATTTTTTTACAATTAGAGATAGCATCATGCTTACAACCAGAAAATAAAGGAGATAAGAATTTAACCAACAAGACAAAATGTCTCAAAATATAGAATGCTACAAATTAATTACCTGGAAACCAACTGCTGGCCACCGGAGACAAATAACCCATGATTCTTTGACTGTTTTCTAACTATCAGGACATAACCGTCACTGTCACTGTCACAATATCATTTAACCAGTTAAAGTCATTTGTAAAATGTCAGTTCTCATTAAGGGCTGTTTGTAATTACCCATGCCATGAACATCTGTGTTTATGACAACACAGTCAAAGGCAACTGCAAGTGGGGACCCCTGAACACAAGGCAGTAGATCAGGCATGTAATAGTTTCCACTCTCTGTTGGCTCAACATTGTGGATATGTTTTACTTACTGTGTACTCTCCAGGCCTTGCCTCCTTTCATTACCTTTCATTACAGTCAAACTGAGGTCACAGCCTGGTCCATGGCCAAATTCTACAATAATTTGCGCCACGGTTAATGTGGCTCCCAAGTTTTCCCCCTCATCTAAATAACTACAATTTGCGGCTTCTCTGGGCTTGTGCGTGACACCTTTTAATCTGCAACTCATCCTAATGGTTCCTAATTCCTCAGAACGAAGGCTAGTCTCCCTGGCTGAGAATAGAAAATAAAAGGCTGCCTATTCATTCCATCTATTTTTAAACCCTCACAGAGGTGATACTGGAGTTGGTGTGCATGCAACCTTTGTCTGCTAGGCCTAGTAGCTCCCCCCTGCTCAGGCGTGAGGAGGGTTAGGTATAAATTAAGGAAGGGGAAATGACATGGAGAACAGGAGCACAGGGTGGAACTGGCAGGGCTTATCGGGGCCTATCAGCCATGTAAATGTCCCCTCATAAATGATGAAAGATGTATTATCACACAAATGGAAAGGGTGACAGTGATGGAAATAAATGGGTTCTGTCAAAGGTATTTCTTCAGCATGGCCTGGCAATTATCCAACAATAATGAATTACTATTCCAATAGACTAAAACTCCAGACCCCGTCACTCACATGCACATGCTTCAATTCATCCAGGCATGGACTCTACAAGGTGTCGAAAGTGTTCCACATGGGATGCTGGCCCATGTTGGCTCCTATGCTTCCCACAGTTGTGTGAAGCTGGCTGGATGACCTTTAGGTGTTGGACCATTCTTGATACACATGGGAAACTGTTGAGCATGAAAAATACAGCAAGCATTGCAGTTCTTGATAGAAACCGTTGTGCCTGGCACCTACTACCATACCTCATTCAAAGGCACTTACAATTATTGTCTTACCCATTCTCCTTCTGAATGGCACACATGCACAATCCATGTCTCAATTGTCTCAAGGCTTAAAAATCCTTCTTTAGCCTGTCTCCTCCCCCTTATCTACACTGATTTAAGTGGATTTAACAAGTGACATCAATAAGGGATCATAGCTTTCAACTGGATTCACCTGGTCAGTCTATGGTCATGGAAAGAGCTGTTGTTAATGTTTTGAATACTCAGTGTACATCATGTGCACGTCATACTGTATGCAGGAGTTGTGGATCACATCTGACCGTTTTTCTAAAAGTCAGGCAATAATGGCCAGGCAATTCCAATGTGGAATCAGAATGTGGTCTGAACGGCTAAATGGCATTCCAGGGCCCATTTCATCTTATTTTATGACATAGAAAATGGATCTGCGTTATTTATAGTGTTTGCTTGAATACGAACAGCCCAATGCTTTAATAAGGTCCATTGTCTGTTATAGGATGCGTGAAATAATTATTAATTTAAAAGGTCAACTTTGCCTGGGTGTGAGGTTGAGAGAAATCCGGGTGAGAGAAATCCGAGTCATCCAAGGGCATATTGCAGTGTGTTACAGTAGTAGGTTTTTAAAAGGATCACTCCAGGCTTGGGCACATAATCTTTAAGAGTTTGATGATAATCCAATTCTGGCCTGAAGTAATTGGTGTCAAATATTTCTTGAGATGGTTGTCTTGTTTGGTCATGTATTACCACTGGGTGACAACATGTCACAACAGAGTGTCAAATTCAGACATGAAGCCCAAGGATGCAATCACTGTCTTACACACTAAAGTACAATAGCCTTGGTGATATGAGAAACAGCACATACAAGACAAATGCTGTGCTTCTTCACTACTGAACAATGCGACATAAATCGAAGTCACAGACAGTCACATCAATGTCAGCAATGGTTCAGTTTTCAGAGAAAATGTAGGTCCTAGTTTGTCTTACAACATGGTGCTGTTAGGTTGTCATGTTAGGCCATGCTTATCTAAGGGAATACCACATTGCTGCATGGCACAGCCAATTCTTTGCTAAATACCTTCCAGAAAGTCTGTTTAGGTGTGTATAGTGGTCATTTCCCTCTCCCCAAATACTGTATAGTCTACCATCTCCAAGTCCACGGTGCAATACAGCAGGAAACAGGTGCAAAGGGGTAGGCTACTTTCATTGTTTAATAAAAGCTATAAACCTTTTGAGAGGATAGAGCCCATAGACTTAAACGAGGTAGTCTGCAATGCATCTTCCCAGAAGTGCGACAACAGGAGTATTTGTTATGCAGCATAGCCACAATAACACTGCCTAGATGCCCCAACTGTCTTCAGTGGATACATACTTATTGATGGATTATAACTCAAGAGCAGGGCTGGAAAAAGCCCTAGCTCATTTCATAGCCCCAATACTCCTTTACTTGGATGTTGAAGGGTACTTCCATATCCAGTGGCGATGGAATATGAAGGTCATCTCAACGGTGCCATTAAATATACTCCTATCTCTCCACTTGCCATTATATGTATCGCTCATAAAAATGGCTGACTGCTTGCGCTATTATTAGGAGAGAGAGAGAGAGAGAGCGAGAGAGGGGAACAACTCCTGTTGCCTCAGCCTTTTTGGATCTGACCATGCGTTTGTCTTCTCTGGTCTGTTTGGTTTACCCTCACCGGCATAATTGTTGCTGTAGCTAAGTCTGTGCCAAGCTGTCTGAATCCGGTTGGCCAAGAACAGTGGTTTCCTGTTAATGTGAGGTGTCTGCTGATAACGGTTATTGCCAGTGTTTTTCATGGCTACTTTGGTTTGACTTCCCTGTCTGCCAGAGTGTCAGGTGGGAAACTGCCACAAGACTAACCCGAAATTCAATTGGTTATTATAATATCTTTTAACCTTGAACAAGATCAGCCTTTTGGAATAACTTTGGAATATATATTACTGATGGGTTCCATTTGAATTTCAAATCAAGACGGGATGAACGAATGCCACATTCAATTTCAAATATCCCATTGAAGACTGAGCATGGATTGATAGATAAACACAGTATTGACATAAGTCACAGGGCAGAAAGGTCAGCCTTCACTACACGGCTGTTACCATCATCCGTCTTTGACAACAGTCATTGCCTCTTGACTTAAAACTTAGCAATGACACTCTAATCAACCAACCATCATCCATTCAATACCTGGAGGCCACTAGCAAGCCCAGACTCCTTATTCATCTCTAACATAATCCACCATGCTAAACGTGTCTCTTGTAGTGAACATGTTTTAAAATGGGTCTTGTAACATAAATTCATTTGGAGGAGAGTTGCAGCTGAAAGGACTGTAATTTATGCAATAAACGATTGAATAAATTACATTGACTGGCTCCAGTTTGAAGTGTCTGTTTTTGATGCATGGTAGTGTCAACTCCTGCACGGAGCACTTCTGCTATCTTTTCCCCATACACAACTCAGAGTGCTGGAAATCTATTAGACATTGCACTTTATCAAAGGATGCCTTCCTCCTTAACTTCCTCAGAAATTGCAGAACCTGAGCTTTTTGAAGTGAAAGCGAAAAAGCCTGTGATTTCGAGATTTTGCTTGGCTCTTTGACAATCACCATAACTCAATTATATTCCCCTAGTGCAGTCACCCGATTCGTAGGTTTGCATCTTGCTACTTACAAGAAGAGACCTCATTTACATTGCCATTGTGTATGATACGGGCCATGCTAGATGGTGCATTTGTTCCATTTTAGGCCATAAAAACTGTTCCTTGCAGGTTCTTGCTAAATACTGATATCAATAGAATGCCAGTAGCATGTCCTCTCACACCCAAGGTTAAGATCATGTCTTGAGTTCTGTGATCAGTGGGAGGATACACTAAAGATCAAGCATTAGCCTAATTAAGTAGAAAATGATATGCTTGGCAACGGTTTTATGCTGATGACAGTGGAACTAATAAAAAAACTATATTCACTGTTTCTTCCTTGTTTTAAAAAGTAGAAAACAAGTAAATTGCTGATGCTCCTTCAGGTTGAATGCATTAGCATTTGGAAGAGCTTGGGGACCTGGCCACAGAAACCAGGAGACAGTATCACATCAGGAGCATCTAAACACACTCTCACAGTCACGGGTGTTCTATTCTGGGTTGTTGGGCCACACAAGCTAAAGGCTAACAAATGTTTCTGATTATATAACTTTTTTTTTTACAACAACCTGAAGGTATGCACAGAAATTATGACAATAACCAAATGTTGTTCTGCTCATGAAATGTCTGAAGATAAAGAATTAATTATGATGCAATTATAATTCGTCATGACACACAAGCAAGTACTTTAAATTGCTTATCTTTGGACAAATGCGTTAGCTTTGTAAAGATGCCTTACCGTGGTATGGTGTTTACTTGTACCCAGGTGAGAACAATAATTAGAAACTTTATCAACACAATCTCTGGAGCTTGCAACAACCAATTTCTAGACACTGCTGTTGTTTCATTTATCACTGTCAAGCTAGAACTAATGCTTTGCTTATTCATGCTTTTTACCTTATTACTTGTGTTCTGATTATGAGACACTACAGCATACACACAAATGAAATAAGCATATATTCAAACGAAATCAAAGAAAGAAAACTAAAGGATGAGCAACAGCCAAGGCAAAACAACTGTCTTATGGATGAGTATTAGAATGTTTGGAGAGAGAGAGAGAGCGAGAGAGAGAGAGAGAGCGAGCCAGACAGACAGACAGCGAAATGATTGATAGTGGATTTGATGGATGTTTGCATGTAAATACTGTATGTTTTTGTGAGTTTATGAATGTTTCTCCGTCTGTGTGAATGTGTTTGTTTGTCTGCTACAGAACACCGCCTTATATAATATACAGTCATACTTCTCCTGCCACCTACCCACACTAAAGGTCTGTTCAGGTCATTCATTCTCTACCAGCAAGGAAGTGACATAGGAAATGCATTTACGGGAGAGGGATAAACGAAATGCTACATTTACTTTAGAAGACAGCTGGTGCAGGGATGGAATATTAGGCTTTGCACCATAGAGGTGTACCAGATTGATATTGTGAAGATTTTCCATCAATTCCTTGAAGTGGCAAAATACAAAATGGTCTCTGGCAAGAGTTTTCTGAATGGCTGGAGGTGGCACATCCCAGCAAACAAAGGACATCCTGAGGACATTTGGCGACGTTCCCATTGGGTTCCTTAAGACTTTAAGCACTATACGACCCATTGACTTTCTGAAAATGTTCTAGGAACATTAAAGTTTGAAGGATGTCACTGAGGACCATGTCAGGACCTTGTCAAGACTTAGATTTTACTAGTAAGAAGGACTGCGTGATGGTCCCAAGCGAACATTCTCTGGGGGACTTTTTCTAGTCCCTGGTTTGTCCCAAGGACATTTTTTGAACGATCTTGGGATGTTGTGTCATGGTCCTTTGGACATTTTGTCTAGTTCCCGGTTTGTCCCAGGGACGTCCCCAAAGACGTTTTTAGGACATTCTTTGGACGTGGTGTAATGGTCACCTGGAGGTTTTTTCTAGTTTCTGGTTATCTGGAGACAGTCACAAGGACGATTTTAGGACATTCTTGGGACATTTAATCATGGTCCCCGAGAGGTTTTTGTCACGTGATGGTCCCAGGTGTCCCAAACCATTATTTATTTTATTTTATTTTATTTCACCTTTATTTAAACCAGGTAGACTACTAGGTAGTTGAGAAAAAGTTCTCATTTACAACTGCGACCTGGCCAAGATAAAGCATAGCAGTGTGAACAGATAACAACACAGAGTTACACATGGAGTAAACAATAAAGAAGTCAATAACAAAAAATTAAAAAAATAAAGAGTCTATATACATTGTGTGCAAAAGGCATGAGGAGGTAGGCGAATAATTACAATTTAGCAGATTAACACGGGAGTGATAAATGATCAGATGGTCATGTACAGGTAGAGATACTGGTGTGCAAAAGAGCAGAAAAGTAAATAAATAGAAACAGTATGGGGATGAGCATACAGGTCGCAGTGGTGGGTGGTATAAGGTGCTTTAGTAACAAAACGGATGGCACTGTGATAAACTGCATCCAGTTTGCTGAGTAGAGTATTGGAAGCTATTTTGTAGATGACATCGCCGAAGTCGAGGATCGGTAGGATAGTCAGTTTTACTAGGGTAAGTTTGGCGGCGTGAGTGAATGAGGCTTTGTTGCGAAATAGAAAGCCGTCTCTAGATTTGATTTTAGATTGGAGATGTTTGATATGAGCCTGGAAGGAGAGTTTACAGTCTAGCCAGACACCTATGTACTTATAGATGTCCACGTATTCTAGGTCGGAACCATCCAGGGTGGTGATGCTAGTCGGGCGTGTGGGTGCAGGCAGCGAACGGTTGAAAAGCATGCATTTGGTTTTACAAGCGTTTAAGAGCAGAAAGGAGGCCACGGAAGGAGTGTTGTATGGCATTGAAGCTCGTTTGGAGGTTAGATAGCACAGTGTCCAAGGAAGGACCAGAAGTATACAGAATGGTGTCGTCTGCGTAGCGGTGGATCAGGGAATCGCCCGCCGCAAGAGCAACATCATTGATGTATACAGAGAAAAGAGTCTGCCCGAGAATTGAACCCTGTGGCTCTCCCATAGAGACTGATTTGACATACTGAACTCTGTCTGCAAAGTAGTTGGTGAACCAGGCAAGGCAGTCATTAGAAAAACCGAGACTACTGAGTCTGCCAATAAGAATATGATGATTGACAGAGTCGAAAGCTTTGGCCAGGTTGATGAAGACGGCTGCACAGTCTTTTATCGATGGCGGTTATGATATCGTTTAGTACCTTGAGCGTGGCTGAGGTGCACCAGTGACCGGCTCGGAAACCAGATTGCACAGCGGAGAAGGTACGGTGGGATTCGAGATGGTCAGTGATCTGTTTGTTGACTTGGCTTTCGAAGACCTTAGATAGGCAGGGAAGGATGGATATAGGTCTGTAAGAGTTTGGGTCCAGGGTGTCTCCCCCTTGGAAAAGAGGGAAATGACTGCAGCAGCTTTCCAATCCTTGGGGATCTCAGACGATATGAAAGAGAGGTTGAACAGGCTGGTAATAGGGGTTGCGACAATGGCGGCGGATAGTTAAAAAAATAGAGGGTCCAGATTGTCAAGCCCAGCTGATTTGTATGGGTCCAGGTTTTGCACCTCTTTCAAAACATCTGCTATCTGGATTTGGGTAAAGGAGAAGCTGGGGAGGCTTGGGCGAGTAGCTGCAGGGGGGGGGGCGTGGAGCAGTTGGCCGAGGTTGGAGTAGCCAGGAGGAAGGCATGGCCAGCCGTTGAGAAATGCTTGTTGAAGTTTTCGATTATCATGGATTTATCGGTGGTGACCGTGGTGAACGTGTTGCCTAGCCTCAGCGCAGTGGGCAGCTGGGAGGAGGTGCTCTTGTACCCCATGGACTTTACAGTGTCCCAGAACTTTATGGAGTTAGAGCTACAGGATGCAAATTTCTGCTTGAAAAAGCTGGCCTTTGCTTTCCTGACTGAGTGCGTGTATTGGTTCCTGACTTCCCTGAACAGTTGCATATCGTGGGGGCTATTGGATGCTATTGCAGTCTGCTACAGGATGTTTTTGTGCTGGTCGAGGGCAGTCAGGTCTGGTGTGAACCAAGGGCTTTATCTGTTCTTAGTTCTGCATTTTTTGAACGGAGCTTGCTTATCTAAGATCGTGAGGAATTTACTTTTAAAGAATGACCAGGCATCCTCAACTGACGAGATGAGGTCAATATCCTTCCAGGATACCCGGGCCAGAAAGGCCTGCTCGCAGAAGTGTTTTAGGGAGCGTTTGACAGTGATGAGGGGTGGTCGTTTGCGGATACAGGCAATGAGGCAGTGATCACTGAGATCCTGATTGAAGACGGCGAAGGTGTATTTGGAGGGCCAGTTGGTCAGGATAATGTCTGAGGGTGCCCATGTTTACAGATTTAGGGTTGTACCTGGTAGGTTCCTTGATAATTTGTGTGAGATTGAGGGCATCTAGCTTAGATTGTAGGACTGCCGGGGTGTTAAGCATATCCCAGTTTAGGTCACCTAACAGAACAAACTCTGAAGCTAGATGGGGGGCGATCAATTCACAAAAGGTGTCCAGGGCACAGCTGGGAGTTGAGGGGGGTCGGTAGCAGGCAGCAACAGTGAGAGACTTATTTCTGGAGAGATTCATTTTTTAAAATTAGTAGTTCGAACTGTTTGGGTATGGACCATGGGCTATCTCTGTAGACTGCAACCCCCCCCCCCCTTTGGCAATTCTATCTTGGCTAACTGGTGCTAGCTTCGTGGCAGTGGCGTTAGCCACTATAGCCAATCGGTAGTGATCCGGTGCCAAGGTCCAGATTTTACAGCAAGGATCCGGTGGAGTATTGGGCTCTAGCCGTGTATGAGTGGGGTTCGGGTGAACAGCTGAGTAGGCCGGGAGGTGGGCCTCAGGGATAGCTTCGGTACTGGGTGCCACGATGAGTGCAAGCTAGCTGTGAGCTAGCTAGCTGCAAGCTATGAGCTAGCTAGCTGCAAGCTAGCTGTGAAGATCAGTAGTAGTGGTCCAGGGATTAAGGCAGGAATCCGGCGTTGTTGTGGAGAGACAGTCCGATACTGGTAGACTAGTATTATCCAGGCTAAAAACAGGGCTGGTATCTGTGCAGAAGGTAAAAGCCGCTAGCAGTGGCTAACAATGACTAAATAGCTTGTAGCTAATTAGCTGGTTAGCTTCTGGAGGTTCTTGAATGTGTTCTAAAATAAAAAATAATAGCGATTCCGTATCACATTGGGTGAGGCAGGTTACCAGAAGGTATAATCAAATAAAAAATCGAAAAGAGATTGAAAATAGAATTGAAATATATACATATAAAAAAAAACGAAAAATACAAAAGTACACGAGATGACGAACAAAACACGTCTTCACTGCTACGCCATCTTGGATTCTAAGAAAATAATAAGAAATGTAAAGTAAATTATAAGAAAAGTAATGGAATGTTATGGGGGGGGTTTAAGGTAAGTGGTAAGCTGTTCAGCTAAAATAGTGTAAAAATATTTAATCGATGACAGTATGATTACATTTGTCATGATCAATTAGTACTGACTTTTCAACATTACCCAACATGGGTTTTAAACTCACAACTTCTGGATTTGGGGTTTGCTGATCTCTGTGCTGCGCTACAAAGCCTGAAGAATATCCTAAACATTCCTCACCAATAATATTGGTTTGTTTGGATCCCCATTAGCTTTTGCCAAAGCAGCCGCTATTCTTCCTGGGGACCACACTAAACATGACAAGTAACAAAACACTGATAGACAAGAATAGTTACACAAATTAAAAAAAATACAACAATATTCTCCTGAGACTCCCCCCTCGATTTAAAAAATATATATTTATATTTTATTGTATGTGTAAAATTGTCCTCTGTAGCTGTCATTAGGACATAAATATGAATACATTTACATTACAGTCAATGGGTACAGTACGTGAAAAACATAGTTGTGTCATCGGTGTGTCCACTGCAATAGACATTTATTGTCCTCTTATTTAGCTCATATTTAATGTGAAAAAACGTATTCACTTCCGTTCAAAAGTTTCGGGTAACTTAGAAATGTCCTTGTTTTTGAAAGAACCACTAAAATAAGATCAAATTGATCAGAAATACAGTGCAGACATTGGAAATGGAAATGATTATTGTAGCTGGAAACGGCTGATTTTGTATGGAATATCTACATAGGCCCATTATCAGCAACCATCCCTCCTGTGTTCCAATGGCACGTTGTGTTATCTAATCCAAGTTTATCATTTTAACAGGCTAAATAATCATTAGAAAACACTTAGGCAATTATGTTAGCTCAGCTGATTAAAGAAACAATAAAACTGGCCTTCTTTAGACTAGTTAAGTATCTGGAGCATCAGCATTTGTGGGTTCGTTTACAGGTTCAAAATGGCCAGAAACAAAGACCTTTCTTCTGAAACGCGTCAGTCTCTTCTTGTTCTGAGAAATGAAGGCTATTCCATGTGAGAAATTGTCAAGAAACGGAAGATCTCGTACAACGCTGTGTACTAATCCCTTCACAGAACAGCACAAACTGGCTCTAACCAGAATAGAAAGAGGAGTTGGAGGCCCCGGTGCACAACTAAGCAAGAGGACCAGTATATTAGTGTCTAGTTTCATGGCAGCTTCATTAAATAACCTGGGAACTAGACAAAAACCTTGAGGGGAACATGACACACCGACCCAAGAACATCCTAAAAACATCCTCAGGGTTTTCCCCGGCACCAACCAGGAATTAGACAAAACCTCCAGGCAACCATGACACAACGTCCTGACCATTTTAGGTGACCATTTCGTGACATTCCGGGGACGTCCTAATGACTCATTTTTGTTTGCAGTGATGCCACGTCGGTGTGCTGCGGGCATTTGTCACTATAAATGAGTAGGTAAGTGTCCCAGAGCTTGGATAAATCCACTTCGCAGGGCAGAAAATCCATCTCGATTAATGACCTCAGTCTTATCAGCAAAGCCACTGCCATATCTGATTGGCATAAAGGGCCCATTTCATTACACACAGTCCCAAAGTCCAATGAATAGCATATCAAATCCAAATCAAATCAAATGGTTTGGTCATATACACATACAGTATTTAGCAGATGTTATTGCGGGTGTAGCTTGTGTCCCTCGCTCTACAGTGCAGTAGTATCTAAAAACAATTCACAACAATACACACACATCTAAAAGTAAAATAATGGAATTAAGAAATACATCAATATTAGATTGCGCAATGTCGGAGTGGCTTTGACTAAAATACAGTAGAATAGAATACTGTATATACATAAGAGATGAGTATAGCAGTATGTAAACATGATTTAAACATGATTAATTTAAGTGACTAGTGTTCCATTATTAAAGTGGCCAGTGATTCTAAGTATATGTATATAGGGCAGCAGCCTCTAAGGTGCAGGGTTGCGTAACCGGATGGAAGCCGTCTAGTAATGGCTATTTAACAGTGTGATGGCAGTAGAGAGATACAGTAGAAGCTGTTTTTCAGTCTATCGGTCCCATCTTTGATGCACCTGTACTGACCTCGCCTTCTGGATGATAGCGGGGTGAAATGGCCGTGGCTCGGGTGGTTGATGTCTTTGATGCTCTTTTTGGCCTTCCTGTGACATCGGGTGCTGTGTCCTGGAGTCCTGGAGGGCAGGTAGTTTGCCCCTGGTGATGCGGTGGGCAGACATAATATAATGTAGATATAATAGAAGCAGCATGCAGGATTACCTCACAGATAAGCAATTTCTCAGCCATTCCCAAGAAGAAGCCACAGAACTACTCTGTCTTCCAGATCGTCCCTGAAATTGGACCAACCATTCAGCTACTACGTTTCTAAAGCCAACATCATGTCACATGTCACTTGCACATCCTCATCTGCACATCTATCACTCCAGTGTTAATTGCTAAATTGTAATTACTTTGCCACTATGGCCTATTTATTGCCTTATCTCCTTACTTCATTTGCACACACTGTATAGAGATTTTTCTATTGTGTTATTTGACCGTATGTTTGTTTATCTCATGTGTAACTCTGTTGTTGTTTTGTCACACTGCTTTGATTTATCTTGGCCAGGTCACAGTTGTAAATGAGAACTTGTTCTGAACTGGCCTACCTGGTTAAAGAAAGGTGAAATAAAATAATAAAAAAATAAAAAACTTTCAGAAAGTAAACCATTCATCGATGCAAGGTGAGCTCGAAAAAGGAACTGCTGAATCTAGGTTACCCTACTTCTCCCGCTATCCTTCCTTCACCATACAGTACCTATATGCACTGCACCATACAGCACAGCATATGTTTCTCAGCATAATGTGTTCATCCTTCCACATATGTGACTTGTTTCAGGAAACTAGGCATATGTCTCATGTCACTACTTCAGCATTTGAACATAAACACGTTTTTTTGGCAGAAATGCCTTCTGGTACATGTGAACGTTCATGTCCCTTAATAATAACTTGTATTCCATCCATGAAAATGAATTTAATTGTTAAATTGCGAGCCTAGTTGGTTTAGCCACAGAAAAAAGGCAAGAACCTTCCCACTAGTATTGATTGGCTGAGATAATGTTTGGGCTGGACATGCCCGGAGATGAGTTTGGATTGGTCTGCCATGTAGCAAGCTTCTGTCTATAAAGTCAGCTGTTGACAGTCCTGTCTTGGACTGTTGACAGTCCTTTCTACCGCACCGTTTTTGAAAGGTATAACGTTAGCCATGGAGAACTATAAAAATGTTGCTACTTTTCTCAACAACATTGACGCCCTGAATTTAGCAGGCACTATCGATAGATCAGTTGGAAAATGTGATGGGCTGCTTTCTGCACACGCCACATTCAGTGTGAACCGGAGTGACTTGACACAAAGATAGCCAAACAAGATGTTGCTTCAAGCAAAACAGAGTTAAATGGTTCCAGTCTGCCATGAAGCGTTCATCTATATGGGTAAGAGTCTAGCTACATTTTCCAGATTTAAGTTTCTAATTTTGTCATGAAGTCATTTATATTGCAAGTTAAAGCATACTATTAGTTAGCTAGCAAACGTTAATACCTTTCTTGCACTATTGGTTAGAGCCTGTAAGGAAGCATTTCACTGAATACCTGTTGTATTTGGCTCACTTGACAAATAAACTTTAATTTGATTTGATTTGTTGGCTCGCTAGCTAACTTTACGTGTACGATCGGTGTAGTAATATTATTCAAACCAGAAATTAATTTCCATTGCTAGTTATAGCCTAATGTTAACTAGTTTGTTAGCTTTAGCTACCTGCAGATTCATACTAGAGCTTTGAGAATGTTTGTATTGGTAGTAGTATGAGTTGGGGTTATGCCGATTCTATGCTAGCTACATGTCTAAACAAAAGACTCCACTTCGGCCGGATTATTAGATGACCCATCAAATTAGCAGGTGTGTCTGGGGGTGATTACGGGCCATCGATTCTATTTCATGACACGTGTACATGTCTAGACAATAGTGAACCATTTACAATTGGTAGGTATAGTATTTCCTTCAAATGACCCATTAATTTAGACAATTGTGTTGGGTAAGCATCTAATAACGATAAAATATTGTTTTCTGGACACTGTCTTTTTGATATTGCTCCCATGCAAGTACTATCACTGTACCGTTTCCACCTTCTGTATCCCGTGCATGTGACAAATAAACTTTGATTTTATTTGATATAGTGTGTGTTTACCACATGGCCTCACATGTGAATCTTTAAAGAGATGGATGGGAAAAAGGCCTAAGAGGGTGTGAACGATGCTGAATGGGTGTAGACAAAGAAGAGCTCTCCAGTAGGTGTACTAAAACATTCAAGGACCATTTTCTCAAAAGTGAGATTAGTAGTTTATCAACTTTCAAAGCATAATTACTTTCCAATCGTTCCTCAACTGCAGTGAGTGATATACCATTTTCTAGCTCTGAATCACACTTTTTTTGAAGCAAAAAACACAGTTTCAAATTTTGCTACTTAAGACCGAGTCGAGTTGGTTGGTCACATATAGTATGCCTCAACATATACAGTATTAGGTAAAACTGCTTAACTTCTTCAGTACGGCGAATCAATCACCATTTGTCCCCCTTTCTCTCTCTTTCCTTCTTCCATTTTCTACTTAGCCCACATGAATATAAAGTGTGTGTGTTCATTGACTTGCGTTCGTTGCGCATGAGTCGTCTCACACTCCTTGTAATTTTTGTGGCTGATGGCGATGGGGTTGATGAGCAATGGGGACGCAAGAGAGGGGGTGGGAGTGTTGACAGCTCTGACACTAGGAACAATGAAAGCAAACAAGAGAGGATGAAAAAAAAAAGATGCCGCCTGTCAGCCAGCAATAACATTGAGTCTCTCAATAATCTGATTGAATGTGTTATTTACCTCTTGAAAGGGAAACAAAAGTGGAACCTTTCGAGACAGGGTGGTGGTGGGGGGTGGGGGTTGGGGGAGGGGGGTGATGAGAAGGAGAGATTGAGTTGCTTTCGAAAAGGAGATGGAGAAAACAAGGGATGGGAGAAATGGAGAAGGCAGGAGGAGGAACATAGTGGTGTTGAAATCCTACAGTCAAAGTTTTTATTCCAAATAGCCTCCCTCTGCAGTTCCTTGGTGGAGGGCTTTGCAGAGCTGAGATGTAGCTGTGACAATGAGAGCTACTAGGATTGTTTTTCATTTTGATGGTACATGGGAATTGATTTTTACTGGGGAGGGATTCTGGGGGTATATGGAGCAAAATCCTTGACCAAAGCTTTGGCAGAAAGTCTTGCGATTTGCAAGGGTAGATCGAATGTTACATTGTTCACTATTCTGAAAACATTATTAGACTATTATTTCCCTTTTAATTGGTTACACTCACACACTCCAACTCATATGAAATCAATTTGTGGTCTTGGGAGCACAACAACAAAAATGTACTTTCTTGACCTTGCCTCTAACCAAGCACAGCCCAAAATATTATCTGCCAATGTTGCTCTTGTCTGCAATCCCTGATATGCTTATGTGCTGCCTCAGAGCAACCAGATATCCTGAGATTATTGCCTTGGGGTTCACCATATAATATGCATCCAGGGAAAAGAGTGTCGACTCTTTTCTGGATTGCTCCAGGGAAGAGATTCCAGAAATATAAACGGAGCACTTGTCAAGTATGTAGTGCAATACGCACACATGTAAATGCTGGATGATTCATGTTCCATGATAGGGGACCTACTGTAGTAGTAACTCATTGAATTAAGAGTAGACAAATGGCAAATAGTATGAGATACTCAATATAACATCTGAATGGTTACTCTGATTGTGCTATTCTAACCCTCAGTGTGTCCCCGCGGCCGTGGTACGCCCAACATTGATGTATGTTATCGACTCCCCATGTGCAAGCATCTCAAGAGTGAGTTAGCTACTCCACAACAGGTAACATAACTACTGAATATCAACCTACAGAGACATCTCCTCCTCCAGAGTTACAACTCCATAGAGTCTAAAGGGCAGCCTGACTTCTGAAAACGTTTTGCAGGGTGGCCTACATAGCTCTATCTGTGTGCTGTGTGTTGCTGCTGGGTGGGGTGGGGGAGAAACCATTTTCTTCAGCTTCCAGTGCATGATGGGAAACAGTGGTTGGTGCCAGACAGTGTCAGGGCCCAGTAGGGATCTAATCACCCCAGTCTCAGCAGGGAGCTCAGCCACCACAGCCACTCTGGGTGGACTCAGGCTACAGGTAGTAAAAGCCTGCTTCACCCCACCCACCAACTGATCAATGAGTGCTAAGGTTCAGGAAAGAGAAGGAGAGAGAGAGTGTGTGCATGCGTGTGTATTTGTGTGTGCACGTGTGACATGGGAGCGCAAGGCTGAGCTGAAAGGATGGGGAGAAGGAGGACAGGGGAAATGGGAGTGTGAGGTTTTTTGAAATATATTTGCCATCAGGTATTGATCAGATGATCAATTGAAGCAATTAATGGTTGAAACAAGTTTGCTGAGCAACTGTTACTCTCTCCTTACAGCACTCAACCCACAATGCATTGCAGAGTCTCATATGAAAAATTAATGAGGATCCCTTTCGTGGGGAATACATCAAGTGCAGAATTACAAGAGGGATGCAGCTCTCACACTCCAAAGACTCAAGGCTCACACCTACTGATTATTTTGTTTTCTCTCTGACACCTGGATTACTCCATGGCCCTAATAGAAAAATAGGGCTAGGAGAAGTCATATGCTGTATCTGTGAGAGATAGGGTGAGAAAGAGAGAGTTAGAGAGGTAGGTAGAGATAGTGAGAGATAGAGAACGAGAGATAGGTAGATACAGGAAGAAAGAGAGAAAGGAAGTGTTTGTGTGTGTGGGTGTGTGTGGGTGCGTACCCGCATGCATGTGTGCTACTCTCTTTTCAGTTAATCCCTTTTTTATTAGATTAAACAAGAGGGTGTAGAAAAAAGCTGGTTTAATTTCCCTGGGCATATTTCACTGGACCGCTGTTCAGAGAGGTATTAAAATTATCCACAGTTAATTTTTTATTTTTTTAAACATTTATTTAACTAGACAAGTCAGTTAAGAACAAATTCTTATTTACAATGAAGGACTACAGTAAACAGCCAACAGAGTAAATTGATATGTACGATATTAAATCAATGATCATATCATAGGTGGCACATTATATGTGAAATTGCTGCAGTGCAAGTCTGCTAGCTAGATTAATAAGATTCACATTTTTTATGTGTGGGATAAAGTGTCATTTACACTTTAATGCCGCAAAACCCAGAGCTTTGGCAATGAATCTTCCCTCTTTTTATCCAATACACTTTATCCTTTTTTGTATTGGATTTGAAATGATCTGAGAATCTCAAGAATGCGGCGGTTATCAGTCCTTTTTGCCCATCGAAAAAAAGTGGAGACACAAATGAGTGATTAGCACTTGAAAGGCTGTGGGTCATATCAAAGTGCTGACAAAGTGAAGTTAGAAAAATGTCATGTTTTTCTGAGATCAGAGCGAGAAGCTCAGAATCCTCATTCACTCTCTCTCCTGTCCTCAATCTCAGGCTATTTGAGTGCATTGCGCCTTTGGATATTGAAGCACGAATGAGCAATGGATATGCCATTTCCTTGTCACCGAGATGAGATTGAAAACTGCATTCTGACACACGCGGGAAAAACATGACGCACTCTGAAGCAAAGCTAGAATGATGTGATTGGAACTAACATTACATTCAAATGTGATCAGAATTTTGTGGAAAAGAGATCCATTTACCATTACACTGTTCTTGCAGTAAAATGACAATCAGTACAACCTTCAAAAAAGTATAATTTGTGTATATGACAATCTATGCAAGAATCGCAATGCATGATTTGTCACCAGTACTTGAAAACGCGAATAAAACAGTACATACATTATGCTCCATCCATACATACATATGGTGTGTTACAGTAGATATGACATCACACCATACAGAAACTATGATAGCTTAGTAAGACACTTACTGTCACAGGAACACACACCAAAGTTATTATTAGTAGTGTGGGCGCAAGCCGTAAAATGTGCCAGGGAGGAAAAAGTTTGTGCTTAGGCTCTCGACAAAGATTTTTTTTAGTGTGTCCTTCTCAGTAATGCCTCAAATGTAAATTGTCCGCAACAGAGAAATGGGCGACCTCGATGTGAATTAACGAGGAAGTCGAACACACCTCATTTCAAACTGTTGTTAGAATATCAAACTCAAATTGGCAAGTTGAAACATAGATAATTAGCAGGCGGCGTGAATTTGCTTGAGGGCGGCGTGGGTTAACTGTCCAGTTGCGAAAAATCACATTTTTGGAACGGTGAGTGCATTCTGCGATCACACACACATAACAAACAAAAAAACTCATGCTGGGATGACCATTAGAAATATTTGGAACTCACACGTGAAAAGGTTAATAAACATTCCTTCAAAGAAAACAATTTTGAAGCCAAATCAAAATGGAACACTTTTCAATGTTATATCTGACATGGTACAGGTGTCTTCTTTTTTTTTAAGCCCATAACCATGTGTGTGAGGTGTGTACTTTTGCTCAAAGTAGATTTGTTTAAGACTACCAAGAAACAACCCGATTTAGCCCACTACAGTAAAAGGTTCATGAAATAAGGGAGAAGCACAAGATCTAAGGCGTGAATAGAACCTTGGGGTCCAGAGACGGGCACATTAGCAAGAAAGCTAGCTCCCTTGGGGGAGCTGTAATTGTGCTTATCAACGCCACAGTCATTACAATACAATGGGGTAAGTGTGTAATGTTAATGCAGCATGAAAAACTAAACCATCTATGGTTAATATGTTGCTGTAGCTGGCAAACAAACACACATCCATGTGCATGTACATATGCATACACACGTGAGAAAGTCAATAATCCAGTTGTCTTTAGAAGGTCTACTATATTTTAAGGCTGTGCTCCATGGCTAATTGCTTCACTTTCATGACCAGGCTACTGTGCTGTTAAACAGGCTCGTTAAAACCTCATGTAGTATCAAGCCTCTCTCCACCCGGACGTGATCGCCTTCGGCTGCTCATCTCGAGACCTTTGACCTACATACAGTATGCAGAGGCAGGAATGGCTACTGGAGGTGTGCACTCCTCTCACATGGGACACTCAATCATGTTCTATTCGTCTGAGAACAAATTTGTTCGCAGATGCACAACAAATCCTGGCCATGGTTGCAAACAGTCAAAGCAAACATATTACACATAGGAAAACACAGTGGTGAGGTATAACAATAGGGATGAAATAATGAAGGGTACTACAGCACTCCTCTACTGTCCACAATGGATGCAGTACCTCTCCAGTTTCATAGCTACAAATTGATGAAAGCCATTGATTGAAAGACGAGTCAATTTGCCTAGCTAGTGTCTTAGACTGGAACTATACTGCAGCATTAAGGATCTGTATATTGCGCCTGCAGCTACAGTCTCTAGACTAGTCTGTGTTGGTGGGTCTAGCTGGTCTCCTTGGAGATCATGTCCATGAAAGTCTGCTGGGGTGGGATGACGGTCTGGAGGATGATCCCTGATCGTTGTCCTGCAGGCTCACACAGGGGGAGAGAGAGAGAGGAGGAAAATGGGGTTTCCTCTCGTTTATTGGCCAGAGCAGCCATTTGTCCACATCTTGACGTAATAGTGAGACTTCCTCCATGGCATCACTCTGTATTTGCTGGAGCCGTGACAATGGATGGCGGTGGTTGAGAACGGAAGCATCGATCATCTATAGGGCCCCATCATCCTCCCACTAGGCCCGACACTGGGTGACACCGCACCCTGCCATGACCGCCGGCGAGCACTTGTTTCCTCTACCGTTGACCTGGCTCTGAGTTGGAGGGTGGAGCATGGAGAGCCAAGCAGCGTTGGACTAAGTGCACCGTAGAAAATTGATGATCGAGGAAGCACAGGAGAGGAATACTTATTGCTTACAGTACATGCAGGGTCAATTTTGTTACCCTCCACTCACAGACACATTGATAAAAGATAATCTCACTCATTACACAATGTTGATCTTGCATCAATCAACTTAACTGTGTGATCCCCAAAAAAGACAAAAGCAGTTTAGATTGAATTGCATTTCAACCTTTCATCAAGCAACCAGTAGGGACTTGACTATCCATGTATTTCCATGAACTATTTATGAATCATTTTTATTGGATAACGAGGCTGTTAGCCAACAATAAAGGCAGACAGCTCAAGAAAGTATTATCCCCCACTTTAATCTCCCCTTGAAGTTCTCTATTGCCTCTGGTGGAAATATGATCCGGAGGGTTGTGCCAGCTGTCGTGATTTACGAGCTGGAAGGAAAGGTAATCATGACCTCTCATTCACACCCAGTGTCTTTTCTCCTTGCTGATTACTCTCTGATGTACAATGCCAGCCATGATGGTCTTCTTGTTTTGATTTCTTGCCATTGAGTATCTCCTTTAACCAGGGGTGACCGACCTACCATTGCATTTCATCCTTAGAACAACATCATATTTACTGAGCTGGATATTTTCACTGTTGCCAGCTCATATCATCGCAAGCACAGCCTAGTAATGAATGCGGCAACATTATTTTCTGTAGTGATGTCAACCATGGCCCATTTCAGAATCCATAAAACTAAGCTTGTCGGCTCCAGCCACTGACTAATGTGGGTCGTAACCTACGCTACGTGAGAGTATGGGTGTGCGCATATTGAAGCTTAGAGGCATGTTGGTGTTAAAAGAAAAAGAAGCTCAGTCCCACTTTAAACAAACAACGACTGTATGTGTTAAGGTTTTGGAGCAGGAGCTGTTATGTCACACTTTACACAGCATGACAAACATACATTATTTGTGAAGAATATGTCATGAGTAATGCTCTTTAAAGCATGTATAACTGGTTGTTTGCTTAAATGCCCCAACCTCTCCAATAATGTACATTAAGGGGAAAGAAAGAGGGAAAGAGAGGAGGAGGACAAAGAGGAGGAGGATATTCAAGGTGAAAGTGATGGCTGAGCTTGGGGGTGAGAGTTGGTGGAGGAGACTACCGAGGGTCAGTGGGCAGCTAGATCACAACAGAACAGCCAGCAGCCCTGAGGAGGTATTGAGGGCCTGCCAGCTCACTGAAAAGGGCTAATAAAGGCCTCACTGCACGTGGATCAAACCGTCACAAAATGGGAATCAGGAACAAAGCTCAGGTGGTGATGACCCCACACCTTAATTCACACAGAGGGATGTATGATTGTGGACCTTCTGATGGACAGAGAGATCAACTAATCCAAAAGGTACACCATATCCAGGACTTCCTGAATATCTGTGAGTAAGCCTATGTTTTGAAAACAAAACAATTTACACGTTGTATAATTTCATTATGTGTTATGTACATTACATAACATGTGTTATGTAATGTATTTCCATTATGCAATTAAAGGCCACCACTCTAACCACTGATGAGGCAAACATACATTTCACTAAACTAACAATGAGATGGAAACTTATCATGGCTCGATCATACAGTCCCTCCCCTATCTTTTCCCATCTGCATTGGTATTTCCAGCAAATTAACCCCACACACATCATTACTGGTCACACCCTGATCCGTTTCACCTGTCATTGTGCTTGTCTCCACCCCCCTCCAGGTGTCGCCCATCTTCTCCATTATCCCCTCTGTATATATACCTGTGTTTTCTGTCTGTTGCCAGTTTGTCTTGTTTGTTCAAGCTTACCAGTGTTTTGTCTCAGCTCCTGGTTTTCCCTAGTCTCTTTTTCTCGTCCTCCTGGCTTTTGACCTTTGCCTGTCCTGACCCTGTGCCCGCCCGCCTGACCATTGCCTGTCTCTGACACAGAGCCTGCCTGCCATCCTGTACCTTTGCTGCACCTCTGTATTACCGACCTCTGCCTGACCTGAGCCTGCCTGCCATCCTTTACCTTGGCCTCTGTTTTGGATTGACCCCTGTCTATGTTGACCTGTCATTAGCCTGCCCCTGTGGTTACAATAAACATTGTTACTTCACACAGTCTGCACTTGGGTCTTACCTTGATTCCTGATAGTTACTAGTTGATGACCTCATGCTTATGCATGTATAGCTTTTATAGGGGAGCAGGTAGCCTAGCGGTTAGTGCATAGGGCCAGAAACCGAAAGGTTGCTAGTTCAAATACCTGAGCTGTCAAAGTAAAAATCTGATGTGCCCTTGAGCAAGGCACTTAACCCTAATTTGCTCCATGGGTGCCATACTACTATGGCTGTAAAACATCGCGTTTCGATGCACCTATCAAGTGTGTCACAATAAACATTTTCTTTTTTTATGTATCAAATTGTGTATGAGCTCATGCTTGCAAGCCGTTGAGTTTGGTTTACGCATTAATTTCATGCCTATTGCGGACGGGAAATGTCACCCTTTCTGCATGAGTTCTGCCCACATCGGAAGTTCCTCAACCCGATTAGGCTACTGACTGGAGCATATACATTTTCTCTATAACAGTTGCAAAAGAGGATTACACTTGCCCAAAACAATGAGAAAACAAACCCCAGCCAATAGAAACAGTACAGTATGGGCTGCAGCCGCAATGCTGTAGATTTGTGGTTCACACAATCTATTTTTATCTTAATGCTGACAGCAACCACGCCACTGTTCACACAACGGTGATTGAGATAATTGGGTGCCATTTATCCACGGTCTCGCTCAAAGCCTTAGACATTTCCCCCCCCATGATTCCTTATGGTGCAATGATAGTAGCAATGGTATGCATTCTATCCCTTTTCTCCCCTTGTAATTCCCCTTTTCTAATCTATATAGTGCCCCAGCATGGGGAACCTGTTTACAGGAGTTGAATCAGAGGGCAATATTTACACACCATTAAAGCAGGGAAGAGACTGCAATGAGTGAGTGTGGCTATTTCAGGTTTATTTCCATGCGGGGTAGTTCAGACAAGTTATTTAACATGTGCCAAGTCTTCAGCTTTGATGGAAAGAAGGGAAGGCTGGGAGTTAAAGGAGAAACTCCCTTGAGCTATTGCTGTGTGTGTATTGTGTTTGACAGGCCATGATGGACCGCAAAAAGGCTAAATCTACAAAGGATTCACCTTACCAACCTAGCTGTTCTAAATAATTCCCTGCATTGCAATAAAACCACCCTAAACCAACAGCAAGTCTCCGTTTGTATTCCATTGTGTGACTACAGGGGAAGTTCATTCAGGTAGCGGATGGAGAGAGTTGCTTGCTGGATGCCAGACTCTATGGATCAAAGCAGGCTGTAACAGTGAAGCTAATCCACTACAACCTGACCTGCCTCACACAAGCTCAAGACTAGGCCCTGTTAGGTCCCTACCAACCCACTAACTCCAACTTCACAGCTGCCTTGAATGTTAACAGACACAATAGGACTGCACAGCCCTCACTTACCACAATGTGGGATAGTCAAGGGCATGAATCGTTGCTGAGCTGGGCTGGGGAGGCGTGGTCTTGACTGGGGATGGAATGAAGAGCGAGAGCAGACCCGTATGCCTCGGGATGTCTATTCCACCATAATGGCCTACTCTGTTCTAATTCTCACCCTACTGACAGAGAGCCCGCTCTGGGCAGGCACAGAACACCAGACAGCCTGGAGTAGCCAGGTACAAATGCATTTTTGTTAGCACCAGCCGTGTCCACCTAATCCCACCCAAGGGCTGTGAGTTGGAACTCACACACACAAACACACACACACACACACACACACTGCTAGGAAGGTGTCAACATGCTGTTTCTGAGCTACAGCAGTACATAAAATATAACCTAGACTGAAACAAACAGACACACACACACACACAAAAACACACACACACACTCTCTCTCTCTCATGACAATGATTCAGCCTTCATCCTGCGCAGTCCCTCCCCAAGGAGGCACAAACTCTAACACCAGGCAGCAAAGTGGTCTTCAGCTATTGACTGGTCATTAAAGGCATTTTGGGCTTTTTATGAAGATTGCAAAAATCTATCTTGTGTCTATTAGTCTACAGGGCCTGAATATTATTGAGAGCCTTTCATATTCAACTCACCAATAGTCATCCTCTATGCTAAATACAAACCTGTACATATTTGGCACCAGAACAGGCCACCACAGGTGCTGGCTGACTTAGAGGCAAGGCTGTCACAATGGAGAGGAAAATGCTAATTGGTGCACATTAGAGACACGTCATATTTCAAAAAGGCTATCAGAATTGTGTCAGATATGACCTTCAAATCAAATGACGCCCTAATCGCTGATGCATGAAGATTAGTGATTTAGCTGTCTTGTAATTACATTGTAGCCTAGATATAAGTGCACTCACTACATTTCGTACATGCGAGTGTGTAGGCTAGGTGCTGAGTGGTTTTTTGTCTGTGTGTGAGGCCGTCTCTGTGAGAATAAGTGTGTGGGTGTGAAGTGCGAGTGATATAAAGTAGAGCACCTTGTAATGCTCCATATGACCGTTATCGAGGCACACACATCGCCTGAGACACAGTTATCTATTATTTATCGTTTGTTTGTGCAGCAGATAACTAATATATTCATGACTATTCATCTGATCATGATGCAGCGTAAAATACATAATGCCCTCTGGCTCTCAAAACGGTAAAGTTTCAAGGATACCGTTTCGGGAGCTGTCTATTGCACTGAGCGTCTCATACAGCCAATTCGTCAGTGAATTCAATGCTAACGTTGGAGAGCTGTCCATGGTGCTGAAAAGTCTCACCCAGCCACATCTGCCAGCGTAGACCTACAGTGTAGGTCTGATTTCAGTGCAGCCTACCTTACCAACCACACTCCTCGCTGTTTCTTTCGCCCCTATATAGCTAGTCACTGCAAGCACAGAAGCAAATGAAACATACCTAAAATGTGTCCTCATTCCAACAGAGTTAACGCATTCCAATGCGGTCAGGATTGCAGGCAGCTCTGGCAGCCACAAAGCACACCATTTCGTAAATTACACCAATTAAGCCTAAACATGTTTTAGTGTTTCACTCATTTCTGTACATCATTGAGACACTGCATAAAATACCTTGCTTTGATAACGTAAATATGCTTACAAAACAGATTCACATATTCCTGCATTATTAGCTAGAATGGAAAACATACTCATTCGTGCACAAATATACTATATTTAATCAAATGGACGTCAAATATTAGAATGCATGTTGGCACAAGTATGGCGGTGCAGGCTATCGTCAGTAGTGCATGCCGGTAATTCTTCAACTAATAAAAATGCAGCAATGTTCAGGGCTGTTCTCATGCAAAATTGCATTCCAAGTCGCAGAAACCGCCATTTCATTTTCGAACACGTTTACATCATTAATACGTTATCAATTAGCCTACCTTTTTTGGTTTGAGCCCTCTCTCCCTTCCCTCAAAGTCGAAAGATCCCGCTCTCTAACGCACGGCGTCTGGCGATTAGCGTCCAACTTTGCACTTCTGTCCCCACACGGATGGATCCGCTGCTGCCCAGGGTGAAACAGAGACGGCGTAGGGTTGCTCTATAGCAACGCCAGTCAGGCAGCGCAGGGAAATGTCTAAGCGCGAAAAGACGCACACCCAGACAGGAGACAAGCTTCAGGTACCACCACCGGCCACATGTATGGCAAACACACACTGGAAAACGCATAGGAATAACAAAGATATAAGAGTGGAAAGTTACTACTATAAGAGGGTTTTAGTAAATCAAGCTACTACTATAAGGGGGTTTTAGTCAATCGATTCGGTTTCATCTGTGCTGGGTAGCAATGCCTCTTCGCACCTCGGTTGCAGTGCAAAATGTCCTTGACTAACATGCTGATCACATTTATCCAATGGTTCATGGCACAACGTTCTTTGAAACGTTGTGTTGTCCGTTCCCCAAAATGTCAAAGAAAGCATACAATTGTTAGAAACACACTCCGGTGAATTGAAACGGACTGTACCGTTATCCAAAAACAATCACTCATGCATTTTGGAGAAAAATTATGCAGTAACATTGAACTTTGTCCAAAATACAAGGTGCAGGCGTGTCCAGCGTTTCTCCAAAATCCATAGCTGGGTTCCTACAACCTCCTCCAAAGCCAACACTTAAAAAAAATACATCCAGTGAAAGTAAAACAACCTATCAAGCGAAGGAATATCCTATATCAATGAATTACATCGCTGTCACCTGATATTCGTCTCAATGAGGTTATTGGGCAAATGACAAATGACCGTGAATAATTTACACAACAATTCTGTGGATCACCCCTAGGTGAGCGAGCGGGTGGGGTGAGATGCAATCTCAGCTCCGGAATTGCAGCGGCACGCCCAGTCCGATGTCTTTCCTTCTCATTCCCACCGGCGAGTACTTTCCGCGTCTCTCCTTGTAGGCCTACTTGCTGACCAAGTAAGTAGCTTGCAGAGAGGGACCTATCTTATCCACCTACAGGTCTTCAAGTCAAACCGTGAATTTAGTTCAATTGAGCTGGTGTGGAGGTGTTGCATTGTGCCTCGTTGGGAATACCATGTAGGCTAATAGGTTTCACTAAAACATGAGATGCAGAGAGGGAGGGGAACAGAGCTGTGCACGGGAGGGAGGGAACATGCACTCACTGGTGGCAATGCACTTGTGAATTTAAAAGAGATATGCGCTTGTGGATTTAAATGTATTGAATTCAGCCTTTTAATGTGTAGCCTAATAATAAAAATTTCAGTCGCTCATGATTTTAAATCATAATGTTTACTTGGTCCTTGTAGGCCTACATGGACCTCGTAGATTTGATGTTGTTTATTGTGCTCAGGCTGTCATCATATATCTCTAATTGCCATTAATACCATTAAATTAAGTCTTACATTAAATTAATGCAATATTATTTGTATAGGCCTGGCAAAGGGTACCATGTCTCACCCCAGGAGAGTTAGGCACAGAAGGCTAGATTATTTCCAAGGTGCAAGATTTAGTGAATAAAGTTGCAGAAAGTAGCTTAAATCATGGACTAATGCATTCAAGTTCTCAAGACCAAATAAATATACAGTACCAGTCAAAAGTTAGGACACACCTACTCATTCAAGTGTTTTTCTTTATTATAATTATTTTTTCTACACTGTAGAATAGTGAAGACATCACAACTATGAAATAACACATATAGAATCATGTAGTCACCAAAAAAGTGTTAAACAAATCTAAATCTATTTTATATTCTTCAAAGTAGCCACCCTTTGCCTTGATGATAGCTTTACACACTCATGGCATTCTCTCATCCAGCTTTACATGCAGAAATCATCCGTTCACCTAATCTGCGTCTCACAAAGACATGGCAGATGGAACCAAAAATCTCAAATTTGGATTCATCATACAAAAGGACATATTTCCACGGGTCTAATGTCCATTGCTCACGTTTCTTGGCCAAAGCAAGTCTCTTCTTCTTTTTGGTGTCCTTTAGTAGTGGTTTCTTTTCAGCAATTCAACCATGAAGGCCTGATTCGCGCAGTCTCCTATGAACAGTTGATGTTGAGATGTGTCTGTTACTTGAACTCTGTGAAGCATTTATTTGGGCTGCAATTTCTGAGGCTGGTAAATCTAATGAACTTATCCTCTGCAGCAGAGGTAAGACTGGGTCTTCCTTTCCTGTGGCGGTACTCATGAGAGACAGTTTAATCATAGCGCTTGATGGTTTTTGCAACTGCACTTGAAGAACTTTCAAAGTTCTTGACATTTTCCAAATTGACTGACCTTCATGTCTTAAAGTAATGATGGACTGTCGTTTCTCTTTGCTTATTTAAGCTGTTCTTGCCATAATATGGACTCTGTCCTTTACCAAATAGGGCTATCTTCTGTATACCAGCACAAGTTTGTCACAACACAACTGATTGGCTCAAATACATTAAGAAGAAAATAAATTCCAAAAATGTACTTTTAACAAGGCACACCTGTTGATTGACAAGCATTCCATGTGACTACCTCATGAAGCTGGTTGAGAGAATGCCAAGCGTGTGCAAAGCTGTCATCAAAGCAACGGGTGGCTACTTTGAAGAATCTCAAATGTAAAATTGTTTTGGTTACTACATGATTCCATATGTGTTATTTCATAGTTTTGATGTCTTCACTATTATTCTACAATGTAGAAAACAGTACAAATAAAGAAAACCAAATAAAGTGACCGAAATGTATTTTCTTGTAATATATATATATATATATATATATATATATATATATATATATATATATATATATATATATATATATATATATATATATATATATATATATATATATATATATATATATATATATATATATATATATATATATATATATATATATATATATATATATCTAGTAGCTCTGGTGCGACCCCGGACCCTCGCAGCGGGCCCTGGACAGGAGGGCGACTCTGGCAGCTCCGGACAGGAGGGCGACTCTGGCAGCTCCGGACAGGAGGGCGACTCTGGCAGCTCCGGACAGGAGGGCGACTCTGGCAGCTCCGGACAGGAGGGCGACTCTGGCAGCTCCGGACAGGAGGGCGACTCTGGCAGCTCCGGACAGGAGGGCGACTCTGGCAGCTCCGGACAGGAGGGCGACTCTGGCAGCTCCGGACAGGAGGGCGACTCTGGCAGCTCCGGACAGGGCGCAGGCACAGGACTCACCAGGCTGGGGAGACCTACTGGAGGCCTAGTCCATGGAGGAGGCACAGGATAGACCGAGCTGTGGGGGAGCACTGGAGATCTGGTGCGTAGCCTTGGCACCACTCTTCCAGGCTGAATGCCCACTCTAGCGGGGAGCTGGAACAGGCCGCACTGGGTTCTCCTGGCGAACTGGGGAAATCGTGCTTAGAGCCGGCGCAGGATATCCTGGCCTGAGGAGACGCACTGGAGGTCTGGAAGGCAGGACTGGCACAATCTGTCCTGGCTGGATCCTCACCCTAGCCCGGCAGATGCGGGCAGCTGGGATGTAGCGCACGGGGTTAAGAACACGCACTGGAGACAGCGTGCGCTCCACTGCATTACATGGTGCCTGACCAGTACGACGCCCGCCACAGTAAGCACGGGGAGTTGGCTCAGGTCTCCAACCTGACTCCGCCACACTCCCTGTGTGCCCTCCCTAAAAAAAATTGGGGGGCTGCCTCTCGGGCTTCCTTTCCAGCCGTGTTCCCTCGTAATGTTGCCGCTCAGCCTTAGCTGCCCCCAGTTCCTCCTGTGGACGGCGATACTCCCCAGGGTCCCTTCCCGTCCAGGATCTCCTCCCATGTCCAGGAGTCCATTACACCACGCTGCTTGGTCCTTTGGTGGTGGGTAGTTCTGTTACGGTCATCGTTGCATGAAGAAGTGGACCAAAGCCCAGCGTGGTAAGTGTTCATGATTTATTAATATAACTGAACACTGAATAACAAAAACAACAACGAGAATGAACGAAACGGAAACAGTTCTGTCTGGTGCAGACACCAAAACAGAAAACAACCCACAAAACACAGGTGGGAAAAGGCTACCTAAGTATGGTTCTCAATCAGAGACAACGATAGACAGCTGCCTCTGATTGAGAACCACACCCGGCCAAACACACAGAAATAGAAATAGAAAACATAGAACACAAAATATAGAATGCCCACCCCAACTCACGCCCTGACCGAACCAAAATAGAGACAAAGATCCTTTTTATGTCTCTATTTTGGTTTGGTCAGGGCGTGACAAGGACAGACATTTCAAAACCTTATTCATTATGATACATTTTTTGACTGTCTGTTTTGCCATTTATGAATGTGTTATTCAATGCGTTTCTATGGGCTATAGTAGTAAAGTTCAAATTCAATATTTGATCTAACATTTTTTATGTAGCAACACCATAACCACTTCTTCAAAATAGTAAATAGCTTAAAATAGTCTGAAATAATCTAAGATAAATCAAGAAATCTGTAATTAATTAAGACATTTTTGCGGAGGAAGTCAGTCGCACAGTTTTACATCTAACTAAGGTGTTTGATGCAATATTTCTCAAGTAAAAAAATGTGATTGAAAAACTAGTCCGTGCACTGCATACAGTCTATCAATTCGGGAAAGTCTGGTTGCATGCGCAGGACTGATTTCTGAGAACATAACATGTCTACAACTTCATCATCTACAAACTGTAAAACTATTGTAAAATAAAGCACAAGCTACATGCTGTTTATCAGTGTCCAAAGTGCTATATGGCTCAGTGTTAACTCTGTGTTTGTCAATAAAGCTAGAAAGTAGTAGCTAGCAGGCACATTGAGCAGTCAGGCCACAATAAGCTTATCAAGTCACTGGCGAGTGGCGACATGTGTGCGTCTGTGCCGTTGAGCTTTTTTTATAACTTTCTCACTATCTGTTACCAGAGTGCGTCTGTCTGTCAGTGTTTCATAGGGAATCATGTTCTCACTATCTGTTACCAGAGTGCGTCTGTCTGGCAGTGGTTCATAGGTAATCATGTTACAAAACAGGTCGTGAGAGGACACAAAATGCTTGTGAATGGGTTTGAAACATTGATAAGACCCATCCTGTCTCAGCCTCCAGTATTTATGCTGCAGTAGTTTATGTGTCGGGGGGCTAGGGTCAGTTTGTTATATCTGGAGTACTTCTCCTGTTCTATTCGGTGTCCTGTGTGAATTTAAGTGTGCTCTCTCTAATTCTCTCTTTCTTTCTCTCTCTCGAGGGACCTGAGCCCTAGGACCATGCCTCAGGACTACCTGACATGATGACTCCTTGCTGTCCCCAGTCCACCTGGCCGTGCTGCTGCTCCAGTTTCAACTGTTCTGCCTTATTATTATTGGACCATGCTGGTCATTTATGAACATTTGAACATCTTGGCCATGTTCTGTTATAATCTCCACCCGGCACAGCCAGAAGAGGACTGGCCACCCCACATAGCCTGGTTCCTCTCTTGGTTTCTTTCTAGGTTTTGGCCTTTCTAGGGAGTTTTTCCTAGCCACCGTGCTTCTACACCTGCATTGCTTGCTGTTTGGGGTTTTAGGCTGGGTTTCTGTACAGCACTTTGAGATATCAGCTGATGTACGAAGGGCTATATAAATACATTTGCTTTGATTTGGATTTGATTTTGATTTGATGATAAGTTGCAGTTGGGATACAAGTGCAATCTGATTGTCTCAATTCAAATTTTGCCCCAAAAAGTGTCAGACTTGAGTGATTGACAATTTTAAACACATCAGCTAGTGGCCACTCCATAAAGGCCTTAGGGTAAAGAGTTATTTCAACATAACATTGCCCGACGTGTTGTCTAATGTAAACATATCTGAGGTACTGCGTAATGGGCAGGTCTGTTTCCATAGAGATCCTATTAAATTACTTCTAAATTATATTGAAAACTGTCTGGCTAGCTAGCTAACTAGCTAACAAAGATAACTGCATATAAATTCTTCAAATTCATTGTTTTTCAGTTTTGGGAGAAGTGAACTAACTACATGTAGTTAAACTGGTCATTTAATTACATTTTGCAGTAGCTTGGTGGTTGAAATAAATTCAAATCATCGTAGTGTTTTCATTAGTTAATGACTTGTTTTGCCATGTAGTGCAATGATGTATCTAAAATAAAGTAAAATATGGGTGAAGTAGGCACTCATTTCCATTCTGTTTGGCATTGGACCTCCCTAATTCTCACTTGAAACACTTTCCGTGTGCCTAATTCTCACTTCATGTGTTTAATAGGCTAAATCCCACATTCTGTTAACATCTGACTGCAGGGTAATCTATTCTTGCAATTTGTGGTCTGACATTTCAGATAAAGATATTATACAGTGGGGAGAACAAGTATTTGATCACCTACCAACCAGTAAGAATTCCGGCTCTCACAGTCCTGTTAGTTTTTCATTAAGAAGCCCTCCTGTTCTCCACTCATTACCTGTAATAACGGCACCTGTTTGAACTCGGTACCTGTATAAAATACACCTGTCCACACACTCAATCAAACAGACTCCAACCTCTCCATAATGGCCAAGACCAGAGAGCTGTGTAAGGACATCAGGGATAAAATTGTAGACCTGCACAAGGCTGGGATGGGCTACAGGACAATAGGCAAGCAGCTTGGTGAGAAGGCAACAACTGTTGGTGCAATTATTAGAAAATGGAAGAAGTTCAAGATGACGGTCAATCACCCTCAGTCTGGGGCTCCATGCAAGATCTCACCTCGTGGGGCATCAATGATCATGAGGAAGATGAGGGATCAGCCCAGAACTACACGGCAGGACCTGGTCAATGACCTGAAGAGAGCTGGGACCACAGTCTCAAAGAAAACACACTACGCCGTCATGGATTAAAATCATGCAGCGCAGGCAAGGTCCCCCTGCTCAAGCCAGCGCATGTCCAAGCCCGTCTGAAGTTTGCCAATGACCATCTGGATGATCCAGAGGAGGAATGGGAGAAGTTCATGTGGTATGATGAGACAAAAATAGAGCTTTTTGGTCTAGACTCCACTCGCAGTGTTTGGAGGAAGAAGAAGGATGAGTACAACCCCAAGAACACCATCCCAACCATGAAGCATGGAGGTGGAAACATCATTCTTTGGGGATGCTTTTCTGCAAAGGGGACAGGACGACTGCACTGTATTGAGGGGAGGACGGATGGGGCCATGTATCGCGAGATCTTGGCCAACAACCTCCTTCCCTCAGTAAGAGCATTGAAGATGGGTCGTGGCTGGGTCTTCCAGCATGACAACGACCCAAAACACACAGCCAGGGCAACTAAGGAGTAGCTCTGTAAGAAGCATCTCAAGGTCCTGGAGTGGCCTAGCCAGTCTCCAGACCTGAACCCAATAGAAAATCTTTGGAGGGACCTGAAAGTCTGTATTTCCAAGCAACAGCCCCAAAACCTGAAGGATCTGGAGAAGGTCTGTATGGAGGAGTGGGCCAAAATCCCTGCTGCAGTGTGTGCAAACCTGGTCAAGAACTACAGGAAACGTATGATCTCTGTAATCGCAAACAAAGGTTTCTGTACCATCAAATACTTATGTCATGCAATAAAATGCTAAATTAATTACTTTAAAATCATACAGTGTGATTTTCAGGATTTTTGTTTTAGATTCCGTCTCTCACAGTTGAAGTGTACCTATGATAAAAAATTACAGACCTCTACATGCTTTGTAAGTAGGAAAACCTGCAAAATCGGCAGTGTATCAAAAACTTGTTCTCCCCACTGTATATTTTAGTAGTTTGTAATTAACAATTTTTTCGAAGTAACTTTAGTTGAAGCTGCAAAATGTTACTTTTTGGTCAACGTGACAAAATTCACATAGGAATGTGAGTTATAGATCTGTCATTCTAAATCAAGTCTAAGAAGCGGTGTATCTGTTTTATGTGCATTATTTCTATGCTTCCTGTTAAGTTTCATTTTTTGCATATTTGACTTTTGGTTTGGTAGACCAGCTTCAAACAGCTGAAAATACAACATTTTTGGTTTTAGAAAATATATTTCACAGCGGTTTAGATTGTACAATGATTCTCTACAACAGGGGTGTCAAACTCAATGCAGACACTCCAGACGCTCAGCCCTTTGTTGAATGCGTTTGACACATGCTCTAAACTAGACTTGTTTGTTTTGTCACAGAAACTGAAATTAGGCCAACTAAATTTCTAAGAATTTTACCAAAGAGGAAATGGCAGAGCAATTTCTGCATAGTGCATCTTTAAGAAAACTATATTTCCTAAATGTATCTTTAGTGTAGCTTAACTACTTCCAGTGTGAAGTAATTGGTAGCTTGGTAAAATATATTTTCAGAGTCGCTTCCCCAACACTGAATATTTTACACAATATCTTATCACAGCCCTGGCAATCAATGGTTAAGAATCTCCCTGACCAAAATGTCTGACCTTTATCCCATCATAAGAAGATTTATGTCCAAACTAGTGTTCTAATTCCTAATTCTATGTCTGTCTCACTGTCTGGAATTTCTGGCTGCTATGATTGGATAGCGTGAGCTCATTTGATAGAGAGCCATCAGCACAGCTACTTCTCTCGTCTTAGTGGGCACTGGGCAAGTGTACATGATCGTAATCCATACCCAACTCACCAGTAGGCTAAGTCGTTACGAACTCAATTACAAAACACAGTTTTGAACGAGACTGACATTATGACAAAATTATCCTATTTACACTTTGTGGTACATTTTCACGCTAAAATTCATGTTTCTGACTCATATCGATGCCACATATCTGTAGGCCGTTGGGAAGTTGGTTCTAAGGTAGCCTAGGCACCGATTCACTACATACTGGGCAAAGATGTAAATTCAACTTCTATTCCATGTTGGTTCAAAGTAAATGATTTGAAATGACGTGGAAACAACTTGTGTGTTCCCAGTGGGTATCGGCTGCCAAGGCAAGTTCTAAGGGGAAGTTTACCTTTAACATCAGATTTTAAACACAACCTTAAACACACAGCTAGAGATATGTGTAAACCTGTCCTTAAATTAATACCAAAAAGCATATTTTCGTTTGCATTTGTACTTTGTGGCTGTGGTATCTAGTGACAACTGCGCTCCCTAGCATCAAGGCACCCCGGCGCCCTGGAGAAAAAGGAAGTGAAAAAGGGAGCCTAAAAATCTAGCTTTTTTTTTACTAAGAAATTAAGTCAAATTACTCAAAGGTAAGGAAGATATCAACAATAACGTTACTGTAATGATCTACAGGGGATATGGCTGAGACTGACATATTAGTAGCTACAGTGGGGCAAAAAGTATTTAGTCAGCCACCAATAATGCCTGTAATTTATCATAGGTACACTTCAACTATGACAGACAAAATTAGAAAAAAAATCCAGAAAATCACATTGTAGGATTTTAAATTAATTTATTTGCAAATTATGGTGACTAAATACTTTTTTGCCCCACTGTATGTTGCCAAATTGCGGCAAAATCAATATGACATGTAGGCTAATCAACTAGGTCTACGGTAGCCTAGGCAGCCAATAGTGGACACTAGATCTGCACTGTTGTCTAGGTTTAATGTGATTTCCCTGTAATACACTCATGTCCATCCGTGCCCTGGCTCTTACCTCCTCCTCCATTCCACCGTCCTCCATTCAGGCTGCAAGGCACCATTTCCCACCTTAGCCACCTTTAATGGCGAGCTGCCGAAAATAAACAGGAAAGATCTGTCTTTTATTAATGGTGTTTTAATAAAACAACATTTTCCACCACCCTTTTCAAACAACTTAGGATGTTGCACACCACGTTCAGCCAAGGGTGTGCGACATCCTAAATGGTCAGAAAATCCAAAAAAGGTGGTGGATTTTAAAAATTTATTAAGACAGTACACATATTTTCCCCCTTTTCTCGCCTGCTAAAGCTAGATAAGGAGGACAATTATGCCTTTTCAGCCTGAGTGGAGGATGCTTTATTTACCAGCCGGTCCAAGGGGGACACGTGTGTATTACCAGAAATCAGTGTTGCCAACTCCTCAGTAAGGAAATTAGCTATTGGCTGTTCTAAATGTCGCTAGAAGTCGCTAAATGACGTCATCACCCAATTTGCATAATTGGCCATGTGCATGTAATTATGATGGACGCTGTAGGAGAGAGGAATAATGTTGTGGGAGAGACAAAAAGTGAGTAAAAGAACACCCTAAATATGTTTAGAACTACAAATTAACTTTCTTCTGTCGATTCCTCCTCCTTTATCCGGGCTTGGAACTGGCAAATGTGACCCCAAAAAAATGTGACACTCTGGCGGAGTTACTTCTTTTTTAATTTAGTTTAGTTTTTTAGTTTAGTTTTTTACATTTACATCCCGTCCTGAATGTATGTCAGGGCAGGATCAGCCAGCGGCGGCTTCTCGCATGCGCGATTGATTTACAGTCTGGAAGCGGATGGGTGAACATCTCCTGCTCTGACTGCAGCTGGGAGGGACTGCTGCGCAAGGACTGGGCCGCCTGTGAGTGCTTTTGGACGGGGGTGGGGCTCACAGCAGCACCCGCTGCTCGTTGAGAAGAGTGCTTTCACGTCCGAGTCTCCAAAAGCCTCCAATAACACCAGAAAAAGTTGCTAGATGTGTCGCTAGTCACACCTCCCAGTTGAGACCCCATTAGCTAGACCCTCCATTGGGTCAATACACTATAATGAACTTGTACGCCTGTGAATTGAAACACTACTCACGTTCCAGTTCTCATGATTTATAAGGCTGGCTGATAGTAGAATGTCACCTCACTTAGGAAGACAGCAAAACTGAACTATGGTTTTACACAATTATGGAGAATTAACTACAGTGAAAAGCACAGTTGTAACCTCATCCATTTTATATGAAACTTTTCTCTTGATTCCTCGTCCTGAAATTAAGAAGCCAGACACACTTCACGTTTCAAAACCACTGCTTAAAAGAAGTGCTAAGGAGCAGGGCGATACAGAAAGTATTACAGTAAAGATGATGGCTAATTATGCAGTCCGCAGATACGGTTCACTAATCTCCCCTCTCTTTCTCTGACTGACAGGGTGTACGGACTGTATCAGCACATGAATGGGAGCAGGTTTGCCTGGAAAATTGCATGTGTCTGTGTGACTGGAGCGCTCAGTGTTCCCTTTCTAAGTGAAATCTGACACTAGAGATGGTTAAGTTGGGTAACAGAGCCAAAAATGAACTGCTGACAAAGTTAAAGGTGTCAACTCCCCAATATTTACAACCAGCCACATTGAAACAAAGCTGACTTGGTATCTTGACTAGGCCTTCTGACTAGCCTGATATTTTCTGTGTTTAATATATATTTGGAAACACAAACGCCCACATGCCTGAGTGGGATTTCTCTCCATAGCCACAGCAAAATTGAGTCCATCTTTTAAAAGGCCCACACTCTCATGAGGCGAGATGAGGGTGAACAAAATAAGAGTGAAGGTGAGGGGGACCATGGCTCACTTTGCAGTGACAAGAAAACGTTTTTTTTTAAATGTTAAATGGAGGTTAGCAAAAAGCTGATCCCTCCTCAGCTGGAAGCGGCTGTCACTCTGTGCCTATTTGTGCAACGTGACTTTCCTTGGCCTGACAGATGGGGGGAGTACTGGTTTATAATGGACCCAGTCCACTTGTTGTTTGTCTTCCCCCAAATGAGTCGGAGAGTTACCGCTGACGAGGGGAAGTAGGCCTATACAAGTCAGGACCACCAACCACTGACTGGTGCAAAATTTTTGGTGCCGTCTTGGATGGTTCCTCCTACCATGCCATACTATAGCCGTGCAACCTTGTCATGCCACACTGTGAGTGGATGAGTGTGGCCTAGTTCTATCGTGCCATTGGGGGATATTTGGTTTGCGGGGCCAAGTTGCAGAATAATGCAGGCGCAATGGGAAATCTTATAGCTCTGTTGTCCTTTGAAAATAAAGTTTAATAATCGGTGTTGAGTGCCCTATTGCTCCATGTAGGAATTATACAGCAGAATGAGAATATATTCTATGTAAAGACTTCCTATCATGTAGACCCACAGTACTACCAGTTAGCTAATGTTAAATCACATCACTTTGTGTGGTTAATTATACACTATTTGCATCTCCCAGTTGAGACCCCATTAGCTAGCGCTCCATTGGGTCAATATACTATAATGAACTTGTACAGCTGTGAATTGAAACACTACCTACGTTACACTTCTTATGATTTATAAGGCTGGCTGATAGCAGAATGTCACCTCACTTAGGAACACAGCAAACCTGAAATATGGTTTAACGCAATTCTGGAGAATGAACTACAGTGAAAAGCATAGTTGTAACCTCATCCATTTTATATTGGACTTTTCTCTTGATTCCTCTTCCTGAAATTAAGAAGCCAGACACACTTCACGTTTCAAAACCACTGCTTAAAAGAAGTGCTAAGGAGCAGGGCGATAAAGAAAGTATTACAGTAAAGATGATGGCTAATTATGCAGTCCGCAGATACGGTTCACTAATCTCCTCTCTCTTTCTCTGACTGCCAGGGTGTACGGACTGTATCAGCACATGAATGGGAGCAGGTTTGCCTGGAAAATTGCATGTGTCTGTGTGACTGGAGCGCTCAGTGTTCACTTTCTAAGTGAAATCTGACACTAGAGAGGGTTAAGGTGGGTAACAGAGCCAAAACCAAACTGCTGACAAAGTTAAAGGTGTCAACTCCCCAATATTTACACCCAGCCACATTGAAACAAAGCTGACTTGGTATCTTGACTAGGCCTTCTGACTAGCCTGATATTTTCTGTGTTTAATATATATTTGGAAACACAAACGCCCACATGCCTGAGTGGGATTTCTCTCCATAGCCACAGCAAAATTGAGTCCGTCTTTTAAAGGACCCACACTCTCATGAGGCGAGATGAGGGTGAACAAAATAAGAGTGAAAGTGAGGGGTACGATGGCTCACTTTGCAGTGACAAGGCAGAGTTAATAAGGATCGGTGTCCTGCTAGCGGGGCAACTTAAAAAAAGCTTAAATTATTGTTAATCTAACTCTACTGTCCGATTTACAGTAGCTATTACAGCAAAAACATGCCATGCGATTGTTTGAGGACGGCGCCCCACATCAAAATATTTTTCCCCCGGCACAGGTTTCACACATTCACATATAAAGATGAAATATTCACTTACTTTATGAAAATCTTCCTCTGATTTGTCACCCAAAGGGTCCCAGCTATAACATGTTGTTAGATAAAATCCTTCTTCATATCCCAAAAAGTCAGTTTAGTTGGCGCCATCGATTTCAGTAATCCACTCGTTCAACTTGCAGATAAAGGAATCCTAAAATCTACCCCTAAACTTTATTTCAACAAGTCAAAATATGTTTCTATTTACTCCTCAGATGCCCTAAAATGTAATCAAGTAATCAAATAATATTTATTTTGGAAATAAGTATTTAATTGGAAACATGGATTTCCAAGACTATGTCCTTCTACTAAAACTGTTATTTTATATTCTTTTTTGAATTTACAAGCCTGAAACCTTGAACATAGACTGCTGGATGCATGGGAATTGCATCCAGGGAGTTTTTTTACAACATGACCTTTCTCTTGCATTTCTGAGAGGATGGTCTCTCAAAAAAAAATCTGTTTGTTTTTTCTTGTATCTATTCTGTTATATTCTCCTACATTATTTTAACATTTCCACAAACATCAAAGTTTTTTATTTCCAATGGTACCAATTATATGCATATCCTGGCTTCAGGGCCTGAGATACAGGCAGTTTACTTTGGGCACGTCATTCAGGCGGAAATTGAGAAAAAAGGGGCCTAGCCATAGAAGTAAAGAGTTTTTTCAGGTGTTAAATGGAGGTTAGCAGAAAGCTGATGATGTCTTGGATGGTTCCTCCTACCATGCCATATCCATGCAACTCTGTCATGCCACAGTGGGTGGATGAGTTTGGCATAGTTCTATAGTGCAAGTGGAGGATGTTTGGTTTGCGAGGCCAAGTTGCAAAGTAATGCAGGAGCAATGGGAAATCTTATAGCTCTGTTGTCCTTTGTATATGAAGTTAAATAATTGGTTCTTGTTTCCCAAGATATTTGACCTTTAACCTGTCAACCCTTACTATGCATTGATGAATGATGTTAGTGGAGGCAAATAATATTTATTCAGAGTTTCTCTTTTTTGTGTAGGGTTCCAAATTAAATAATTTATGGAGCATATACATTGTAACAAGGCATTGTAACAACACTCTTGGGTAATTTAACTTACAGTTAAACACAGGATAATTTTATTTTGCCTCAGCACAAATATCCAATACTGGTGCAGGACTTTTCTAGTCCCACTGGAGTTTTATTGCATATATTTCTGCCAAGATCCCCAACTAAATGTGAATTATTAGCATAATATAGAATCATGTCCTTTGCTACCAGTATATGTGAAAGTCTCATACATTACAATGATGCACCTGAACTATTTAGTATGCCAAGGTACTCAGTCATAAAGTCTACAGCAGTGGAGGCTCCTCGGAGGAAGAAGGGGAGGTCCATCCTCCTCAGTGAATTTGACCAAATAATGGATTAAAACACAGTTTTGCTATGAAACTCTCTAGTAGCCTCAACAGCACTCTGTAGGGTAGCACCATGGTGTAGCCGGAAGACAGCTAGTTTCCGTCTTCCTCTGGGTATATTGACTTCAATACATGGTTCTCACCTCCTTCCATAGACTTACTCAGTAATTATAACAACTTCCTCCAACCTATCAGAGCTCTTGCAGCATGAACTGACATGTTGTCCACCCAATCAAAGGATCAGAGAATGAATCTCGTACTGAAAGCGTAAGCTAAAAGGACTGCATAACATTTGGCCAGTAGATGACTCAAAGAGAGAGAAAGACAATAGTTAAACAGTTTTGAACAAAAGCATTTATAAAAAAATGTAGGAGAAGCAAGAGAGTGAAAGAGAACTAGCTATATTTCTCATTGTATTTTTATTTTTACTTTCACATACTTAAAAATAAAATCTCATATATTTTTTAAATATTAAAAACATACTAATCTACTTGCAGTGAAGCCACTCAATATTTACATTACATTCAGTCATCTAACAGACTTCCATCCAGACCGACCCACAGAACCAACCAGGGTCAACGCCCTGATCAAAGGCATGTCGACAGATCCCCTACAAGGTCTCCCACAGATTTCCAATTTTGCGCCCTCCTTGGGCTCATGTGGTGGAGGAGATCTTCATGGGCTATACTCAGCCTTGTCTCAGGGTAGTAAGTTGATGGTCTGTTGATATTCCTCTAGTGGTGTGGGGGCCTGACTGTTTGGCCCTGTCCGGGGATATCGTCGGACGGGGCCACAGGGTCCCCCCGACATCCCCCTGTCTCAGCCTGCAGTATCTATGCTGCAATCGTCTATGTGCCAGGGGGATAGGGTCAGTCTGATATATCTGGTGTAATTCTCCTGTCTTATCTGGTGTCCTGTGTGAATTTAAGCAAGCTCCCTCTAATTCTCTCTCTCCCTATCTCCCTCCCCTCGTTGAGGACCGGAGCCCCACTACCATGCCTCAGGACTACCTCGCCTGAGGACAACTGGCTGTCCCCAGTCCACCTGCGGCTGTGGAACCCAGACCTGTTCACCGGATGTCCTACCTTGTCCCGGACCTGCTAGACTTTCTCTCTCTCTACCGCACCTGCTGTCTTGACCTCTGGATGCTTGCCTATGAAAAGCCAACTGATATTTACTCCTGAGGTACTGACATGTTGCCACTCTACAACCACTGTGATTATTATTTGACCCTGCTGGTCATCTATGCACTAAACATATTGAAGAGCAATCTGGCCTTAATGAACATGTACTCTTATAATCCCAGTTTTAGGCTGGGTTTCTGTATAGCCCTTTCTGACATCTGCTAATGTAAAAAGGACTATACAGTGGGGCAAAAAAGTATTTAGTCAGCCACCAATTGTGCAAGTTCTCCCACTTAAAAAGATGAGGCCTGTAATTTTCATCATAGGTACACGTCAACTATGACAGACAATGAGAAAAAATCCAGAAAATCACATTGTAGGATTTTTAAATGAATTTATTTGCAAATTATGGTGGAAAATAATAAGTATTTGGTAATCTACAAACAAGCAAGATTTCTGGCTCTCACAGACCAGTAACTTCTTCTTTAAGAGGCTCCTCTGTCCTCCACTCGTTACCTGTATTAATGGCACCTGTTTGAACTTGTTATCAGTATAAAAGACACCTGTCCACAACCTCAAACAGTCACACTCCAAACTGCACTATGGCCAAGACCAAAGAGCTGTCAAAGGACACCAGAAACAAAATTGTAGACCTGCACCAGGCTGGGAAGACTGAATCTGCAATAGGTAAGCAGCTTGGTTTGAAGAAATCAACTGTGGGAGCAATTATTAGAAAATGGAAGACATACAAGACCACTGATAATCTCCCACGATCTGGGGCTCCACGCAAGATCTCACCCCGTGGGGTCAAAATGATCACAAGAACGATGAGCAAAACTCCCAGAACCACACAGGGGGACCTAGTGAATGACCTGCAGAGAGCTGGGACCAAAGTAACAAAGCCTACCATCAGTAACACACTACGCCGCCAGGGACTCATATCCTGCAGTGCCAGACGTGTCCCCCTGCTTAAGCCAGTACATGTCCAGGCCAGTCTGAAGTTTGCTAGAGAGCATTTGGATGATCCAGAAGAAGATTGGGAGAATGTCATATGGTCAGATGAAACCAAAATATAACCTTTTGGTAAAAACTCAACTCGTCGTGTTTGGAGAACAAAGAATGCTGAGTTGCATCCAAACAACACCATACCTACTGTGAAGCATGGGGGTGGAAACATCATGCTTTGGGGCTGTTTTTCTGCAAAGGGACCAGGGCGACTGATCCGTGTAAAGGAAAGAATGAATGGGGCCATGTATCGTGGGATTTTGAGTGAATACCTCCTTCCATCAGCAAGGGCATTGAAGATGAAACGTGGCTGGGTCTTTCAGCATGACAATGATCCCAAACACACCGCCCGGGCAACGAAGGAGTGGCTTCGTAAGAAGCATTTCAAGGTCCTGGAGTAGCCTGTCTCCAGATCTCAACCCCATAGAAAATCTTTGGAGGGAGTTGAAAGTCCGTGTTGCCCAGCAACAGCCCCAAAACATCACTGCTCTAGAGGAGATCTGCATGGAGAAATGGGCCAAAATACCAGCAACAGTGTATGAAAACCTTGTGAAGACTAACAGAAAACGTTTGACCTCTGTCATTGCCAACAAAGGGTATATAACAAAGTATTGAGAAACTTTTGTTATTGACCAAATACTTATTTTCCACCACAATTTGCAAACAAATTCATTAAAAATCCTACAATGTGATTGTCTGGATTTTTTCTCCTAATTTGGTCTGTCATAGTTGAAGTGTACCTATGATGAAAATTACAGGCCTCTCTCATCTTTTTGAGTGGGAGAACTTGCACAATTGGTGGCCGGCTAAATACTTTTTTTGTCACGTTCTGACCTTTGTTTCCTTTGTTTTGTCATTATTTAGTATGGTCAGGGCATGAGTTGGGGTGGGCAGTCTATGTTTGTTTTTCTAGGTTTTGGGTATTTCTATGTTTCGGCCTAGTATGGTTCTCAATCAGAGGCAGGTGTCATTAGTTGTCTCTGATTGAGAATCATACTTAGGTAGCCTGGGTTTCACTGTGCGTTTGTGGGTGATTGTTCCTGTCTCTGTGTTTTGCACCAGATAGGGATGGTTTTGGTTTTCCACGTTTATTGTTTTGTAGTGTTCATGTTTATCTTTCTTTATTAAACATGAATCAATATAACCATGCTGCGTTTTGGTCCGCCTCTCCTTCACCACAAGAAAACCGTTACATTTTTGCCCCACTGTATATATATTCCACTTACTTAGCAAATGCAGCTAGCTAGTTTAGCCTACTCAAACACCTGAGTCAAACAGAGAGGAATTCTTTGTTAGCTAGCTGGCTATGGCAATCCAACACTAACTCTTCCAAATCAAGGTAAGCTTTTGGTTTTATTAATTTATTGCCATTGGGGCCCACCGGTGTAAGTGCTAAACTCCTTTCTGACTGTACACTGTACTGCATGAATGTAGCGGGTTTACTAACATGTTAGTTTTAGTAGCTATATTGACTATGACGTTAGCTAATATGGTGACAATGATGTAGGCTGTTTGTAGCGGTTATTATATGAAGGTTTGGCTCAGATTTTTTTCTTTTTTTCCCGGTAACAGACAGCTGATGTGGTGTGCACTGAAGTCCAAAAGTGAAGGAAAAAGGTGAGAGGAGGAGAGCTCGTAGATGCGAGAAAGAATACAACGAGCAAAGAGAACTGTGTTTGAATGTGATCAGGGGTGTGTATTCATTCAGCCGATTCTGAAAATAGGTTTCTTAAACAGAAGAAAATAGAACGAAACGAGGAATAGAAACTTAAATTTGCAACTGTTGGACTAATGATTACACTCTAGATCAGCTAGATGCAGGCATGAGTGTGCAAGGTGGTATTCAATGTGTCACTGTCTGTCACCTTGATTAGTCAAATTGTTATTTCGACCTGTGCAACTACAGTTTCATTTTTCATTCATAGGCTAGGTTGTAGCCACCTCATGGTGGGAATAGGGGAAAATGGGGTGTAATGTGTCGTAGCCTAAACCTATCGATGTTACATTGAGCCGGGTGAATGGAATAAGAATGACAATCATCCAATATGCTGTAATAGAAATAAGACCATGTTCATTAAACAGCACCGACCTCCACTCATCTACAGTATTGGTTTCTATATGAGAGACCTCAGAGTCAGATCTCTGAGTGCAGCCAGATACTCATAACAGAGGCAAACCGCGTGCCAATCAAATTCTGTGTTCCAATCTAATAATGCTGTGTCTGTGCCATGTGGGTCAGAGGCTCCGGCTGGTTCAGTATAAAGGCCCATGCTTTGCAGCAGCCTCTGAGGACGGTGAGAAGCTTAGCTGCTCTGATGGCAGTGGGAAGCCCCTCTGACCCAGAGGATCCAGGAGGATTGGATGTGCTCTTGCTGTTAGGCCTTAGCCACTCGAGTGGAGAGTGGGAGTGGAGGATTTACTGGAGAGAGATAGAGGGCGTGAAAGCTTGGAGTCAGGACTGAAGGTCTGCTTGGATCGAAAACTGATCCTGCGCCCTCCATGCCCCTTTGTTAATCTGCAGTTCTATTGCAATGCCTTTTAACTGGGAATAGGCCACACCTTTAAACTTTCTCGCAGGCCGTGTATATACACACACGTACGGCTCAGACATGGACGCAGACACACACACACACGGACGCAGCACTCTCAGATCGCTTCTCATTCACTTCCGCATTCCTCCTTTAATGCACCATGCACCAAGTTCCATGTTTTAATAACTCCTTGTTTGACGGCAAAAGTTGTGTTTTCTAAGAAAGTCATTACAGAGCCACAATGTCTCATTGTAGCCACAATGTTTCATTGTAGAAGACAATATTGTTCCACTGAGTGGTTTATATTAAAGACTAGAACGCTGTTCTTCAGCTCGCTGCTTTTTTGTCAGTGACACAGAGGCATTTGTCTAAACTCTAGAAGGTTTTGTCAGGCAGGGCTGGCATGTGACTGATGCAACCGACAACTGGAAGCTTGAGCGATCCAATGCAACTGTTTTTGCAGTGAGCAACTGTTTCTTTACTGTAGATGCACAGCTGAGTGGTTGGATATCCCAACCCAGAGTCATATACACTGAGTGTACAGAACATTTATTAACACCTGTTCTTTCCATGACATAGACTGACCAGGTGAATCCATGTGAAAGCTATGATCCCTTATTGATGTCACTTGTTAAATCCACTTCAAATCAGTGTAGATGAAGGGGAGGAGACAAGCCTTGAGACAATTGAGACATGGATTGTGTATGTTTGCCATTCAGGGGGTGAATGGGTAAGACAAACTATTTCAGTGATAATGAATGTGGTATGGTAGAACATGCCAGGCGCACCGGTTTGTGTCAAGAACTGCAGCGCTGCTGGGTTTTTCATGCTCAACAGTTGTGTATCAAGAATGGTCCACCACCCAAAGGACATCCAGCCAACTTGACACAGCTGTAGGAAGCGTTGGAGTAAACATGGGCAACGCAATACACGGAGAGTGTGGTGAAGAAGGTGCAACAGCGCCTCTTCAACCTCAGGAGACTGAAGAAATTTGCCTTGTCACTTAAAACCCTCACAAACTTTTATAGATGCACAATTGAGAGCATCCTGTCGGGCTGTATTAACTCCTGCTACAGCAACTCCACCACCCACAACCGCAGGGCTCTCCAGCGGGTGGTACGGTCTGCACAACGCATCACCGGGGGCAAACTTCCTGCCATCCAGGACACCTACAGCACCTTATGTCACAGGAAGTCCAAAAAGATCATCAAGGACAACAACCAACCAAGTCACTGCCTGTTCACCCCACTATCATCCAGAAGGCGAGGTCAGTACAGGTGCATCAAAGCTGGGACCGAGAGACTGAAAAACAACTTCTATCTCAAGGCCATCAGACTGTTAAATAGCCATCACTAACACAGCGAGGCTGCAGCCTACATACAGACTTCAAATCATTGGCCACTTTAATAATGTCACTTTAATAATGTTTACATATCTTGCATTACTCATGTCATATGTATATACTGTATTCTATACTATCTACTATTAATTCCATTCCTTTACTTAGATTTGTGTGTATTAGGTATTTGTTGTGAAATTGTTAGATATTGCTGCACTGTCGTAACTTGAAGCGCAAGCATTTTGCTATAACTGCAATAACATCTGCTAAACATGTGTATGTGACAAATACAATTTGATTTGATTACGAGAGTCTTTTTTTCTAACTGAACTTTCCGAGAACGCCACTTTATTCTCCATGGGAGTTGCAAATTGATAATTGACCCTTCTGCATTTTATTGTTTATTTCTGATACATTTTAAAACCTTTGAATATATCCAGTGAAAGCAGATCTGCAATTTGTTGACACCACAGTACAGACATAATTTATAGGGAATAGTCAATTATAGAGGCAATTATATTACGATCTAGCCCAACCCTGCCCTCCTGCCTCAGAGCCTCTATTCTCACAGATCCACATGCATAGTCACCAGTGTCTCCAGACTTGATACTTTGCCTGACACTGTTTGCTTTCTTACTTTTGCATACTTAGTCCATAGACCATAGAGTCCAGCAACATCAGCAGAGCTAGGGTATGGTGGAAAAGATGGCCATAGACCGACAGAAGTGGACATCCTTTGAGTGAGTGAGTCAAATATAACCATATTTTCCCGATAGCCAAGATAGAGAGGAAAGTCATGGGAGATGTACATTACAGTTGTTGCATCATGTTAGAAAGGGACACATACCTTAGCACCTTACTTCAGCACTATTGAAAATAGCATTGATGTATATTAGAGTGGCAGACAAATTTGTCCTTGGGACAGTGTAATAGATTCCCCTTGTAGTGTAGAGAGTGAGGAATTGCAAACTTTACAGCCATTTGCCTCTAAGTGTTGTAGGTGGCTAGAATGTGCCATAGACTCAGAAGATGAAGGACATACGTGACTCACCACCTGGATTCGGACTTAAATTTTAAGTTATGTTTACATTGGATAAAAGTAGAGACTCAGAGCTAAAAAAGGGTATATCATACACGGCATTTGAGTAAACAATGGGAAGGTAATTATGCTTAAGCTGGAAAACTCACATTTGAGAAAACCGTCTTTCAATGTTTTGATAGTAGTGTTGGAGAGCCCCTCTTTGTCTTCACTCATTCAGCTGTTTTCACACACCTTTAAGCCTTAGCCCCACCCATCTCTTTAAGGCTGGATCTGTGGTGTCTGTACTAACTTTCCAGCTACTTCCAGACATCTAAGAGCGAGAGAACAGCTCACTGAACATTACTCATCCTAGCAGAGATTGTTAGGCTATTATGTTAGCCAGAGTGTTGGTAACTGTGCTGTCAGATTGTTCATTCGTAAATTCGGAGTGTTTCACATTCAGAGCGCACACTGGACGCCCTGGCCTATAATAGGGTTGTTCTGACCTCACAACAACAGTCAAGCACCCAAGCTAACTGGCTAACATTGGCTAGCTACTTCCAGACACATAATGAGAGAACACCCCACTCTGACCATTTTACTCACCCTAGCAGAGCTGGTTAGGCAGTTTTCATGTTACCCAGAGTGTTGGTGACTGTAACAGTGCTGCTGGCAACAATTGAATTCTGCTTTGTTGCCGACGTTTACTGACAACAGACATATTCAACAGGTGTTGAACGTTCAAAAATGCATCAGTTATTCTGCACTCTGGCACACTAGTCTTTTGTTAAGAAATGTAGCTAGATAGCTAGCTAGGAAAACAATGAATCCCAACGCATGATGTAACGTCAGTTAGTGAGCCAGCCAGCTAACGTTAGCGAGCTAGCTAAGAGTACACTAACTTGAAATGAAAAGACTTTATCAACATTAGTGGAGTCTTTTGTTAAGAAAGTATTAGCTAGCTAGCCAAACAATGGTCCATAAACACAACTCATGACATTCCTACCCTGCATGAATCTGCAGGTAGCTAGCCAACCAGGTTCTATTGCTATAACTAGTCAGGCAAATGTGTCTGTGATACAAAGAATAAGATCATACACATAATGTTAGCTAGCGACCCAGCCAGCTAACGTTAGCTAGCTAACAGTGCACTTGAAATGAAACCACTTTGTAAAAATTTGAAATGTGTAATATCTTAAAATGTAGCAAGCTAGACTATCTTACCCGTGGTATGAAATCGTAAATATCCAGAGCGAATTTACCAGCTACTACGTCTACCAACAGTTGCAGTGACATTCTATTGAAATGGATACTTGCATGGAGTCTTTTGTTAAGACATGTAGCTAGCTAGCTAAACAATGGACTTTAATCACAACTCATGACGTTACTACCCTACATGAATGTGCAGATAACAAACTAAATGAAACCACTTTCTGTCAAAATTAGAAACTTGTAATATCTGAAAATATAGCTAGCTACACTCTTACCAGTAAACATCATCATGGTTGGATGCGTCTCCTGTCTGATGCCATGCATGGTTGCCGTTAGTTTGACGATGTAATCCAGACTGGTGTTTTCTCCATCTCCTTAGCTGTCATACTCAAATTCCACTGATTTCAAAACTCGGTCCTCCAGAAAATGGAGAGCATACACATAACGTTAGCTAGCGAGCCAACCAGCTAACATTAGCTAGCTAACAGTACACTTTAACTTCACATTAGCTTTATGGAGTTTTACTACACGCTGCTTTTTTTTTAACAAATGTATCATTTGACATGATTACCTAGACATACTGACCATCTCCAATAGACAAACGCATGCAATATGGCAGACCAATCCAAGGAAGGTTACTCACTTTTTCTGTGGCTAAACCAACTAGGCTCGTAAATTTTAACAATTTTATTTGTATTTACAGATGGCATAAAAGTTTGACATTAAGGTACATGAAAGTTCACATGTTCGAGAAGGCATTTCTGCCCCCAAAAAAAGAATTTAGATGAAAAAACATTTTTTACGCTCCAATAGTTCTCCTGTGAAGTCGTGACTTGCGACACATGCCTAGTTTCCTGAATCGGATCAAACAATTGGGAAACAGTGTACAACATTCTGGCAAGAAGGGCATTCTATCTTGATAAAATGAGTGTCTCGATGGTTTCTCAAATTGATTCAATGGTTTAAAGATGAAACCTCATTTTAAATATGTGAACAGTGGGAGGTGGGTGATTAATGATGTGTTCATCAATTCCCACCTGACCTGACAACTGCAGTACATGTTTTACCCATCTGGCTTAACTATTGACTAAGCTGGAGATGTGCCAGGAGCAAGGCGTCATGTTCAACTTTGGAAGAATCATCAAATCAAATGTTATTAGTCACATGCACCAAATACAACAACAACAACCTTACAGTGAAATGCCTACTAACAGTACAAGCCCCTAACCAACAATGCAGTTTAAAAAAACGTGAATAATAAATAATAAATAAGTCATTAAAGAGCAGCAGTAAAATAATAGCGAGAATATAAACTCAGCAAAAAAAAGAAACGTCCCTTTTTCAAGACCCTGTCTTTCAAAGAAAATGGTTAAATCCCAAACTTCACAGATCTTCATTGTAAAGGGTTTAAACCCTGTTTCTCATGCTTGTTCAATGAACCATAAACAATTAATGAACATGCACCTGTGGAACGGTCATTAAGACACTAACAGCTTACAGATGGTAGAAAATTAAGGTCACAGTTATGAAAACTTAGGACACTAAAGAGGCCTTTCTACTGACTCTGAAAAACACCAAAAGAAAGATGCCCAGTGTCCCTGATCATCTGCATGAATGTGCATTAGGCATGTTGCAAGGAGGCATGAGGACTGCAGATGTGGCCAGGGCAATAAATTGCAATGTCGGTACTGTGAGACTCCTAAGACAGCGCTACAGGTGACAGGGAAATTGCAAGGTTATGTTATAATGCTTGTATTGCATTCTAATGGTTGTTTTATTCGTCAGAATATAGTATATTGTTAGCTATTGTGTGTGTGTTCTATTGAGGATGGGCCTCTATGAGATTAACAATGTCTTTGGGTGATAAAACCTAAAGAGCATTCCAGAGAACATGAGTTAATGTTTCTGTTCTATACCGTACCAGGAAGAGACGGTTCCCGTTTGGAGTAGGAGAGCCAGACACTGGTCTATACAATGAAAACACTGCTATGTATTACAGATATCTTTTATACAAATCTTAACCTTGTGACCATTCTATGTAAGGGGTATATCCTGGTTATTAAAGACCTTTGTACTTTTGTTTTGCCACTCTCAACAGATCATTAGAAATAGTGAATCGTTGAAAGTCATTGCTATTGCAAAGCTCTTATTATTAAAGATTTAGTTTTAGTTTAAGTATAATTCTGACTGCTGTGATAAGTTTGTCTCTCCTCATTTGATAGGGCGGACAGCTGATCGTCCTCGCCGTGGCAGACCACGCGTAACAACATGAAGAACAACATGAAGAAAACCATTACACAACACCTGCACAGGATCGATACATCCGAACATCACACCTGCGGGACAGGTACAGGGTGGCAACAACTACTGCCCGAGTTACACCAGGAAGGCACAATCCCTCCATCAGTGCTCAGACAGTCCACAATAGGCTGAGAGAGGCTGGACTGAGGACTTGTAGGCCTGTTGTAAGGAAGGTCCTCACCAGACATCACCGACATCAAACGTCGCCTATGGGCACAAACCCACCGTCGCTGGACCAGACAGGACTGGCAAAAAGTGCTCTTCACTTAAATAAAACGCCATTTTATTCAATCAATTATTAAAGCCACTGTAAAATCCAAGGTAGCCTATTAGTATTGCGTGGCAGCAATGACTGAAACATCTTTGGAGTGAATAAGACCATGAGCGCATGGCAGAGAAAATTAGGAGGAGCTAAGTGTAGATCCATGAACAGTGCAAACGTTCATTATTAAAATAGAAATTCCTATACAGGGAGATGAGAAAGTCGTAGACATCGATTTTCAACAAACTAGCTTTGAAATGTTGACCTTATTAGCAGAAGAGCATGATAATTCCAACAACAAGATTAAAATCCTCTCACACTTCTTCATCTGCTTCGTATATCAAAGTGCTCTCTGATATTCCTACAAATGGTGGCCTGACTTTATTATGAACAATGAAGCTAATTTTGAGTTGTTCATTCGCAGAAATCATTACAAAATCAATTTCTTTGGTTGATCAACAAAGCTTTCCCCAGATGGGGTTTCATTACATAATTTATCATAATAATGTCCACTAAACAAAATAGCCCAAATGAGAGGATTAATTTCCTTTCCATCATTTCCCTTATTGCTATTGTTCAGAGCATCGATGTACTTCCTGTCTCTGGCAGTTTGGGAAGATAGGCTACATGTTCCTAAAGGAGCTACTATTTGTTAGTTTCCTTCAGAATCCATCTAAGAGATCTTTCAGATGATCTTATCATTCTTAGAGAAGATTAACAGTCCACACGCTCGCTTAGGCCATTATGGAAACACATATAACCATAGAAATGTCTTCCAAGTAAAATAAGAACATGTTATTTTACCTGAAAAATGTATAAAGGAATGATATACAAACTACCTGAAGGGTTTTAACATTTCTCCATGAAAATCTGTTGATAGTGGTACAATTCTTATTCACTTATTCAAGTTCACAATTATTCAAGTTCACCAACTGAGCAATCAAACACTGTTAGGAGAATATTCAGCTCTTGAACACAACAAATATAAGCTGAATGCATCGCTATTACTGTGCATTATTCAAGTGTAGTAGATGGATTACTGTCTTTAATATTATTTCTGGGCACCTTGAAATATTGTAGATTAAACAAAAAACCCAGATCTGTACAAGTGAAACTTTGGTAAATACAGGGAGACACATTTCCCCTTCCTGACATATTTAAAACCCAGCTACTGGAAGAGGCAATCCATTTATAAACTAATAAAACAAGACTGCCAACGAGTATTACATTTCAGGTTAGGTCAATTTATGTAAGGCGCAGTATATTGACACAAACAGTCACGGAGAGAGCATTGCTTCCCTTCCCAACATGCTAGAATGAAAATGCTGAGTAAGTAAATACGCCTGCTGTGGCAGCAGGATAATTTGATTCTGTGTTCCTAGTAAACCATGTTCGAGGCGTCATTTTTAGGATGTTATTTAGGATGTCACCACACAATGGGCTAAGCTCTTATAATGGAAAGAATCCCTATGAAGTGGAGCCAAATGTTTGTTGTTGTCACGTGTGCTCCCTCTCCGGCCTCTAGGTCACACTGCTCATTAGGGCGCACACCAGTCACCAGCGTTACGAGCATAATGCTACTCACCTGGACTCCATCACCTTGATTACCTGCCCTTTATATGTCACTCTATTCGGTTTCTTCCCCAGTCGTTATTGTTGCTGTTTCATGTCGGTGCGCTGTTTGTGTTTCTTGTTTTGTTCATTTATTTATTAAATGCTTCCCGACTCTCAGCGTACATCGTTACAGCTGTTTTTTGGAAGTAAAACTTTTTTCCTGTGAACCTGCCCCCTACAGACATTCACTGTTCTTTGTTTCATCCTTTTTCTCGTTAAAACCTGGGCTACAGCCACAGGCCTCCATGGTTCGTCTTGGGAAGAAAGAACAGATATCAGTAACTAGGAGCAGAAAGATGGACATCGTTGATTCTTAAAGTGTTTGTTGGGTGGATGAACTCCAAGAGATTTCCTTCCTTCCTCATCTTTTTTTGCTGCAGTTGCTTTTGCCATAATATTTAGTGATTTAAAGTGCTTATTTTAAACCATAGCAACTTTTGAACTAACACCAAAGCAAAAATGTATAGTATGTTGCAAAACATATGCTCACATACTCAACTTTCCACCAATTTCCCCCCAATTTTAATGTTTTCCATCAATTAAGGTTTTGGGAGAACCTCTTCAAAATTGTCCTTTTGCATTCCAACATGCAGTATTATACATGAAAAGCCACATCACTATGGCATTGCAATGCCTGTCACTCTGATTTGGACAGCATCACTAATATGAAAAAATATGTATAATCATAATTTTCCGTGTTTAGCCATTTTCCATTGCCATTTTCAAAGAGAGCATTGGAAGTTGTGCCAACTAACCATGGCAGTCAGTCCATTACCTTTTCTATGGAGAAGATTTAGCTGTTGAGTGCAATGTTGTTTGCCCTGTTGAGAATAAGATAAAGAAAATGAAAACTATGCATTGTAGTGTATAAATTTGAATAAAAACATTGCTATGCACACTCAAGCAAATGTGTGGTTGTAAACAACATTTTAAAATATAGCTTCATACCAGCAGTCATAACAAACCATTGTAGGCCTACTGCTATCCTCCATAAATCCTCCTTGATTACAATCGGTTACAACTTCCACCAGAGCCCTGCTGGCACAGGTGCTATTGATTGTTGATCTGACTTGTCAATCAACTCATTAATGGTCCTGTGAAATCACCTGTTTAAACCAAGGACTGGGGGCCAATTAAATCAAGTCAATAACAGGTTACCTCTGCAGCTGTGTTGTGTTTCGCCTGCCATTGCCTACAGCAGTAACCACACTTCCAAGCGCACTAGGAATGAGGACATGCTCCCACATGCAGATTAGCGCAAATTCATTTGCCAAAGTCATTTGCAGACTATAGCAATACCAAGTGATAGGTTGAGAAGTGGTGAAACCTTCAGTCTGCAGCTAGCCTCAAAAGCAAGGCTCAAGGAGGTCAATGTCTGGGTAACTGAATTAGGACTTGAAAGGCTAACCCAATTACTGTACATTACAAAGGAATTCCGTAAGCCAAGGCAATTCAGTTCATTTAAAAGCTGAGGCCATTACCGGATAAATATTGAGAAAAGGCCTGCAGTGTCGGGTTTCTGGGTTCAGATGCAATGCTGTGTATAGTGTGCACACGCCCACATACTCAAACGGGATTTCACACAGTTTACATATGATACTAATTTGTAATACTGCTATTCATTTGCATGTTTTAAAAAATACTTGAGGATGCACACACACAACACACACAAACACATACAGAAACACATACAGTCTCCTTTCTCCCAGAAGGTCTGCCTGCCCCTGCCTGAGAGCAGAACGACCCAGTGGCTACTAATGATTAATAAAGCAACAGGCTTCGTCCACAGCTTATTCACCTGTCCAGTCATCAAAATACCAGCAAGGGGCCTGCTGCTGTCCAATAGAGCCCAATCTGTGATCCTCTAAGGCAGGAGATAGGGCTACTGTCACCCACAGGGAAGCAAGCCCACATCACAGCAATCCTGCAGCTCCCCTCCCATTCCACTATTGCCTCGGAGATACATTATTGTCCCAGCCCACAAAGACCTGTGTTCTCGTCTCTGTCCCAACACCCACCACCAAACGATTCTTCTCCGTGCTTCCCATTGTCTCACAAGCCGACTAGAGCAAGATATTTCATACCCAAGTCTCTAGTGTTTCTGCCAACATCACAGGAAATGAAACCCACTGAAAAGGCTAGCACTTACCTGAGTCACGAGAGTGCCAACATTCTCCGATGTAATCACATGTTGTTGAGAGGTGTTGAATATGACCTGCTATATTCTGGGAGGTACCAAATAGAGGGTGCTACAATAGACATATGTGTATACAAAGTCCATTAAACTTTACATTAAATGCATATAACACAATATTAGAGCCTGTGAATATTTAACATGGGCTCAATGCACAGTGAACATGCTCCATTGTGTTTTGCATCGCAAGGGAGGCTATTAGGCCAAGCTGTATAATTGAGATACACTGGTGGTGGCTGTGACCTTTCCAGATGGGAGGCACAACTCCCCCAGGAGCCGATGGGCTGTGAACCCTGTGTAAGTGAAACCACAGTGGAGGACAGTCAGTCACAACAGAAAATGTCTGATTCATAGACCTCGCAGACAGTGCTGGAGATAATGCAGTCTAAATGTCTGTAGAACTAGGCTATATCTTGCGCCATTGGATTTTCAGCACAGCCCAGATTCATCACGTGATTTTTACGAAGCCACTGTGATAGTCTAAGGTGTAAGGAGATGTGATGTCCCAAAAGGAGGATGGATATCAACTGGCATGGGGGGTATTTTATTTGTTGATGACCAACTCTACAGTACCATTTCAATTGCATGTATTTGGTGGAAGTGGCCACTGTATGTTTTATCTAGTATATTTTATTGCTGAGGTCTTTAGGTTGTGAATCTATGTTTTTGATTTCTCACGAGTCGCAACATGGTTTTACCTGGGAAAGTGTTACACAACCTCAAAATATGTCTGTTGAATAGTTCAGACTTGGGGTTCAGACTTCCGCTGACTTAAGTGTGTCTTGATTACAGCCTGCGGGTAAAATAAGTAATTCATTCCATTTGGTGAAACAATTAAAAGATAATTGTGGAGAAAATGCCCTGCCATGGGGTGAGAAAAAACACTATATTGTCACGTCCTGACCTTAGTTCCTTTTTTATGTTTCTATTTTGGTTTGGTCAGGGCATGAGTTGGGGTGGGCATTCTATGTTTTGTTCTATGTTTTATATTTCTGTGTTTGGTCTGGTATGGTTCCTAATCAGAGGCAGCTGTCTATCGTTGTCTCTGATTGAGAACCATACTTAGGTAGCCTGTTCCCACCTGTGTTTGTGGGTAGTTGTTTTATGTTGTGTCACCTGATAGGACTGTTTCGATTTTCGTTGTTTCACTTTTGTTATATTGTATTTAGTGTTCAGTTGTAATACATTTAAAATTGACACTTACCACGCTGCAGTTTGGTCTGATCTTTCATATTCCTGTTCCTCAGATGAAGAAGATCGTTAGATCGTGGAGCTGTTTTTCATAGTTCAGGCTTGGCCCCTTAGTTCCAATGAAGGGACATCTTAACGATACAGCATACAATGAAATTCTAAACGATTCTGTGCTTCCAACTTTGTGGCAACAGTTTGGGGAAGGTCCTTTCGTGTTTCAGCATGACAATGCCCCTGTGCACAAAGCGAGGTCCATACAGAAAGGGTTTGTCAAGATCGGTGTGGAAGAACTTGACTGGCCTGCACAGAGCCCTGACCTCAACTATATCGAACACCTTTGAGATGAATTGGAACACTGACTGTGAGCCAGGCCTCATCACCCAGCATCAGTGCCCAACCTCACTAATGCTCTAATGGCTGAATAGAAGCAAGTCCCCGCAGCAATGTTCCAACATCTAGTGGAAAGCCTTACCAGAAGAGTGGAGGCTGTTATAGCAGCAAAGGGGGGACCAACTCCATATTAACGCCCATGATTTTAGAATGAGATGTTCGACGAGCACCTGTCCACATACTTCTGGCCATGTAGTGTATCACTACCATTTTGGTATTGTCAAACGTAGCATAAGATATGATGTAATCATCATAATATAGCAGATTAAATTCAAGCCTTATGATTGCTACCATTTCATAAGTAGAGGAGTCATGTTGAGAAATTGCAAAAGTGAGCCGCCATTTTTTGGTGTTCCATAGAAGACTGGCTGTGAAAACTACTTTATAGAGTTCTATGAAATGATTAATGTGTACTCTTTTAAACAGCCCTGCTTTTTACAGTGAAGTGGCATTTAGCTTGTCTAGACTATTTCACTCTTTCACAGTTTTTTGTTATTGCACAGATGTCTGTATTTCATTGTGAGGAGCAATTTGCAGTCCTGTAGAGGACGTCTACCATGATGTTCTTTGGCATTCATGAGGGGACCTCAGCAGTTTGAACAATGCCAGATTGCTCTTCTAAGACTAGAACATAGACTGCTCATTCAAGTTGCCCGATAACGTTTGACATTATGTCTAGAGAAATCTCGGAAACCTCGCCTTTTTTTTTCATGGCAACGCTGAGCCTCACTGCAAAGTATCTTCTGTTTACTGATTATTTGACTTCGAGTATACCTTCTGCTTTTAATATCCACTTTGACAAAACGCTGTCTCACACCATCAAAATTCATTTTTTTGGCACAGTAATGGACTCTGTATATTACCTGTCTCTGGATGGCTGCTGGTGAGCTATAACACTTTAATAAAGAGACCAAATTGAATCAGGACTGAAGAGTAGGAAAAGATGAGAAAAGGAGAAAAAAAAGCAATGACCTCTTAACTTTATGGCCACAGCACGTCGTTAAATGTCAGGAAATGATTTAAATACGTCGAAAGGCATGACAGATCTATAGCTGTCTCCAGTCCCACTGTCAGTCATCTCTTCCTCCATCCATAGCTTGACATTTTTCCATTTCACAACTGTAATGTCCAATGTCCTGGATGATAATTAGATAAATACTAGGAAAAGTCTGATTTTAAAAAGGTCACAGAGTTGTACCACTACACGCCGATTCACTCGCTTAACTTTGCCTTTAAAGTGAGCTATATGGTTGCACTACAAATGGTGCACCTCAGTTCTAGTATTCTTTGAAATAGCTTGTGTGAGGGGTTAAGTGACAGTTAAACTGTCCATCAGGTTTGCCACTTGGGGGTGTTGAATTTTAAAAGTTGTGAGGAGGGGATTGGAGAATGTAATTTTTAAAATATTATACAGTTGAAGTCGGAAGTTTACATTCACTTAGGTTGGAGTCATTAAAACTTGTTTTTCAACCACTCCACAAAGTTCTTGTGAACAAATGATCGTTTTGGCAAGTCAGTTAGGACATCTACTTTGTGCATGAAACAAGTAATCTATCCATCAATTGTTTACAGACAGATTATTTCACTTATAGTTCACTGTATCACAATTCCAGTGGGTCAGAAACGTACATACACTAAGTTGATTGTGTAAATGCAACTCCAAATGCCTGAAGGTAGCGCGTTCATCTGTACAACCAATAGTACGCAATTAAAAACACCATGGGACTGCTCAGCCGTCATACTGCTCAAAAAGGAGACGCGTTCTGTCTCCTAGAGATGAATGTACTTTGGTGTGAAAAGTGCAAATCACTCCCAGAACAACAGCAAAGGACCTTGTGAAGATGCTGGAGGAAACATGTACAAATGTATCTATATCCACAGTAAAGCAAGATCTATATCTACATAACTTGGAAGGCCGCTCAGCAAGGAAGAAGCCACTGCTCCAAAACCACCATAAAAAAGCAAGACTACGGTTTGCAACTACACATGGGGACAAAGATCGTACTTTTTGGAGAAATGTTCTCTGGTTTGATGAAACAAAATAGAACTGTTTGGCCATAATGACCAGCATTATGTTTGGAGGAAAAATCGGGAGGCTTGCAAGCTGAACAACACCACCCCAACAGTGACGCACAGGGGTGGCAGCATCCTGTTGTGGGGGTGCTTTGCTGCAGGAGGGACTGGTGCACTTCACAAAATAGATGGCATCATGAGATAGGAAAATTATGTGGATGTATTGAAACAACATCTCAAGACAGTCAGGAAATTAAAGATTGGTCACAAAGTTTTGGCAAAATGGCTTAAGGACAATGAAGTCAAAGTATTGGAGTGGCCATCATAATGCCCTGACCTCAATCCTATAGAACATTTGTGGGCAGAACTGAAAAAGAGTGTGCGAGCAAGGAGGCCTACAAACTTGATTCAGTTACACCAGCACTGTCAGGAGGAATTGGCCAAAATTCACCCAACTTAATGTGGTAAGCTTGTGGAAGACCCAAGTTAATCAATTTAAAGGCAATGCTACCAAATGCTAATTGAGTGTATGTAAACTTCTGACCCAATGGGATTGTTATGAAATAAATAAAAGCTTTACTAGGATAAAATGTCAGGAATTGTGAAATTGAGTTTAAATATATTTGTCTAAGGTGTATGTAAACTTCCGACTTCAACTGAGTCAAGGGGTCTGAATCCTTTCTGAAGGCACTGTGTGTGTGTATATATAAATATACACACAGTGTCTTCAGAAAGTATTCAGACCCCTTGACTTTTTCCACATTTTGTTAGGTTACAGCCTTATTCTAAAATGTTTTTTTTCTCATCAATCTACACGCAATACCCTGTAATTGTCACTGGCGTAGAGAGAAGTAAGCAGGAGGCAGTCACAGGTTTAGTACTACTGAATGTATATAAGCACCATAGATCAAAGCGGGACAAAACTCAAACGCTGTTGTGCTCTAAATATATATCATAAACAAAAAGGCACAGGGCAAAATATAAAGTACTCTGGAAAGAGTAGAAGAGATTCCTCTCAGGAAAACAAGTAACATTTACAATGACCAACAAAGACAAATAACAGAGGGAGTATATATACAGTGATAGAGTGCGGATTGGAACCAGGTGTGTGCAGTGATGCCAAGACAAGTCCGGGGTTGAGGAGTGAAGGGCGTTTGCCAGCAGTAGGTTCAGCAGCAGATAGAAGGCCGGCGATGCCGAACGCCTGAGCTGGATCGGAGGGGGAGCCAAACCGAAGACTGGTGTGACAATAATGACAAAGCACATTTAAAAAAAAAAATGGAAATGGAAATATCACATTTATATAAGTATTCACACTCTTTACTCAGTACTTTTTTGAAACACCTTTGGCAGTGAGTACAGCCTTGTCTTCCTAGGTATGACATCACTAGCTTAAGACAACTGTATTTGGGGAGTTTCTCCCATTCTTCTCTACAGATCGTCTCAAGCTCTGTCATTGATTGTGTAGAGATCAAATCTGCACGAAATAAGCCTTTGTGGTAGAGTGGCCAGACGGAAGCCACTCCTCAGTAAAAGGCATATGACAGCCCGCTTGGAGTTTTCCCAAAGACACGTAAAGACTCTGACCATGAAAAACATCATGCTGTGGGGATGTTTTTCAGCGGCAGGGACTGGTAGACTAGTTATGACCGAGGGAAAGATGAACGGAGCAAAGTACAGAGAGATCCTTGATGAAAACCTGCTCCAGAGCACTCAGTACCTCAGACTGGTGCAAAGGATCACCGTCTAACAGGAGAACGACCCTAAGCACGTCAAGACAAAGCAGGAGTGACTTTCAGGAAATGTCGCTGAATGTCCTTGAGTGGCACAGCCAGAGCACCAACTTTAACCCGATCAAACATCTCTGGAGAGACCTGAAAATAGCTGTACATCAACGCTCCCCATCCACCCTGACAGAGCTTGACACGATCTGCAGAAAGGAATGGGAGAAACTCCCCAAATACAGGTGTGCCAACCCTGTAACGTCATATCCAGGAAGACTGAAGGCTATAATCACTGACAAAGGTGCATCGTCATTATGGGGTATGGTGTGTAGTTTGATGAGAAAAAAAACATTTTAATCAATTTTAGAATAAGGCTGTAATGTAACAAAATGTGGAGAAAGTGAAGTACTCTGAATACTTCCGTAATGCACGGTATGTACTGACATGTATGTGTAACTGACAGATGCAGACACACACACACACTACATGTTAACGTTTAAAATGTTTATAAATATTAGTACTTTGTCTGTTGTCTTTTTCGTTTTGTCGGACCCCAGTAAAACTATCTGTCGCCATTGGCATGTGCTAATGGGGATCCTAATAAAATCTAAAATCTAAAATGTCTGAGGCATGAATATACCAAAATAAACATACAGCCCTGTGGCTATGCAATGGTCAGAGACTCACTCTTATCTTTCTCTCTTTACCTTTCTCTACTTTCTCTCTTTCTCTCTCAGCACACACACACAGACCATCCTCACCAGACCAGAGGGGATTTTCATGAGGAGTCTTTTCTTTGTGGAGGTGAACGTGGGCAGGGTATACCTTGGTCTTTTGAGAAGGATGCTTTGATAACAGAGTGGTTCTTAGGAGGTTTCTGATGCTGGGGGGTCTTTAGCTTCCAGCAACAATTTCATTGGCTCCAGGGATCAACGGGGACTTGGCAGAGGGAAACTGTTAAGGGAATATATTTAGGCAACGAGGAAATAGAGTTTGGGCAACTATAACAGAGGATAGTAATTCATGAGTCTTTGTAGTTTGTTGTGTAGCTTTTTTGTAGTAATATGAGGATGTGTACTGTATTACCAACCGTACTAATTGGTATTGGCAGAGGTCATTAAGCTGGCATAAGAAACAATATTGCCTCCCTCCCATTGCCCCTTGAGTTTGTCTTCTGTCTTGCTCTGGCTACCACATTGGCGTTGTTTCTGTACAAATCGTACTGTATCACTTGATGTTTTTCACACAAGGATGCAGTCGGTTGGCATCGCACAGTTGTTCAGTCACCCACAGGGGTTGACCAAGCTGTCAGTTTCAACAGAGCATGCTTTGAAGACTTTTTCACCGTATAGGTCTATAATTAGTTGTATTATCAGATACACAGGCTATAATCAACAAATGCTGAGCATAGTCCATTATTCACTCTTATTTTGGTAGCACTACATAATAACTCCACATAATAAAGCACAATGGAGTAGTAAATAGTTTATTCATCAGGGGCGCAACTTTGTTTTAAGAAATGCGGGGGACAATGTTTATTTATTTTTGATCCAGTCGAATAAGCACTCTAAACAGCCTACACGGCCACTCGGAGGCGTCCGGTTGATCCTAAAGCGCACCTTTGCCTCGTTTTGTATCACATTACAATGATAAAACTGGGGGGGGTGCCAAAATTATTTTGGGGGGAGGGACATGTCCTCCCCCCATCCCCAGTGAAAGTTGCACTCCTGTTATAATATATGAATCATTGCTCCCACATTTGTAAATGTTAGTAACCTAGTTATTCACACTTTTATAAACAATTTAGTAAATACTATTTCAGAATTATTAATGAGATCATTAAATTTAGGTTCTTAGAAACCATTTACTAATTATCAGTTAAGTATTTTTGCGTGGCCTCCAAAGTGTGGGCTATTTATGTTTTGAGAGACAAGTGTAATTTCTCACAGAAAGTTGGACATGCCATTGGTGGACATTCCAGCAGTACCTGATGCTCCTTAACCTCTTGAAACTCTGGGGGCGGTAATTTCATTTTTGGATAAAAAAACGTTCCCGTTTTAAACGGGATATTTTGTCACGACAAGATGCTCGATTATGCATATAATTGACAGCTTTGGATAGAAAACACTCTAACGTTTCCAAAACTGCAAAGATATTGTCTGTGAGTATAACAGAACTGATGTTACAGGCGAAACACAGATAAAAATCCAATCAGGAAGTGCCCCATATTTTGAAAGCGCTGCATGCCAATGACTCCTTATATGGCTGTGAATGGGCTACGAATGAGCTTACGGACTGCTTAGTTCTTACTAGGTAGGGAAACACATATCGGAATACATTGTTTTGCTGAACTATCCCATTTACGTTTAAAGGCTCAGTAAAGGTTCAGCCAAACAATGCCATGGGTGAAAATAGGCTGCCTTTAAAAGACTGAAGCACTGGAAGCATTTAAAGGCAATACTGCACATGTAACATTTCTACCTCAATCACATATCAGTAGTAAAATCAACCAGAGAAAAACTTTTAAACAGTTTATAAGAACATATATTAAACATCTTGTGAATGAAGTAATGCTTAGTAAATTATGAATAAACAATTGACTAATCCATTATAAATGTTTTATTGTGTGGAGCATTTATAAAGTGCAACCCTTCTTTCAAAGCATAAAACCTTGAACTGAATAGCACTGGATTGGAACTATTGACCTTTGAACACTTGAATTCATGTGAAGTAGTGTCCATTGGGACTCCATTGGCCCACTGCCCAAATGTGAAGCTCTTTAACCTCTCCTGAGGGCTCACCTCTTGTGACTCTGTCCTCTCAGGGGCCTGACATCACATGTTGCAGTGTACTAATGCATGGTGTATGCCAAGACCCTCTGAAGCACTTTGCGCTCCACTTCCCAGACACGTGACAGATGTCAGGTGTCTGTGCATTACAAAATGTTGTATTATTCATTTGCCTGGAAGATGTGTTTACTAATTCATAGGTGAGAGGGTCAAATAGAAATAGTCTGTTATTTTGTGAATCATTTATGATATGTATAACGACATTGCTTATATGTGCATTGTGCAAAATGTAGCAAACCATTTTCTTTTACGGATAACGAGAATGTTCTTATTGGTCAAATTCATGTAGTAGTACGATACTTTCCGTTTCAATTAATTTCTAAATGTTTTCTCTTGTTTCCTGCCTACTGAACATGACCCAGATCTAGGGTTATTTTACCCTTTGAATTTTTTGTTGTTGAAACGGTTTTTAAATCTGATACAACAATTTTACACAAGGTGATAACTATCTAAATTGTCATTATCTTTAAACTTTTTCCAATTTTACCATTGAAGATTAGTAGTTAGCAACTGCCTTGGTAAGTTGATTATCAATTGAAAGAGATGGTGGGGGACCTTGAGGTAAATTCCTGCAGTGATGTCGGTCTTTGCTAGGTAACCAAACATATATTATCTGTACCTATGGCTACATAAAGCAATTATCCTGCAGAGATGAACACAATGGGCTCCAGTAATTGTTGCGAAATGCAGGAATGCTACAGTGAAAACTGAATTCAAAAACAGTGATTTTCCGTGAGGGTCCAGAGAACCATTGTAAGACCATGGTTGTAACGGCATTCTTCGTTTGTTGAAAGAGAGGACCGAAATGCAGTGTGGTGGTTACTCATGTTCTTTAATGAATGAATGACGATACATGAAATAACTATTAAATACGAAAACAACAAACGGAACGTGAAACCTAATACAGCCTATCTGGTGAACACTACACAAAGACAGGAACAATCACCCACGAAATACAAAGTGAAACTCAGGCTACCTAAATACGGTTCCCAATCCGAGACAACGAGAATCACCTGACTCTGATCGAGAACCGCCTCAGGCAGCCAAGCCTACACTAGACACACCCCTAATCAACCACAATCCCAATGCCTACAAAAACCCCAAAACGACAACACCACAAAATAAACCCATGTCACACCCTGGCCTGACCAAATATATAACGAAAACACAAAATACTATGACCAAGGCGTGACAGAACCCCCCCCCCCCTAAGGTGCGGACTCCCGGACGCACCTCAAAACCATAGGGAGGGTCCGGGTGGGCGTCTGTCCATGGTGGCGGCTCCGGCTCGGGACGTGGACCCCACTCCATAAATGTCATAGTTCCTCCCCTTCGCGTCCTGGGATAATCCATCCTCGCCGCCGACCATGGCCTAATAGTCCGCACCCAGAACCCCACAGAACTGAGGAGCAGCTCGTGACTGAGGGACAGCTCGGGACTGAGGGGCAGCTCGGGACTGAGGGGCAGCTCGGGACTGAGGGGCAGCTCGGGACTGAGGGGCAGCTCGGGACTGAGGGGCAGCTCGGGACTGAGGGGCAGCTCGGAACTGAGGGGAAGCCCAGTACTGAGAGGAAGCCCAGTACTGAGATGAAGCTCAGGTAGGTAGTAGGCTACGGTAGATCCTGGCTGGCTGGCGGATCTGGAAGATTCTGGTTGACTAGCAGATCTGGAAGATTCTGGTTGACAGGCTGATCTGGAAGAATCTGGTTGACTGGCAGATCTAGAAGATCATGGCTGACTGGTGGATCTAGCTGCTCTATGCAGACTGACAGCTCTGACTGCTCCATGCAGGCTGACAGCTCCTTGCAGACTCGCAGCTCTTTGCAGACTGGCAGCTCTGGCTGCTTCATGCAGACTGACAGCTCTGACTGCTCCATGCAGGCTGACAGCACCCTGCAGACTGGCAGCTCCTTGCAGACTGACAGCTCCTTGCAGACTGACAGCCCCCTGCAGACTGGCAGCTCCTTGCAGACTGACAGCTCTGACTGCTCCATGCAGGCTGACAGCTCTGACTGCTCCATGCAGGCTGACAGCTCCTTGCAGACTGACAGCTCCTTGCAGACTGGCAGCTCTTTGCAGACTGACAGCTCTGGCTGCTTCATGCATACTAACAGCTCCCTGCAGACTGGCAGCTCAGGCTGCTTCATGCAGACTGACAGCTCTGACTGCTCCATGCAGATTGACAGCTCTGATTGCTCCATGCAGGCTGGCAGCTCCTTGCAGACTAGCAGCTCCTTGCAGACTGGCAGCTCCATGCAGACCGGCAGCACAGGCTGCTCCGAACAGGCAGGAGGCTCCGGCAGCGCTGTAGAGGAGGAAGGCTCTGATAGCGCTGAACAGGCGGGCGACTCAACAGCGCAGGAGGGAAGGAAGGCTCTGATAGCGCTGAACAGACAGGAGACTCCGGTAGCGCTGGAGAGGAGAAAGGCTCCGACAGCGCTGGAGAGGCGGGAGACTCCGACAGCGCAGGAGAGGCGAGGCGCACTGTAGGCCTGATGCGTGGTGCTGGCACTGGTGATACTGGAGCGAGGACACGCACAGGAAGCCTGGTGCGGGGAGCTGCTACCGGAGGACTGGTGTGTGGAGGTGTCCCTGGATAGACCGGACCTTGCAGGCGCACTGGAGCTCTTGATCACCGAGCCTGCCCAAGCTTACCTGGCTCGATGCCCACTCTAGCCCGGCCAATACGAAGGGCTGGTATGAACCGCACCGGGCTATGCACCCGCACTGGAAACACCGTGCGCTCCATAGCATAACACGGTGTCTGCCCGGTCTCTCTAGCCCACCGGAAAGCACGGGGAGTTTGCGCAGGTCTCATACCTGGCATAGCCATACTCCCTGTAAGCCCCCCCCCAATAATTTTTGGGGGTTGCTTTCGGGCTTCCTTGCCAACCGTGTTCCCTTGTGTCGTCGGCTCCTATCTCCTGCTGCCTCTGCTTCCTCCTTGGGGCGGCGATATTCACCAGGCTGAGCCCAGGGTCCTCTTCCGTCTAATATCATCTCCCAAGACCAGAAGTCCTTATATCGCTGCTCCTCACGATTAACAGGGAGAGTTGGCTCAGGTCTGACTCCTGACTCTGCCACTCTCTCCCTGAGCCCCCCCCAATACATTTTTGGGGCTGCTTTTCGGTTTTCACTCTGCGCCGCCGTGTCTTTCTTTTCGACTCCATTCGCCTATAGCCCTCTTCGCACTGCTCTAGCGAATCCCAGGCGGGCTCAGGCACTCTCTCTGGGTCGGCCGCCCACCTGTCTATTTCTTCCCACGTCGTATACTCTAATCCTCTGCTATCCATAACGTCCTCCTTTCGCTGCTGCCTGTTAACACGCTGCTCGGTCCATGTGTGGTGGGTGATTCTGTAACGGCGTTCTTCGTTTGTTGAAAGAGAGGACCGAAATGCAGCGTGGTGGTTACTCATGTTCTTTAATGAATGAATGATGATACATGAAATAACTATTAAATACGAAAACAACAAACGGAACGTGAAACCTAATACAGCCTATCTGGTGAACACTACACAAAGACAGGAACAATCACCCACGAAATACAAAGTGAAACTCAGGCTACCTAAATACGGTTCCCAATCCGAGACAACGAGAATCACCTGACTCTGATCGAGAACCGCCTCAGGCAGCCAAGCCTACACTAGACACACCCCTAATCAACCACAATCCCAATGCCTACAAAAACCCCAAAACGACAACACCACAAAATAAACCCATGTCACACCCTGGCCTGACCAAATATATAACGAAAACACAAAATACTATGACCAAGGCGTGACAATGGTGCAGATTTATCAAACAGTGTGTTGGTGCATTGAGGGTATGTTTATAAATGAGTATGCTGTGAGAACCCTATGAGTTCATATTAAAAGCTGGCTGGCGACTAATAGCACTATTAGCATAACATAACCCACCTATAGCAGTATTTAGCACAATGAAGATACAAGAAGTTGACCGATTAATTAGGGCCGATTTCAAATTTTCAAAACAATCGGAAACCGGTATTTTTGGGAGCCGATTGGCGATTTTTTTTTTTTTTTTTACCTTTTATTTAACTAGGCAAGTCAGTTAAGAACACATTCTTATTTTCAATGACGGCCTAGTAACGGTGGTTTAACTGCCTTGTTCAGGGGCAGAATGACAGATTTTCACATTGTCAGCCTGGGGGATCCAATCTTGCAAGCTTACAGTTAACTAGTCCACTGTAATAACGACCTGCCTCTTTCACGTAGCACTCCACAAGGAGACTGCCTGTTACGCGATTGCAGTAAGCCAAGGTAAGTTGCTAGCTAGCATTAAACTTATCTTATAAAAAACAATCAATCAATCACTAGTTAACTACACATGGTTGATGATATTACTAGATATTATCTAGCGTGTCCTACGTTGCATATAATCTGACTGAGCATACAAGCATACAAGTATCTAAGTATCTGACTGAGCGGTGGTCGGCAGAAGCAGGCGCGTAAACATTCATTCAAACAGAACTTTCGTGCGTTTTGCCAGCAGCTCTTCGTTGTGCGTCAAGCATTGCGTTGTTTATGACTTCAAGCCTATCAACGCCCGAGATGAGGCTGGTGTAACCGAAATGGCTAGCTAGTTAGCATGCGCTAATAGCGTTTCAAACGTCACTCGCTCTGAGCTTTCTAGTAGTTGTTCCCCTTGCTCTGCATGGGTAATGCTGCTTCGATGGTGGCTGTTGTCGTTGTGTTGCTGGTTCGATCCCAGGGAGGAGCGAGGAGAGGGAAGGAAACTATACTGTTCCACTGGTAACACTAAAGTGCCTATAAGAACATCCAATAGTCAAAGGTTAATGAAATACAAATGGTATAGAGGGAAATAGTCCTTTAATTCCTATAATAACTACAACGTTCCTGGTTTATTATATTAAGTTATATTAAGTTAAAATAAGTGTTCATTCAGTATTGTTGTAATTGTCATTTTTACAAATAAATAAATAAAAATCGGCTGATTAATCGGTATCAACTTTTTTTGGTCCACCAATTGTCACGCCCTGGTCTAAGTATTTTGTGTTTATCTTCATGTATTGGGTCAGGCCAGGGTGTGGCATGGGGTTTTTGTATTGTGGTGTGTTTTGTCTTGGGGTGTTGGTGTGTATGTATTGGGATTGTAGCTAGTGGGGTTATCTAGCAAAGTCTATGGCTGTCTGGAGTGGTTCTCAATCAGAGGCAGGTGTTTATCGTTGTCTCTGATTGGGAACCATATTTAGGCAGCCCTATTCTTTGAGTTTGTCGTGGGTGATTGTCCTATGTGTCCTTAGTGTCAGTTTGCACCAGTTTAGGCTGTTTCGGTTTTCACATTACGTTTATTGTTTTTTGTAAAGTTCGTGTTTCGTTATTCTTTAATAAACATGGATTGCAATAGCCACGCTGCATTTTGGTCCGACTATCCTTCACACCTAGAAAACCGTAACCCCAATAATCGTTATCGGCATTGAAAAATCATAATCGGTCGACCTCTAGAAGATACGTATTACTTTTATAATTAAGAACCCTCAATAGACTTATTCCTTACAAAGGACCAAGCTCTCAAGACCAAATTTACATGTTTAAAATCTGGTATAATTCTAATTTATCCAAAGTGTGTGTTAATTTTAGGAAATACACATTAAATTGAGCTTGTCATATTTCCTCAATATGCTTTCCAGGTGGTTTATTTCCTGATGTATTGGATGTTATCCACATCAGCAAGGACTGTCTATTGACTCTTCACTTTGGCTCTTGACAGGCATGAAGGCCGTGGCTAAGTGATAGATGACGTTCACGGATTAGAAGGTCCCCGCCAAACAAGCTGGCTGTGCCACACATTGGGCCGGGGAGCCAAGGTGATATCCCCTGTTTGATATTAAATCTCTGTCCGGCTTACCGGTCCCATCAATGTCTGAGACCGTCAAGGGTCTTCGGAGTTAAATGGAATTGCAAGAAGAGGGAGAGAAGAAAATAGTAAAATAAAGAAGAGGATGAAGGTCAATGAAGGATCACAATTACATTACATGGGGTTGTTTAAGTTTGCCTCAATAGGGGGGAGCAATCAATTAAGTAAATTCAATTGCATCGGAAGGATGCCATTGTATTTATCTTATTTACAGGGGGAAGATCTGGGTGGTGCCACAGAGTCTTTGAAAACATTTAAATGTTGAGCTGAAATGATTGTGCAGATTCTCATAGACAGACAGATGAAGTCAGTTATTCTCTGAAATGAGGGGATATAAAATGATCTGGTGCCATTACTTTTGCTGTCTTTGAGATTTCCTGATATGTGAACTACTTTGTGCAATGTTTTGCATTCATGACGATATCATGTTTGGACACACCTACTCATCCAAGGGTTTCTTCTTAATTTTTTACTATTTTATACATTGTAGAATAATAGTGACGACATCAAAACTATGAAATAATACATATGGAATCATGTAGTAACCAAAAAAAGCATTAAACAAATCCAAATGTATTTCATATTTGAGATTCCTCAAATTAGCCACCCTTTGCTTTGATGACAGCTTTGCACACTCTTGGCATTGAATGGAAGAAAATTGGAACCATCAAGACTCTTCCTGGAGCTGGCCGGCCGGTCAAACTGAGCAATCGGGGGAGAATGGCCTTGGTCAGGGAGGTGACCAAGAACCCAATGGTCACTCTGACAGAGCTCTAGAGTTCCTCTGTGAAGATGGGAGAACTTTCCAGAAGGACAACCATCTCTGCAGCACTCTACCAATTAGGCCTTTATGGTAGAGTAGTCAGACAGATGTCACTCCTAAGTAAAAGGCACATGACAGCCTGCTTGAAGTTTGCCAAAAGACACCTAAATAATTTCAGACCATGAGAAACAAGATTCTCTGGTCTGATGAAACCCAGATTTAACTTTTTGGCCTGAATGCCAAGTGTCACGTTTGAAGGAAACCTGGCATCCTTATGGTGAAACATGGTGGTGGCAGCTTTATGCTGTGGGGATGTTTTTCAGCGGAATGGAAAGGGAGACTAGTCAGCAAAGATGAACAGAGCAAAGTACAGAGAGATCCTTGATGAAAACCTGCTCCAGAGCACTCAGTACCTCAGACTGGGGCAAAGGATCACCTTCCAACAGGACAACGACCCTAAGCAGGGGCTTCGGGACAAGTCTCTGAATGTGGACTTGAGCAGCAACACTCCCCATCCAACCTGACAGCGCTTGAGACGATCTGCAGAGAAGAATGGGAAAAACTCCCCAAATACAGGTGTTCAAAGCTTGAAGCGACAAACCAAGAAGATTCAAGGGTGTAATTGCTGCCAAAGGTGCTTCAACAAAGTACTGAGTAAAGGGTCTGAATATTTACAGTTGAAGTCAGAAGTTTACATACACGTAGGTTGGAGTCATTAAAACGCGTTTTTCAACCACTCCACACATTTCTTGTTAACAAACTATACTTTTGGCAAGTCAGTTAAGACATCTACTTCGTGCATGACACAAATAATTTTTCCAACAATTGTTTACAGACAGATTATTTCACTTATAATTCACTGTATCACATTTCCAGTGGGTCAGAAGTTTACATACAGTAAAGTTGACTGTGCCTTTATACAGCTTGGAAAATTCCAGAACAGGATGCCATGGCTTTAGAAGCTTCTGATAGGCTAATTGACATCATTTGAGTCAAATTGTACCTGTGGATGTATTTCAAGGCCTACCTTCAAACTCAGTGCCTCTTTGCTTGATATCATAGGAAAATCAAAAGAAATCAGCGGAGAACTCCACAAGTCTGGTTCAACCTTGGGAGCAATTTCCAAATGCCTGAAGGTACCGCGTTCATCTGTACAAAGAATAGTACAGAAGTATAAACACCATAGGACCACACAGCCTTCATACCGCTCAGGAAGGAGATGCGTTCTATCTCATAGAGCTGAACGCACTTTGGTGTGAAAAGTGCAAATCAATCCCAGCACAACAGCAAAGGACCTTGTGTAGATGCTGGAGGAAACAGGTACAAAAGTATCTATATCCACAGTAAAATGAGTCCTATATCGACATAACCTGAAAGGCCGCTCAGCAAGGAAGAAGCCACTGCTCCAAACCCGCCATTAAAAATCAGACTACGGTTTGCAATTGCACATGGGGACAAAGATCATACTTTTTGGAGAAATGTCCTCTGGTCTGATGAAACAAAAATAGAACTGTTTGGCTATAACCGTGAAGCACGGGGGTGGCAGCATCATGTTGTGGGGGTGCTTTGCTGCAGGAGGGACTGGTGCACTTCACAAAATAGATGGCATTATGAGGACGGAAAATTACGTGGATATATTGAAGCAACATCTCAAGACATCAGTCTTGTTGTGGGGGTGCTTTGTGGGGGTGCTTTGCAAATGGGTCTTCCAAAAGAACAAGGACCCCAGGCATACTTCCAAAGTTAACGACAACAAAGTCAAGGTATTGGAGTGGCCATCACAAAGCCCTGACCTCAATCCTATAGAACATTTGTTGGCAGAACTGAAAAAGCGTGTACGAGCAAGGAGGCCTCCAAATCTGACTCAGTTACACCAGCTCTGTCAGGAGGAATGGGCCAAAATTCACCAAACTTATTATGAGAAGCTTGTGGAAGGCAACCCGAAACGTTTTACCCCAGTTAATCAATATAAAGGCAATGCTACCAAATACAAATTGAGTGTATGTAAACGTATACTATCTGCCAAATATTCTAATGAGCTGCTCCCCTAAATATTATCACCATAAGAACAAAATAACATTTTGTGAACTGTAAAGGACCATTGAAGAGGTGAAAGAGTCATTATGGTTCCACATAGAACCATCGCCCTTCCCAAAGAACCCTCCAGCTTCTATACCCAAGCCATTAGACTTCTAAATGGCTACGTGGACTATTTGAGTTGACCCTTGTATTTTCTTTTTTGCACTGTTTCCATGCACACTCACAAGACTCTACACACTCTCACACACTGACACTCAAACACACACACATAACATACACACACATTTGGGGCAGCAAGTGGCCTAGTGATTGGAGCGTTGGATTATTAACCGAAAGGTTGCAAGATTGAAATCCCGAGCTGTCAAGGTGAAGATCTGTCGTTCTGTCCCTGAACAAGGCAGTTAACCCACTGTTCCTAGGCCGTCATTGAAAATAAGAATTTGTTCTTAACTGACTTGCCAAGCTAAATAAAGGTAAAAAATGTATACTGACGACATTATACAATCTTAATTTACGCTGCTGCGACTCTGTTTATCATACATCCCAATGCCTAGTCACATTACCCTTATACATTTCTACCTCTATCACTCCAGTATCCCTGCACATTGTAAATATGTTATTGTAACTGACCCTGTATATACAGCCAGGTCCATAAGTATTTGGACAGTGACACAATTTGTATCATTTTGGCTCTGTATACCACCACAATATATTTGAAAGGAAACAATCAAGATGTACTTTAAGTGTACAATCTCATCTTTAATTTAAGGGTTTTGTCAAAATCATTGTATAAAGCGTGTAGGAATTACAACCATTTTTAAACATCAACCCCCCAATTTTAGGGGCTCAAAAGTAATTGGACAAACTAACATAATCATAAATTAAATTGTGAGTTTTAATACTTGGTTGCAAATGTTTTGCAGACGATGACTGCCTGAAGTCTGGAACTCATAGACATCACCAGATGCTGGGTTTCTTCCCTGGTGATGCTCTGCCAGGCCTTTACTGCTGCTGTCTTCAGATCCTGCTTGTACTTGGGGCGTTTTGCCTTCAGTTTTGTCTTCAGCAAGTGAAACGCATGCTCATTTGGATTCAGGTCAGGTGATTCTCTTGGCCATTGCAGAACATTTAACGTATTTGCCTTGAATAAGTATTGGGTTGCTTTCGCAGTATGCTTCTGGTCACTGTCCATCTGCCCTGTGAAGCGCAGTCCAATGAGTTTTGAAGCATTTGGCTGAATCTGAGTAGATAATATAGCCCTAAATACTTCACAATTCATCCTGCTGCTTTTGTCAGCAGTGACATCATCAATAAATACAAAGGAAACCAGTTGAATTGGCAGCCATACATGCCCACACCATAACACTACCTCCACCATGCTTCACTGATGAGGTGGTATCATGAGCAGGATCATGAGCAGTTCTTTCCCTTCTCCATACCCTTCTCTTCCCATCATTCCGGTACACTTTGATCTTTGACTCATCTGTCCATAGGATGTTGTTCCAGAACCGTACAGGCTTTTTTAGATGTTTTTTGGAAAACTCTAAAAACTCTAATCTGGTCTTCCTGTTTTTGAGGCTTACCAATGGTTTACATCTTCTGGTGAAGTCTTCTCTTGATTGTTGACTTTGACACAGATACGCCCAACTCCAGGAGGATTGATCTGGCCATCTGTTGTTAAGGGTTTTTTCTCCACCAGGGAAAGAATTCATCTGTCATCCACCAGAGTTATTTTCTGTGGTCTTCCGGGCCTTTTGTTGTTCCTGAGCTCACCAGTGCATTCTTTCTTTTTAAGAATGTAACAAATAGTTGATTTGGCCACACCTAAGGTTTGTGCTATCTCTCTGATGGTTTTGTTTTGATTTTCAGCCTAATGATGCTTGTTTCACTGGCAGCGTCAACTCTTTGAACTTCATGTTGAAGACACCTGCAAGTTCCCGGACATTTCTGGGGAGAGTGGCCCTAGCCCTCACCCTCCGAACCAACAGGTCCCAGACGTGCTCAATGAGATTGAGATCCGGGCTCTTCGCTGGCCATGGCAGAACACTGACATTCCTGTCTTGCAGGAAATCACGCACAAAATGAGCAGTATGGCTGGTGGCATTGTCATGCTGGAGTGTCATGTCAGGATGAGCCTGCAGGAAGGGTACCACATGAGGGAGGAGGATGTCTTCCCTGTAACGCACAGTTTTGAGATTTCCTGCAATGACAACAACCTCAATCCGATGATGCTGTGACACACCGCCGGATTGTGCGTTCCAGGTGTAACTCGGGCAGTAGTTGTTGCCATCCTGTATCTGTCCCACAGGTGGGATGTTCGGATGTACCGATCCTGTGCAGGTGTTGTTACACATGGTCTGCCACTGCGAGGATGATCAGCTGTCTCCCTGTAGCGCTGTCTTAGGCATCCCACCGTATGGATATTGCAATTCATTTCTCTGGCCACATCTGTAGTTCTCATGCCTCCTTGCAGCATTTCTAAGGCATGTTCACGCAGATGAGCAGGAACCCTGAACATCTTTCTTTAGGTGTTTTTCAGAGTCAGTAGAAAGGCCTCCTTAGTGTCCAAAGTTTTCAGAACTGTGACTTAAATGCCTACCGTCTGTAAGCTGTTAGTGTCTTAACGACCGTCCCGCAGGAGCATTTTCATGAATTGTTTATGGTTCATTGAACAAGCATGGGAAACAGTGTTTAAACCCTTTACAATGACGATTTGGATATATCCGAATAATCTTTGAAAGACAGGGTCCTGAAAAAGGGACATTTCTTTTTATGCTGAGTTTATAAAAAGTGCTATAATTCTTACAGATTTCACCCGATTTTGATGTAAATACCCAAAAAGTCGACACTCAGCGCAAATTCATTATTTAATTTCACCTCCAGTATGCTGTGGTAGACAGCTAAAATAAAAATAACCTGGTCAATGTCCAAATATTTATGGTCTTTTTGTTCAACCTTATGTTATTTTTAGTTCTACATTGCTATTGATTCCTGCTTTGTTGGGGTTTGGAGCTTGCAAGAAAGGCATTTCACTGTACTTGTGCATGTGACATTAAAATGTCATACTTGAGAATCAAAACTTGAGGAAACCTAATCTTTTTGTGTGTATTTCCACCCTTTCAGGGGTATAAGATTACAATTGTATAGCTAATAAGCTATGTGTTTTGTAGATCGACTGAGGTGAATGAACCTACAGCTGCCAAGGTGATAATGGCTGCGGTTATTTTTGCTTGGTTTTGCTGTTCTCCAAATAGCATTTTAAGTTTTTAATTGTATAGAAATGCAGTAAAACTTTCAACAAATTCCCCCCCACCCCTTTCGGACCTCACTAACACTCATATCCCAGTTACTGCTCTGGATGATATAAAGTGGTCTAGTTATCGTGGTCCAAGAGTAAGGGTGTGACATAAGTGCTGCAGAACGCCAATAATGTGAACAGGTATACCCTCGCAAACCAGGTATATCCTTGCTTTACAACACATTTTCCGCTTTTATAATCGTAAAACTTTCACGACTCAGAATAAGACCCAGATGCAGACACAGGAGGCGGATGGTTCGGTTCTCAGAATGTTTATTATAACGAATGGGCATGCAGGGGGCAGGCAGGGGTTCATAGTCCAAGGCAGAGTTAAAAAGGTACAGAACGGCAGGCAGGCTCAGGGCAGGCAGAAAGGTCGGATCCAGGAAGACTAGAAAACAGGAACTGGTAACACACGTAAAACACACTGGATAACTTGACGAGACAAGATGAACTGGCAACAGACAGACAGAAAACGCAGGGATAATGGGGAAAATAGGAGACACCAGGTGGAGGGTGGAGACAAGCACAAGACAGGTGAAACAGATCAGGGTGTGACAAATACGCAGCCATTTCAAAATGTGCGCTGTGGATACCTCTCATTTTCTACATAGGATGTACCTACTTGGTCCAATATTCTGTAGCATTACATTTGAGGGCTTCTCTCAAGAGGGCCTCCACAAAGTATCCTACCTGTGATTTTAAAAAGCAATCTATTGGGCACAAAGACATGTGCAAGCCACTGCAGTGCATGCCACAGTATGGCTGTACAAATTTCTTCTTGTCACTCTGCCAACATCTCTTTACTGCAAGATGAAGAGGATGATTCAAGCTACTATCCTTCCCTCTCGGCACGCTGGAGAAAGCCCCTAGAGAGCTTCAGCTAACTCGTGTTATTGGGAGATAGCAGATCAGATACAGCTGGTTCTTAGAACAATCCCACTAAAAGCCTGGGATTGGATCTCGCAAGAGCAGTCAACTTCTGGGGAAATTGTGTTTTATTGAACTTGGACACACTACATTTCAACGATCTCTCTTCAGACTGTTTTTTTTCTTGTTACGATATGGAGGAACGCGACAGAATTAAAAACACGAGAGTTCTTGTCACGTCTCCACACCATTGTAGGACATTCAATACTTGGGATGTTTTTCATGATCAAAGTACCGTAAGCCTTTGTCTTTGAGTGACCTTGTTTCTCCTGACTGTCTATATAGTTCCAGATATGTTTGCCTAATTATAACCCAACACTGAGGCAGAAACCAGTCCTCAAATGAGAGATTTGAAGTGTGACATACATTCTGAGAAATCTCACCACATCAGATCACAAGTTTTCAGACGGTGTCATTTCCAACTCCATGCTTTCGTCTGCATTTTTCCCTAGCCTGATCTTCCTGGCATGGCTCACAAGCTATTGTGCTGTGGCTCAGTAACGTTGGAAAGTAGGGCAGTGCTCACAGAGCAGAGGTCCCAAGGGGAGTCTGCAACTGTGTAAAACTAGAAGATAGCTCAGCCTTTAAACAAACATATTAAATATTGCATGTTGAAACCTGTCTACAAACCACACTTTGGGATTGAAATCAAGAGTCTCCCATCTGAAAAGGATTGATGTAACTTTTCACGCCACATCTGACAGTTTCCCTACTCATCCCTCTGCAGCTATCTAATTATTCTCCAGGTAATATCATGAAAACAGACATTTCTGTTGTTTTCAATTTTCACACGTTGGGGAAAGGACAGCTAGTGTGCATTAGGACAGCTAGTGTGCATTAGGACAGCTAGTGTGCATTAGGAGTGCATTCTATTGTCATATTAAAACAGATTCAAAAGCAGAGACAGTCAGAGACGAGTGAGGAAAAACATGTCACTCGTGAGGAAAGTCATCGTTACTTAACATGTAAAGTCAAATAGTGCTTTTATGGATGATTTAACGTCTTCACTTCACAGCCTTGAGCAGCAGCATCTTGCCTCCTCTTTTCAATGGGGGATTTCTCCTAGTACCTGGCATGATATGCTTCTTATTGTACGCAAGGTGATTCTGTCTATTTCCCAAAGCACACATTATGGGAGCTTGTTTGCCTGGGCCGTCTTTTGTTTGTGCAAAGGAATGGTAGAGAAAGCTCAGAGTAAACCAGTGGCCTACAGACTTAGGGCTCAATTTTAACAAACCAAACGCAATGGTAAATCTAAGCACAGGTGGAAGAGCTGTAGGTTCAGGGGTGTGTCAGAAATATTTGACCTATTTTCACTATTATAACAATCGCCCCACTTGCTGAAATTGGCACGAGAGGGCTGGGTTTGATGAATAAACATGTTATGAGTATGTCTAGGCTTAGCCCCTCACTGGCCAATCAGAGCATGCTCCATTGTGAAATATGTGGTTGCTTCAAGTTGTGTATTTACAGTCTTCTATGTATTGCCTTGGAATCAACTCCAATTCCAATGTTAGTCTGTCATAGTTTGGCTTACAGACACAAAATAACAAAATGTCTATCTTTGCTAAATAAGTTAACTTGAACCCATTTGCAGTCCACATTGTTCTACGTAATTGCATGGCTTCAATAGCATTCACTAGCATCGTGGCTAGGCCTGCAATAAATTGAATTATGGCTGAGCATGGACATGCCATTGTCAATAAGCAAGATGAAATTCACTATTGATAAGATGAAAAAAGTGAACAAATAATTCTAATCAAATTCTAAACAAAACGAAAAAACAGCTTGTTTTAAATAGGCTATGTCAGACTTTCAGGCTCCAGCATTTCTCAAGGTAGGCATGTAATATTAAAACAACGCAGACTGCTTGGCTACAATAATGTGGGCCTGCCTACAATGCATAGATAAAAAGGCAATGTCAGCTCAATGTTTTATTTTATTCATATTTTAATAAAAACTTTGGTGATTAACATTTATTTCCAAGTGTTCTCAGGAGCCAAACCCATTATCGGTAGTCTTGACTACGTCACAATTGCATTGGGCAGGGAAAAAAATACTTAATTGAGAGAAGGTGAGGCTTCTCTCAGGGGTGTGCGTACTGGTAGAGGAGTCAGGTGGAGGAAAGCAGAGAGTTGTGAACAGGCGCACACTTTATTGAGGCAGGAGAAACCAACAGATGGACTTCACTGCGTCAAAACCTCCAGCCAATTGGCAAAAGTGCAAAAACAAACAAACAAATAAACATACCTCGTGACAAAACACGGAATATACGAACACCAGTCTGGAACGTCAAAAATGACACATAACACAAACAATATCACACAAAGACATGAGGGAAAACAGAGGAATAAATATTTGCAGTGAGATTGGGAAATGCAAACCAGGTGTGCAAAACAAGACAAAACAAATGGATCGGAGATGGCTAGAAAGCCGGTGAAGTCGATCGCCGAACGCTGCCCGAACAAGGAGAGGAGCCGACATCGGCGGAGGCCGTGACAGTACCCAAGGCCGTTGTGGAATGGGTAAGGGATGTAGCTTACCTCTGGGCAGGTGTCTAGGAGCCTTACACTGGGCGCACACCGAGCAGGAGGAAAAAAGAATTCACGTCCTTTACCAAGGTGGGCCACCAGTACTTCCCAGTCAGACAGCGCAGCGTCCAACCGATCCTCGGATGCCCAGAGGAGGGTGACGTGTGAGCCCAAAAGATCAACTGGTCACGGACAGCAGATGGAACGTACAGACACCCGACGGGACACTGGAGGGGAGTGGGCTCTGTACGCAAAGCCATCTCAATGTTCGCGTCCAGCTCCCACATGACCGGCGCTACCAGGCAGGAGGCCTGGAGTATGGGAATCTGATCCATGGGTCGCTCATCTGTGTCATACAGCCTGGACAGTGTGTCTGCCTTCATATTCTGGGAACCTGGTCTGTAAGACATGATAAACACAAAAAAGGTCAAGAACATGGCCCACCTTGCCTGATGAGGAATCAGTCTCATTGCTGGCCGGATGTACTCCAGGTTGCGGTGGTCAGTCCAGATGAGGAAAGGGTGTTTAGTCCCCTCAAGCCAAAGTCTCCACACCTTCAAAGCTTTAACCACAGCCATCATCTCCCGGTCCCCCACATCATAGTTCCTCTCCGCCAGGGCTGAGCTTCTTTGAGAAGAAAGCATAGGGGCGGAGCTTCGTTGGCGTGCCCGAGAGCTGAGAGAGCACGGCTCCTATCCCAGACTCGGACGCGTCCACCTCCACTATGAACGCCAAAGAGGGATCAGGATGGGCCAGCACGGGAGCTGAGGTAAAGAAATCTCTTAGGTGCCCAAAAGCCCTGTCCGCCTCAACCGACCACTGCAGACGTACAGGACCCCCCTTTAGCAGTGAGGTAATGGGAGCAGCCACCTGGCCAAAACCTGGATAAATCTCTGGTAGTAATTGGCAAACCCTAAAAACCACTGCACCTCCTATTCCGTGGTGGGAGTCGGCCAATTACGCATGGCTGAAATGCGGTCACTCTCCATCTCCACCCCTGATGTAGAAATGCGATACCCAGGAAGGAGACGGCCTGCTGAAAGAACAGGCATTTCTCAGCCTTGACATACAGGTCATGCTCCAACAGTCGTCCAAGTACCCTGCGCACCAAGGAGACATGCTCGGCGCGTGTAGCGGAGTATATCAGAATGTCATCGATATACGACACTACACCGTGCCCGTGCAGGTCCCTGAAAATGTTGTCTACAAAGGATTGGAAGACTGATGGAGCATTCATCAACCCGTACGGCATGACGAGGTACTCTGATGCCCTGAGGTGGTACTAAACGCCGTCTTCCACTCGTTTCCCTCCCGGAAACGCACCAGGTTGTACTCGCTCCTGAGATTCAGTTTAGTGAAGAAGCGCGACTGTGCATTCACTCAATCTCCGTGGTGATGAGAGGTAGCGGGTAACTATACCTCACCGTGATTTGATTGAGACCTCAATAGTCAATACACGGGGCGGCAGGGTAGCCTAGTGGTTAGAGAGTTGGGCTAGTTACCGAAAGGTTGCAAGTTCAAATCCCCGAGCTGACAAGGTACAAATCTGTCGTTCTGCCCCTGAACAGGCAGTTAACCCACTGTTCCTAGGCCGTCATTGAAAATAAGAATTTGTTCTTAACTGACTTGCCCAGTTAAATAAAGGCAAAATAAAATAAAATAAAATAAAAATCCTTCTTCTTCACAAAAAGCTTCTACCAGGAGATTTATTGCACAATCCATCCGTCGATGGGGTGGTAATTGAGTCGCCTTCTTTTTACAGAAGGTGAGAGGCAAATCGGAATATTCTGGGGGGATGCGCATGGTGGAGACCTGGTCTGGACTTTCCACCGTGGTAGCACCAACGGAAGCCCCTACACACCTCCCCGAAAACTCTCGTGACCACCCCGTTGCCATGAAATGGTTGGGTGATGACGAGCTAACCAGAGAAGTTCTAGTACCACGGGAAACACAGGAGAGTCAATGAGGAAGAGACTGATTCTCTCCTCGTGACCCCCCTGCGTCACCATAGCCAGGGAGATGGTGGCTTCCCTGATTAACCCGGACCCCAATTGTCGACTATCCAGAGCGTGTACCGGGAAAGGTCTAACCACAGGAATAATGGGGATCCCTTTGGTGCTACCGCCCTAAACTAAGGGCGAGCGCTCTGTCGATAAAATTCCCAGCTGCGCCTGAATCGACGAGTGCCTTATGCTGGGAATGCAGGGAAAACTCAGGAAAACAGACAGGTACAAACAGTTCGACAACAGAGGACTCTGGATGAGAGTGGTGCAGACTCACCTGGGGTGACGCCAGAGTGCCCTGACTGCTGCCTTGACTCCCAGAGGAACCATCCAGGCACCGACCGGCATTGTGCCCTCTGTGGCCACAGATGGTGCATGTGAAGGCTCCTCCTCCAGCCTCCCTACACGCGGCCCCTGGAAGATGGAACCGACAGTGCCCTCTCTGGATGTCCGCGGGTGACCAGCAGGTTATCCAACCGGATGGACGGATCCACCAGTATGTCAAAAGTGATGGTGGCATCCCTGCAGGCCAACTCCCGTCGGACGCATTGGTAGTAGTCGATAAGGGCTCTGTCATTCCATCCTGCTCCGGCAGCCAAGGTCCGGAATTCCTGGGCGAACTCCTGGGCGCTCCTCGTTCCCTGCCTCAAGTGGAAGAGCCGTTCCCCCTGGCCACCATTCACCCAGCTCCTTTGGGAAGGGAGTGGGCAAACGCCGTGTGGGGAGAAGAAGTGGTCCAACACCGCATCTCGTTCTCCCCACATGGCGTTTGCCCACTCCCATCCCAAAGGAGCTGGGTGAATGGTGGCCAGGTATAGGTCTAGCTGTAATAGGTACCCCTGGCACCATGCTGCTGTCCCATCATACTCCCTGGGAAGGGAGAGACGCATGCCACTGGACCTGGATCCAGGAGGGACGGGTAGAGGTAACCCCGGTTGCGCTGGTCGAGGCACTGGAGAGACTTCCTGCCTCTCCTAGAGGTCCATAGTATGGACAACGCGATCCATCATGGCACCGAGATGTTGTAGCATTGCCGAGTGTTCCCGGACGCGCTCCTCGACTCCTCTGACCGGGGTACCTGCTTCTGCTGACTCCATGTGTAGTGTGATATTCTGTCAGGGGTGTGTGTACTGGTAGCGGAGTCAGGTGCAGGAGAGCAGAGAGTTGTGAACAGGCGCACACTTTATTGAGGCAGGAGAAACCAACAGACGGACGCCACTGCGTCAAAGCCTCCAGCCAATTGGCAAAAGTGCAAAAAATGCTCAAACAGTCCCAATAATTATGTTCAAACAAATAAACATACCTCGTGACAAAACGCAGAATATACGAACAAACAATATCACACAAAGACATGAGGGGGAACATAGAAATAAATACATGCAGTGTGATTGGGAAATACAAAACAAGACAAAACAAATGGATCAATGACAAATGGAGCGGCGATGGCTAGAAAGCCGGTGACGTTGACCGCAGATCTTTGGCAGAAGTCGTGACAGCTACGCTTGGTGTTTGACCAAATAAACTAAATGGGAAAACAGTTTTTATTTTTTTATGTTTTCTAAATACTTTATTATTTTATTAATATGTTTAGAGGGACATTGCACATGAGTCAATATTACAATAACGCAACATCCATTTATTTTGTATTTTATTAGGATCCCCATGAGCTGTTGCAAAAGCAGCAGTCACTCTTCATGGGTCCACACAGAACATGAAACATGACATATTACAGAACATTAATAGACAAGAACAGCTTAAGGATAGATCTACATTAATTTTGTAAATGTGGGTTAGCAATAAGCTAATTTGCACCCGTAGTCCCAGGGCAGGTAAGGGTAATTACACAGCCACAGAACAAATACAAATACTCACTAAAACAATAGAAAATACATTACATCCAGTACAACAAGTTTAGAACAACTATTTGTAATAAAAACACTATCATCAACTGTCATCTTACAGTGACTTGCGAAAGTATTCAACTCCTTGGTATTTTGTTGCCTTAAAACTTGGAATTAAAATAGATTTTTGAGGGGTTTGTATCATTTGCTTTACACAACATACCTACCACTTTGAAGATGCAAACAAGAAATAAGACAAAAAAACATGAACACTTGAGCGTGCATAACTATTCACCCCCCCAAAGTCAATACTTTGTAGAGTCACCTTTAGCAACAATTACAGCTGCAAGTCTCTTGGGGTATGTCTCTAAAAGCTTGACACATCTAGCCACTGGGATTTTTGCCCATTCTTCAAGGTAAAACTGCTCCAGCTCCTTCAAGTTGTATGTGTTCTGCTGGTGAACAGCAATCTTTAAATTATACCACATATTCGAAATTGAATTGAGGTCTGGGCTTTGACTAGACCATTGCAAGACTTTTAAATGTTTCCCCTTAAACCACTCAAGTGTTGCTTTAGCAATGTGCT